>NW_027397074.1:17157209-17487468 GCF_003265705.2 Callorhinus ursinus | reverse complement strand
TGGGAGTTTTCCTTTCATTTCTATTTTTTGGAACAGTTTCAGGAGAGTAGGTATTAATTCTTCTTTAAATGTTTGGGAGAATTCCTCTCGGAAGCCATCTGGCCCTGGGCTTTTGTTTGTTGGGAGATTTTTGATGATTGCTTCCATTTCCTTAGTGGTTATAGGTCTGTTCAGGTTTTCTATTTCTTCCTGGTTCAGTTTTGGTAGTTGATACATCTCTAGGAATGCATCCGTTTCTTCCAGGGTATCTAATTTGCTGGCATAGAGTTGCTCATAATATGTTCTTATAATTGTTTGTATTTCTTTGGTGTTGGTTGTGATCTCTCCTCTTTCATTCATGATTTTGTTGATTTGGGTCATTTCTCTTTTCTTTTTGATAAGTCTGGCCAGGGGTTTATCAATCTTGTTAATTCTTTCCAAGAACCAGCTCCTAGTTTCGTTGATCTGTTCTACTGTTCTTTTGGTTTCTATTTCATTTATTTTTGCTCTGATCTTTACTATTTCTCTTCTCCTGCTGGGTTTAGGCTTTACTTGCTGTTCTTTCTCCAGCTTCTTTATGTGTAGGGTTAGGTTGTGTATTTGAGACCTTTCTCGTTTCTTGAGAAAGGCTTGTATTGCTATATACGTTCCTCTCAGGACTGCCTTTGCTGTATCCCAAAGATTTTGAACAGTTGTGTTTTCATTTTCATTGGTTTCCATAAATTGTTTTAATTCTTCTTTAATTTCCTGGTTGACCCATTCATTCTTTAGTAGGATGCTTTTTAGCCTCCATGTATTTGAGTTCTTTCTGACTTTCCTCTTGTGATTGAGTTCTAGTTTCAAAGCTTTGTGGTCTGAAAATATGCAGAGAATAATCCCAATCTTTTGGTACCAGTTGAGACCTGATTTGTGGTCTAGGATGTGATCAATTCTGGAGAATGTTCCATGGGCACTAGAGAAGAATGTGTTTTCCGTTGCTTTGGGATGGAATGTTCTGAATATGTCTGTGAAGTCCATTTGGTCCAGTGTGTCATTTAAAGTCTTTATTTCCTTGTTGATCTTTTGCTTAGATGATCTGTCCATTTCAGTCAGGGGGGTGTTAAAGTCCCCCACTATTATTGTATGGTTGTCAATGTGTTTCTTTGCTTTTGTTATTCATTGCCTTATATAATTGGCTGCTCTCATGTTAGGGGCATAGATATTTACAATTCTTAGATCTTCATGTTGGATTGATCCTTTAAGTAGGATATAGTGTCATTCTTCATCTCTTATTACAGTCTTTGTTTTAAAATCTAATTTGTCTGATATAAGGATTGCCACCCCAGCTTTCTTTTGATGTCCATTAGCTTGGTAAATGGTTTTCCACCCCTTCACTTTCAATGTGGGGGTGTCTTTGGTTCTAAAATGAGTCTCTTGCAGACAGCATATGGATGGGTCTTGTTTTTTAATCCAGTCTGATAGCCTGTGTCTTTTGATTGGGGCATTTAGCCCATTTACATTCAGGGTAACTATTGGAAAGTATGAATTTAGTGCCATTGTATTTGCCTGTAAGGTGACTGTTACTGTATATTGTCTGTGTTCCTTTCTGATCTATGCTGCTTTTAGGCTCTCTCTTTGCTTAGAGGACCCCTTTCAATATTTCTTGTAGGGTTGGTTTCGTGTTTGCAAATTCCTTTATTTTTTGTTTGTCCTGGAAGCTTTTGATCTCTCCTTCTATTTTCAGTGACAGCCTAGCTGGATATAGTATTCTTGGCTGCATATTTTTCTCGTTTAGTGCTCTGAAGATCTCATGCCAGTCCTTTCTGGCCTGCCAGGTCCTTGTGGATAGGTCTGTTGCCAATCTAATATTTCTACCATTGTAGGTTACATATCTCTTCTCCCGAGCTGCTTTCAGGTTTTTTTCTTTGTCTGTGAGACTCTTAGGTTTTACTATTGATGTCGGGGTGTTGACCTATTTTTATTGATTTTGAGATGGGTTCTCTGTGCCTCATGGATTTTGATGCTTGTTTTCTTCCTCACATTAGGGAAGTTCTCTGCTATTATTTGCTCCAATATACCTTCTGCCCCTCTCTCTCTTTCTTCTTCTGGGATCCCAATTATTCTAATGTTGTTTCGTCTTATCGTATCGCTTATCTCCCGAATTCTGCCCTCATGATCCTGTAGTTGTTTCTCTCTCTTTTTCTCAGCCTCTTTATTTTCCATCATTTGGTCTTCTATATTGCTGATTCTCTCTTCTGCCTCATTTATCCTAGCAGTTAGTGCCCCCATTTTTGATTGCACCTCATCAATAGCCTTTTTGATTTCGACTTGGTTAGATTTTAGTTCTTTTATTTCTCCAGAAAGGGTTTCTCTAATAACTTCCACGCTTTTTTCAAGCCCAGCTAGTATCTTTAAAGTCATGATTCTGAACTCTAGGTCTGACATCATACTAATGCGCGTATTGAGTAGGTCCCTGGCAGACGGTACTACCTCTTGTTCTTTTTGCTGAGGTGATTTTTTTCGTCTTGTCATTTTGTCCAGAGGAGAATTGATGAATGAGAGAACAAAATGCTAAGAGGTTAACAACGCCCTCAGCAAAGCTAATCTATACAAATCAGAAAAGACCTGAAACCAGGGGAAAAGAAAGGGAAAGAAAGAAAAAAGAAAGAGAAAAAAAAACAAAAAGATAAAAACAAAAAGAGAACAATACAAAAAGAACAGAATATGATCAAATATGATCAGGCTAGTGCATAGATCAGTGCCACACACTAGATTTTGGGCGTATTTTGGTCTGTTGGAAAAAAGTGCATCCTAAAATTTTAAAGGAAGAAAGACTAATATATGTACAAAATAAGGGTTGATACAATGAAGGGATGGAAGATGATTGTAAAGATGAAAAGTATAAAAGATTTTATAAAAGGAATTGATAAGTTGTTTGAAAAAAGAAGATTTAAAAAAAAAAAGAAAGGGAGAGAATGTGATCAGGCGGGAGACTAGAATAAAGCCATACACTAGTGATTTAGGGTATATTTTGATCTGTTAGAAGAAACTGTATCTTCAAAATTTTAGAAAGAACAACTTATATATATATGCCAAAAATAAGGGTAACTACTATGAAGGGATAAAATATGACCTAAAAATGAAAAATAAAAAATGTTTTTTTTAAAAAAGGGATTGATAAGATGTTGGTTGAAAAAGGGAAAAAGAAAAATTAAAAAAAAACAGTTAAAAAAATTAACTTTGAAAAACTAATTAATCATGGTAAAAAAAAAAGGCATGAATTCTATGTGCAGTATTCCCCTAGCGCTGGAGTTCTCCCATTCTCCTTGATAGGTAAACTTGGTCTTGGCTTGCTGGCTGTTCTTGGTGATCTTCTGGGGGAGGGGCCTGTTGCTGTGGTTCCCAAATGTCTTTCCCG
The DNA here is from genome assembly GCF_003265705.2 of Callorhinus ursinus. Lineage (NCBI taxonomy): Eukaryota > Metazoa > Chordata > Mammalia > Carnivora > Otariidae > Callorhinus > Callorhinus ursinus. The sequence goes on along the minus strand of NW_027397074.1, from coordinate 17,484,092 downwards.
GAGGTGGAATTGCCCCGCCCTTGTCGGTCTGGGCTAAGCAAGCTGCTCCGGTTTGCTCTGAGGAGCTTTTGTTCCCTGCAAGCTCTCGGTACAGCTTTGGAGGACCAGGGTGAAAATGGTGGCCTCCAAATCTCCACCTGGAGGAGCTGAGAACTCGGGGCCCCACTCCTCAGTGCACCCCCAGAGAAAAGCAGTCACTCCCGTCTCCCCGGTCTCCGGCCGCACTCCAGGCTCACCGGGCCTGTGACCGAGCGTTTCTATCTCTGGCCCCCAACCCCGTGTGGATTCTCCAAACCCAGCAGATCCCTGCAGTGCGTTCCCGCGCCGCTCCTCCTGGGGAGGAAGGGGAGTCTCTGTGGATCTGCCACTTGTTGGGTCCCTGCTGGAGGAGCAGTGGCCCAACTGGGCTGCGGATCACAGTTCCTGGCAACCCCGAGCTGAGAGCCTGCGCCTCGGCTCCGTCTCTGCAGCCGGCTTCCCCACTCTGATACCTGGGAGCTCTGCCGCACTCAGGCACCCCTGGTCTTTCTGTGACCCCGAGGGTCCTGAGACCACACTGTCCCGCGAGGGTTCCACCCCCCGCTTAGCCACCGGATTGACGTCCCTCAGCGGAGCCGACTTCTAAAAGGTCCGATTTTGTGCTCCGCGGCTCTATCACTTGCCAGAAGCGGCCGACGGAGGCCCCCTCCCCCGCCGTCTATCCTCCCGAATATCGCCTCGGATTCACTTCTCTGCACGTCCTACCTTCCAGTAAGTGGTCGCTTCTCTGTTCAGAGAGTTGTTGCTACTCTCCTCTTCGATCTCCTGTTGAGTTCGTAGGTGTTCAGAATGGTTTGATCCCCATTCCGCTGAATTCCTGAGACCAGACGAAATCCAGGTCTCCTACTCCTCCGCCATCTTGCTCCACCCCCTCTAAAAGCTACCCTTTTAATGACAATCTCAATAGGGGAATAATGTCCTTAAGCCAGTTTTAATTGAACACATTTATACATAATACCATAAAGTCATCCTTATGTTATTCAAATAGTCCATAGTTTTATATTTTTTACATTTAAAAAACCCATTCTTAATGCCTTTTGGTATATTTTATAGGAGCGAACCTCTGGACTTAAATGGTTCATGGAACTTTCCTGTCATACCTATTTGAGACCCTAAAGGTTACAACATTGAAATTGGCAACCTGTTTAGTTTGAGATATTTTCTTTTGATGGTTTTAATATTAATTTCTTTTACTCTCCTACCTTAAAAAACTTTTTTTAGTATCTGTATTGAGTAGAATCATCAAATCAAATTTGAATTTTGGTAATCTATCTTAATTTTCACCTACCCAATATTGCTCTCTTGTCTGGAAGTAATATGAAATGTAGTTAGGAACTTGAACTTTGAAATTAGACAAACCGGGGTTTTGGTTGTGTGAATTTAGGCAAATTTTGAGTAATCCCTTAAGCCTGGTTTGGTTTTCTTTTCCTTTCTTTTCTTCTCTTTCTTTCTCTCTCTCTCCCTCCCTCCTTCCCTACCTCCCCCCTCTGCTTGCTTGCTTGCTTCCTTCCTTCTCTTTTGTCTGTCTAACCATCCATTTACCAGTTTATCCTTATTTATAAAATTGATATAATAGTACCTACTTTGGAGGGTTGCCATCATGATTTATGAGATCAGACACAAAAAGTGGTTTTGTTTTTTTTGGTTTTGTTTTGTTTTGGTAAGTATAGACTTTCAGTGAATGCTAGCTGTTGATAATGCTGAACTTTTCCTCTTCAGGCAAGCATCTCCTCACTTAGTCCTGAAGGTATCATTCTCTCTTGATCCCACTTCCTTGTGCATGGTTGCTCCTTCTATTTATATTAGAATCCCTTACTTGAGACCTACCCCAAAGCCTCCGTGAGGCTTTATCCCACCAATGTAGAATATACAGGTTTCTGAACATAGATGTCAATTTTGTGTATATTCTTCAGTCCTTAATTGGAATCATGGTGCTCGATTTTTTGTTGATTTGTCCTCATAGATATTCTTTTCCTGATGAGATTTTAAATTCTTAGACCACAAATTACATTAACAAAGGACAACAAACAAAAGAAAAATACTAGCAACCAAAATAACTCTCCCCCACAAGATACTTCCAGAATATATTTTAAGCTCTAAGACATTTACTGACTGAATATTTGAATGGCTGTCTTAGAATATTAGAAATGACTTCTCAAGTTCAAACGGGTATAGAGTATAACTGAAAAGCGATATTTTTTTTTTTCCTTAGTGTTCTTGTCAGGTAAACCTTTTATTGGTGTAGAAAGGTGGGCTTTACCTCACAGGGTGAAAGCAACTTTAACTCTCCTAAGTTGGTGCTGCATTTTTTTTTTAAGTTTTTATTTATTTGAGAGAGAGACAGAGACAGAGATAGCGAGAGAAAGCACAAGCAGGGAGGAGAGGGAGAAACAGGCTCCCTGCGAGCAGGGAACCCGATGCGAGGCTCGATCCCAGGACCCTGGGACCATGACCTGAGCTGAATGCAGACACCTAACTGACTGAGCCATCTAGGCACCCCTGGGTGCTGCATTTTGATGTGGAGCTTCTTACTAACTTAATTGTGGCAATATGGCTGATAATAAAGATGGGCAGTGGCTGGTTTTCTTTTGCTGGCTTGCTTCAGACTTCTTTTATTACCATTTGTTGCCTAGTAACAGATGAGGTTGCGCTAAGGCCAGATGATGCCATCTAGGCTCTTCCCTGTGCTATAATTTTGAGGGTTGATTCATTAACCATATTTCTTTGATGTTCACATAAAGACCCATATTAGTGGAAAAATGGGAAAAGAGTTATCTGGCTAATGGAATAGCCACACATTATTTGAATCATATAGAGTGAGTTTGTTTAAAAAATGTGCTGAGTAAACTTCTTTGATAACCTGAAGAAAAATAATTTGGTGGTGACTTACTATAATTTAAAAAGAAGTGGAAGTGATTTCTCTATAGGTGGCTTCTTTCAAATTGCAGGTTTAAAGGTGTCTGATCACAGTAAGGAACTAATTGCCTGGTCTTAACTAGGCTCACTGCTGTAAAAGATCTTGGAAACATTTCTTCTCCTGGTGTTTGTATCACCTTGAGCTTCATTTTAATGATGCCTTGCTCTTTTTGTATTGAACCTCATTTCAACAGAAAATGTGAGCTATTTTCAGTTTTATTTTAAAGAAAAGTTGTATCTAAAAAGTTTGAATTGGCTGAAAAGAGCTTTTTATTTGTTCTAAAAATTCTGCCCAGAGAGGTAGATTTGTCTTGTTAATTTTTTAACAGTTAATAATACTTTACAATAGCCACTATCTCTAATAGCTCTGTGATATTTTCCTTTTTTATCTCAGAAATACAATTACCAATGCCATTGGAGTATTATTATATAACTATTGATGGAGATCCATGAGAATCTCAAATTTAAGTAATCCAAATTCTAAAATTAAGTTTAAGGTGTTTTGTATAGTTTTATAACTAGTTCTTCCACCTACCCAAAATTTAAATTTAGAAGGAATAAAATCAGTTTGAAATGTTTAATATTTTTAAAAAACACCTGGCTTCTAATTCAATCCAATACCCCCTACTGTATGTTTGTTATGTTTATATGACTAAGCAAGGTATTTTAGTTCTTGCAAATATGAAAAAGACATTGTCTTTGTTTTCAGGTGATTGCTGATTTATGGGAGGAGATGATAGTCATGCAAGTGAGTATAAAGCCATGTAGAATGTAGTTACAAACAGAAACCTATGCAGACATAAACATGTGTACTAGGTCCGTTCAGGAAGCAAAAGGGATTAAATTTGTCTAGGACAGTGATTCTCAAACTGGCACACTGGATCAACCAGCAGCATTGGCATCATTTGAGCACTTTTTAGAAATGCAAATTTTTAGGACTCATTTCAGACTACAAATTCAAAAAGTCAGGAAAAGAGTCTGACTGACTGACTGCATAAGCCTTCTGGGTGACTCTGATGCATGTTAAAATTTGAGAACCAGTGTCATGGAGCAGAGTTGTGCAATATGGTAGCCATTAGCCCCCTGTTGCTACATAATTTAAGTTTAAATTAAATAAAATCCGGATTTCAATTCCTCAGTTGTATTAGCCTCATTTCAAGTGCTCAGTAAGCATATGGGACCAGCAGCCACCATATTGGACAGAAGAGATGTAGAATATTTCGATCACTGTGGAAAGTTTTATTGAACAGCATTGCTCTAGAACTTGGAGACCTCATGGGAGATTATTGAGAAATCAAGAAAGTAGATTTAACTCAGATTATAGTGATTTTTACATATACCAGTAAGGAATTTGAGCCATATCCTGCTATCAGGAGAGAATGATGAATTCTTATTTTTTTGAGAAAAGAACGCAAGAAGCCAGGGGCACCTGGGTGGCTCAGTTGGTTAAGCATCTGCCTTTGGCTCAGGTCATGATCCCCAGGTCCTGGGATCAAGTCCCCCCATCGAGGGGCTTTTCCCTCTCCCTCTTCCTCTGCTGCTCCCCCTACTTGTGCTCTCCCATTCGCTTGCTCTCTCTCAAAAAAAAACTTAAAAAAAAAAAAAAAAAGAGGATGTAAGAAGCCTGGACTTTGTTTATGGAACATCACTCCTGCAGTCAGGTTCCTGATGCTTCCTACTGGGGAAAATGGAGGAAAGCAAACACCAGGTAGATGTGTACTGAGACTCTAATAGTGGGAAGGGAAAGGAGAAAGTGTGTTGATAAAACGTTGAGAAGACAGACTTAGTAGGAACTGATTATCTTTGAATAGGAGTTTGTCAAAGAAGTAGAAAAATTGAACAAGATTGGATTTTGAGTGAATAATTGGGATAAGATTAATGCCATTACCAATGACAAGGAAATAGGAACAGCAGTAGTTTACCAGATTATGTGAAAAAAGATCATGGGTTTGCCATGAAATTGTTTTAATCCTATAGTTTTTATATTCATCCAGAAATGTTCTTCATTACTCTTTTTTTAAAAGATTTATTTTAGAGTACAAGTGCATGAGAGGGGGTGGGGGGAGGGGCAGATGGACAGGAGGGAGAGTCTTGAGCAGACTCCACACTGAGCCCCAAGTTGGACGTGAGGCTTGATGTCATGACCTGAGATCAGGATCTGAGCTGAAACCAAGAGTCCAACACCTAACCAACTGTCCCACCCCAGTGCCCCCTCTTCATTACTCTTAAAACACAGTTTCATCCTTTATTTTCCATTGCTATCTACTGATTTTTTGGATAACCACTTTTAATGATGAAAATGAACATTTTGCCATAGATTATTCTGAATTTTTTTCAAAAATGAAGGGGATGGAAGAAATTTTATCTACTAATACATTTGCTACAATATGTGAAAATGATTTCCTTTTTTGTTTTTGGCTAGAAAATTCTTTTTCTGAGGGAAATAGTTGCAAACTAAACAAAACAAGAACAAAACAAAAACAGGTTATAATGTGTTCTAGGAAAATTCTAGGTTCCTGAACATAATGGTTGGATTTTGTGGCAAAATTGAAATGATTTTCAGTTTTGTGTGAAATGGAATATTTATTTTCAGAAATAAAGTGCTTGGAGTGTCAAGCATTGTTCTAGTTCTTTATTTAATCTTACAGATTTCATAGTAGTATACACGTTTATGCATACTTAAATCCCTGTGGATTAATTTTATTTTTATTTTGAAGATTTAAAAAAAAAATGATGTTGGCTCCCCTCCTGTCAGAACATTTTGTACATTTTAGACCAGTTCTTTACAGAGATAAATTAATTGGTATGATTTGAGGCATCATAGTAAGGTAGAAAAGAATCATTCTGTTATGTGTTCTTCTAGTATTCTTAGGATGGTAAGTAAAAAGTAAAATTCCATGGGCTAAAATTTCCCCATTTATGAAATGAAGAGCTTGAACTAGATTGTCTTGCTTTTTCTGGCCTTAAATGGGGCAAAGCATGAGAACATAACTGCTTGCAAAATGTTTATTAGCTGTTACTTATCAAAGAGCATGGCTCCTGGGTGAGAACAAGGTATAGGGCAGGCAAGCTGCTGAGAAGTCAAGGAAAATAAGATTTGGGACAGATAATGTAGTTGATTGTGTCAGATTGGACAGCACCTGGAGACTTAACTTTGAGGACCCTGAGACCTGGGGTAATGTTTTAAATAGGGGAATTACTTTTCTTATGTAAATGTGATTCTAATTGGTAACAAACGGGTAGTTTGTTGGAAAATAAAGGGGAACGTTACTTTGATATGGTTGGCAGGAAGTGGAATGAGAGTCTTTTGTAAAGATGAACTCTGTTCATCTGACTTGTACTTGGTCTGCCTCCAGCTTCTGTTTATACTGTTTAATGCATATAACTGAATCTGTACGATGTAGAAGTGACTTGACAGATACATTCATGGGTGAATATCTGATGGAGTAGAAGGAGCATTGGAGAGTATCAGGAGGTCTTGCTTGGGCACTAGCGCTTCTAACTAATGCCATAGTGAGTTGTAGGAGTTGCTGATGTTGCCACCTAGTTCTATGCAACTACCCTCTCCGTAGATTTGACACTTATAGGCATACCCAAACATCAGGGAGAGCAATCTAAGCAGTGGGTGGCTAAATTGCTCTAATTTTCAGCCAGCCCAACTAGTTTATTAGTTCATTGAAATTGGCAGCACCCCAGATCAAAACTCTTTATGGTAACAAGTAGTCCTAGACAGGCCACATGGATTTGTGAGCATTCAAAATGTTGACATTGACTGTTTCCAAACTAGAAGAAATAGTAGATTTTGCGGAGCAATAAACCAGTGATTCATCATTCAGATCAGTTTAATGCCTTTTATATAACACTTGATTTTTTTTTTTTTTTTTTTTTTTTTTTTTTTGTCTCATAATCTAGTCCTTCATCTGCAGCACCAGAATTTACTAAATTTCTCTCCAGGCCTTTCCGAATGGGGTTGCTAATTGCAGTTTCTAATCCTCCTAATTAGCATTAACTCCATTTATGTAGAGTTGTTTTTGTGTTGACCCAAGGAGGGACCTCTGTTATCAGGGAACCAGAGGGAGAGACAGGAGCAGTTAAATCTACGCTAGAACCTGGTCACACTCTACCTGTGTTTTTGCTTTACCCAAATTGTACAGTAACGATGCATTTAGTCTTGTCTTCTGTATTTCATTGACCAGAAATGTCTCAGGGATCAGCAGTTGTGAGTCTTAATCCTTCAAGAAAGAACTGAAAGTAGTTTTTCAAAATCATTTACAAGATTTTCCATGAAAAGGAGTTACTTGATAATTTTTAAAAAATAATTACTACACTGATATATTTTCCTTAATATAATCATTATTCTCATTTTAATATAACACAAATCCTAATCCTCAATTCTTCCAGCAGCTTAACCTCTAGGCTGAATTTTTTTTTTCCCTGCAAACAGAGTACTTTGGATTTGGTGATCTCTGAGTCCCTTCAGGCCCTGAGACTAAGTCTGAAAGTTAAGGATAATAGGATTTTTCTCAGTTTCCTGAGATTGAAGTTCTGAAATGTGTCTACTGCGCTGCTTTCTAAAACGTCCCTTAGATTCACTGAAGTGAATAGACCATTGCCATAGTCTGACACTGAATGCTATTTATCTTCTGATATTCATCAAATGGTTGCCTCTCACTCTTCCATGAAATGATTTTGCAGGCATTCAATCCTTGAAGCAAGTGGCATTTTTCTAATTTTAACTCAGGTCAATCATTTGGGTGCGTATTGATGAACAAGCATTTGTTAAAACCATGTCTCAAGTAATGTCAGTCTGGATTGAACATGTGCCATGCCTAAGAGATTTCTTCATTAACCTGCTGACACTGCCAATGAGAGTTCAATGTTGTTTCAAGAAAGAGTCCCAGGGGCACATGCCTTTGCTATTTTTACCATCTACTCTGGCAGTCCATGAATATCATGTCTTTTATTTTTCTTATGAAAGCTAAAAAATTTATGAAGACCATTTCAATACACGATATTTCCGTTCTTTAAAATGCTGATGACTGTAATGTTGGATTGCTGAGCTATAGATGTATTGAGATATAGGAATATGGAGGTCACAATATAGGACTCAATGAGCTGTTTCTATGATTTTGATTACTTATTTATTCACTTATTGATTTTAGAAAGATCTGTTTTGAAGCCACTTACCTGAAAAGTGTTGCCTGAAAATCCTGTCCTGAGACCCTCTCCTAGGGACTAGATAATGTTCATTGTGTCATTTGTTTTTTATTGATATACAATCGACATGCAATATCCTATTTCAGGTGAACATCATAGTGATTTGATATTTTTCTACGTTACAAAATGATCCCCATGATGTCTAGTTACGTGTCACTATACAAAGTTATTCCAGTATTATTGACCATATTGCCTATGCTGTACATGACATTTCCACGACTTATTTTCTAATTGGAAGTTTGTGCCTCTTCATTCCCTTCATCTATTTCACCTGCCTCCTAACCCCTCCCTTCTGGTAACCAACATTTTGTTTCCTGTGTCTGTTTCATTTTTGTTTTGTTTGTTCATTTGTTTCATTATTTAGATTCCATATATAAGCCACATCATATGGTATTTTGTTTTTTTATCTGACTTATTTCACTTAGCATACTGCCTTCTAGTTCCTCCATGTTGTCACAAATGGCAGGATTTCATTTTTTTCTATGGCTGGGTAATATTCCATTCCACATCTTCTTCATCCATTCATTTATCAATGGATACTTGGCTTACTTCCGTATCTAGGGTATTGTGAATATGGGGTGCATATATCTCTTCAAATTGGTGTTTTCATTTTCTTCAGATAAATACCCAAAAGTGGAATTGCTGGATCATACAATACATTTATTTTTAATTTTTTGAGGCATGCCCCTACTGCTTTCCATGGTGGCTGCAACCCGTTTACAATCTCACAACATTGTACGATGATTCCTTTTTTTCCACATCCTTGCCAACATTTATTACTTTTTGTTTTTCTGATATTAGCCAGTCTGACAGGTGTGAGGTGATATTGTGGTTTTGATTTGTATTTTCCTGATGGTTAGTGATGCTGAGCATCTTTTCATGCTCATCTTTTCATGACCCTCTGTTGGTCATTTGTAAGTCATCTTCTTGCCGTTTTTGAAAACAGTACAACTGCCGCTGTGGCTTCTGCTCTGGAAAACCTAGTATGTGCCCATTTCCTTTTCTGTCAGATTTGCTTGAATTAATCTGAAAAAAAACTCTAATAAAAAAATCATGTAATCCACTAAAAAATAAAACTGTGTTTCTCAGAGATTAATTCAATAGTATCTTTAAAAAGCAGATAATTAAAATACAAAAAATCCATGAAGTACACTAATCCTAAAGACACAGCTTGGGGGATGATTTCTATATATATACTACACAGATCAAGATCAAGAATATTTTCAAACTCCGTAAGTTTCCCTGGTGTCCCTTCTCAGTATGATCTACTTTCCTCCCCTGTTGAGGTAACAACTGTTGTGATTTTTATCACTGTGACTAATTTTGCAAGAATTTTATATTCAGATGCAGAGACATAAGATAGAAGCTATTTCTGGCTCACAATATGATGGGGGGGAGATAAGAGCCACGAAAAAATAACTAGAGTATGAAAGTAATCCCCTAATGCCGTGCATTTGTGAATGCCATCTCAGATTTTACAGTGTTTGCTTTTTATCAATACATATATCCTTGTAATCATTATCGTCCCTCAGAACCCTTCTGTACCATGAATGCCATTGTCTCTGTTTTACAAATGAGACAACTTGTGGTCACAGAGGTTAACTAACATGCCTGTATGCGTTTTCTGTTGCAGTGTAAGAAACTAACACAAATTGAGCAGCTTAAAGTGACACAAATTTATTATCTTGTACACTCTATGGGTCAGGAACTCAGGCTAGGAGGTGTACACTGGTGGGCAGGAATCTTAGGGGCCATATGCCAACCACAGTGTCAGTAGTTGAACACACGTGATAAGAAATAAACTAAACCTGGCTGCAGGTCCTACCTCTCTTGACACCATACCTCTCTGTGAATTCAGAGTGAAGTGATATTTAAAAAAAAATAAAAATAAAAAACTCTTCTGGCCAGCTAAATCTATCATTTATTGAATTCTTACGTTTCATGACCAGATTTAAAGATACTGGCAATCTTAGGAGATAAAATTTCCGTCTCACTTTAAAGATGTGGAAGCAGATGCTTGGAGAATTTAATTAACTTGCTTAAGATCACACAGCTTGTACATGAAGAAGGCAGGATTCTAACCTAGTTCTTTCTCACTCCATATTCTCTGCTTTTATCGACTATATGACATGTCTGACAGTAATATTTGAACTAGTCTTCAAGGATATGAAGATTTGCAGCAAAGATATAATTAGAAATTAACAGCAAGAATCAGAAACAACAGTAAAAACAAAAGTAAAGAGTTGGGGAAGTGTCAGATATGTTGTTTGGACTGTGGTATTCCCAAGAGGAGACCTGGACTGTACCAACCAAATTTTCACCTTCCCTTACAAGAGCATTTGATTGGCTAATGCTTTAGTTTGATACCATAGACTTATGTTTATGAATACTGTCAGTGGCCCTATAGAAATGTGTGGTATCACATGTAAGGAAAGTGTTCATTTCCTATGCAGGATCTTTTTCTTGAGGACTTTTGGGGGAAATTTCTTTCTAATTCTCAGATGAAGAGCTGAGCTCAGTGAGCTGAGATACAGTCACTTTTCCTCTTGGCTTGCTTAGAAATCTTGGTGTGGAATTTGTGGCCCCTCCTAACGTGTCTATGACTTTATGATCAGCGTGCTATCCTTTTTGGTTTTACTCTCTTTTAATGTATTTCATTTCTATAAGCTGCCTTATTAAATTTTTCTTGAAACGAGTCAAGGTATAAATAAGTATATGAATAAAATTTAGGTAAGCAGTGTATAGGCACCACTTCCAAATTTGCAGGTAGGCAGAATTCCTGATGCTCAGCTGTCAGTACTCCTAAGCTGAAGTGAACTGGGTGCACTGGAACACTAAGTCATTAGCTGGGCTATTACGCTATCGTCAGTAGATCCCAATGGCAAGCCCAGACATTGCATTACAAAGATTATGATTGGGACCTACTGATAAAGATTCCACTTTGGTGTCTCCTTCCTTTAACGTAGACAGTAATTGTTTTCAAAGGATGTAAAATGGGAGTTGTAAGAAATTAAAGTCCTTCCACAATTACATCAGAAGCTATGTCAGCTCAATTTAGATAAAAGTATGCTGGCACAGACTCCCAGAAAAGTGGCCCATCAGCAAAGTGATGATTGTTACAAATAAAAGCTCACACCTCTCTCACATTTTCAGAAATGTAAACCGTGTTAGAAAAATGATGCAATACAACTCAGTTGCAAATAGGATGTAGGAATTTGTTGTCATGCTAAGCTATTTGAAAGAGTTCATAGCAATAGCTAAACACACACACACACACACACACACACACACACACACACACACACACAAACAGCCCTCATGAATAATCATCAGCAAACAAGGTGAGTTGAAAAATGTAGGCCCCCCCATAAAAATTTAAGGAAACTAGAAGGAGGTTGGTTACAAAGCAGTTAAAGGATCAAATAATATAAAAGCATGGAAAAGATGGGAATCAGACAGTATGAGAGTTGAGAAGAGGTTAATGTCCTAGAAAGCTTTGAGGACGGAGCACAATGAGAGGTAGAATGGGAGTGACACACAAATCATATGGGTAAGGAAAAAGCAAACAAAATAGTCAAGAAGACACTAAAAGGTAGCATTCATACATGCATCTGACATATAAGACGAACATTGATGCAGCAGGAAATAGAACAATAGCAATGTTACCTGTTATCGTTCTTTCTTGTGAAATTGGGGGGAAAATAAGAGGCTCTTCTATAAGGAATTCATAGAAATGCTAATGTACTAGCTTTCTTTTAACTCTTGGGACTGTAGATAGCAAGACACTAGGGGACACCCATGTTCATTTTAATCACCATCATGAGGCTAACGAGCTCAGATGTAATAGACATTCAGTTTAGGCTTGTATGACTTTACTGTGGCTGTGGTTAGAAATTGTCCTAAGTGCCATGGCTAAAAGACCAGAAATTTATTTTCTCACAGTTCTGGAGGCCAAAACTTCAGTTTTCCTGAGCCAAAGTCGAGGTGTTGGCTGGGCCACACTCTGTCTTAAGGCTCTAGGGGAAAATATGTTTCTTGCCTCTTCCAGCTTCTGGTGGCTGCCAGCATTCCTTGGCTCATGGCTGAATAAAACTTCAAATTTCCAAGCCAACACCTTCCAATCCCTATTTGCTCCTTCATCACATTGCCTTTCTTTTGTGTGCATAAAATCTCTCTGTCTCTGTCTCTCTCTCAAGCATACATGTGTTAGCATTTAGAGCCCACCTGTATGGTCCATGATAATCTCCCCATCTCAAGATCCTTGACTTAATCACATCTGCAAAGTTCCGTTATCCAAATAAGGTAACATTCACATGTTCCAAAAGAGTAGGACCTGGTATCACTAGAAACCGTTCTTTCGCCTATGACAATGCCAACTTTGAACATAAAGTGGTGTCTTGGCATAAAATTAAGACTTTGATGTAAATTTGCTTTATCTTAGCCTCTCTAGGCCTTGGTTTTATTCCTCCTTCACCTGAATATGGTGTGAATTGCATTACTCTCATTGTGAAAAGCGAATGAGATCATGTTTGTGAAAGTATTGCCTAAGTGATAAGGAGCTATACAAATATAAAGCAGTGTAAATATTTTAATATCTGTCTACTATGGTCTAATAAAATATTTGTAATATTTTGCCGGATTAATAATGTAATAACTGTGATAACATAATGATAGGATTTGAGGGAATCTGGGAAGACTTATAAGATCAAAAATAAACTCCTCCTTTTTCCTGTTTCCTTACCTTTTAAATGGGAATGATAATAGCACCCACATCCTAGGATTGTTTTTAGGATTTAATAAATTTAGCTGATGTGTATAAAATACTCAGAAAGAGTTAGGCATATAGTACAGTTAGTAATAATGACAATAAAAAGCCAAAATGAACTAAGGCCTCTGGATAATTTGTCTGGAATTTGGGAAAAAGGATGTACATGGATATGCAAAGGAGATTCTGGAAGACATAAGATGAGCTTGTCAAAAAAATGTTTTGATAGAACGCTCATGTGGCAAATATTGTTTTGGGTGAGCCCTGCCTTTAAAGGTTTTTTTTCTTTTTTATTTTTTTGGTATTCTTATTTTAAATGAGCACATCCTGTTTTTAGCATTCAGTATTTGTGTTAGTTAATTGCATAATGACAAAGAGAAGTGCCCTAAATACAACTCATAGAATACCACTTGGGGTTCTATGCCGTCTATAAAGTAGGCCATTGAAGGATTAGGATGGAGAAAGTATCAGGATTTTTAACCCTCATGTATCATGAGCCTATGGCTTTCCACATATAGTAGAAAAAAGTCACATGAAACAAATACATGCAATAAATCATTAGAAGACTATCAAATAAGTGTTATAAAAAAGTACTATGGGAATCCAAATATGGTATATGGGGCTAGGAAAATTTTCATAAAACAGATGATATTGGGACGGTGTCTAGAAAGGTGAGCAGGTGTATACTTCTAAGGCAAAAGCAGATGAACATGCTTCAGGCTTAGTAGGCAAAATGTGGGGGCATGAAAGAACATGGTAGGTTCAGGGCACTATGACTAACTGCTAAAAGTAAAGTTCCATAAGCGTTTGTAGTATTCTAGAAAATGATTTGGAAAAGACTGAGCTGTCAAGGAGCTTGCAATTCCAATGAGTTTGCCTTTTTTCATGAGCAGCATGGAATAAGTTTACATAAAAAATTAGGAAGTTTCCAGTTTAGAAAGTTATAGCCTGGCGTTTGAATACACAGCTCAAGATGGTATACAGAAGCCATGATATTTTGTATTGCATGTCTCATTATTTTCTAGTACATGTGTCAATAAATGTACCAAGAGTTGAGGCATTCTTTGATAGCTAGAAAATAGATGCTCCACTCATATACATGGTATTTCCAAGCTTATTGTCAGTAAATGCTATGGTTGATATTTCAGGTTTTCCCTATCCCACCTTCTCTAGAACCCCAATAACATCTTGTAAATCAAAGTGAACTGTGAACAAAAAGATGGACTTTTGAAGCTGTGGCAGGGAGTTGGGGAGATGGATTCCAGGCTTCTAGCCAAGTGCCAGAAGCTTCAAAGTGAAGAATCCCAAGGAAGTCACATAAACTTTGCTTGGCATCTGACTCACACAAATACATTTCTCTGAAATTGTAGCTGTCTTTGTCTAAAACTCAATCCCATTTCCCATGGCATTCATGCTGGATCTTCAGCTTTCAAGAAAATATATATATAAAGCTTAATTTTTTAAAAATTTTTATTTATTTTTTCTTTCTTTTATAGTTTGTTTTTATTTTACCTGGGCCTGATAAAACAGTTGTGACTACAGTTGCTGAAAGAGCTAATGATTACCAGTATTAAGTAAGTTAGAATGAGTTATAGTCCACCCCTGGAGTTCAACGTTGTGAGCATCTGAGCACTCAAAGAACTTTGGTTAAGAAGGATTAAATTAAATATTACATTAAATATTTAAATATTTCATTAAATGGTGAGAGTGACATTTAGGGAGCATAATATAATACTAGAATATTCCAAATAGAAAGAAAACTAAACTTTTTGGAAATTAAAACAATGATAATTAGATGCATTCCATGTAAAATCTAGCATGTAGTGGTAGATTAACTATGGTAGGCATTTGATGATTAGAAGATGAGCTTGAGTGGGACTGCTTAGATGGCTCAGTCGGTTAAGTGTCAGACTCTTGATTTCAGCTCAGGTCATAATCTCAGGGTTGTGAGATGGAGCCCTGTGTGGGGCTCAACGGTTAAGATTCTCTCTCCCTCTGCCCCTACGGTGCCCCTCCCCTCACAGTGCTCCTGCTCTCTCTCTCTCTCTCTCTCTCTTTCTCAACAAAAGAGATGAACTTGAGAGAAGTTCATAAAATTTAGAATAATTGAGTTTGAAATTATAAGGGAGCATTAGGACAATAACTTAAAAACTAGGATATTATTTATTGATTTCTAGAAGCATCAGGGTATGTCTGTCTATGCCATATTATAATTCCTGTTGTCTGATTTGTTTTATGTTATAAACCTGTGAAATTAAGTTAAATCTTATTGTGTATGGCATCATAGATTTGCTGAAAATGGGAAATAGCAGTTGCAGAAGCGTTAAAGAAAAGCAATTCCAAAATGGGGGAGTGAGGAGGAGCAACAATGAAAACTGATGAAAAAACCACCTAGGAAAAGGCAAGAGTGTTCAAATTGAAGGGACTCTGAAAGCTGGGAGGGATAAAAGAAAATAGACCCACAGTTGGATGTTTTTTGGTAAACTTGGTTAATTTCCTTGATGAAAAGAGAATCATGCGAGCATACAAAGAGGAAACAAAACACACCTCCCCCCACACACAACAAAAGCAAGAATCAGATTTTCATCCGACATCTCATCCCCCCCCTTCCCACCGACCAGTGCTGGAAGCCGTAAAAAAGCAGGACTCTAATTGGATCTTGCCAAAGTCTTCCCGTAGGCTCTTTTTCCCCCACTTACCTTAAACTGCATCCTCTCTTTCCCTCATGTGGTGTCTCATCAAATGATTAGAAAGGAACACTGGGCTGAAAATGAGAAGGTTTGGATTCTGGTTCCTGCTCTGTTCTAACCAACTTCCCCATTTTCAATTGGCATGTTCTGTCATTTGGGACTTCAGTTTCCTTGAATGTTCATCAGTTTGAAGTAGTTGATTTATAACAGCTGTGCTACCTGTAACTTTTTTTTTTTTTTATAGTGAAGTGGTCCAAAACATATTTTACAATTGCTACAGAGTTTGAGGAGTAACCATGATTTGGAAGCAGGAACAAGAATGCCATGGACATATGAGTTTGTTTTTTTCTTTTTCAATGATATTATTGTTTCATTCAGAAGTGTATCCCCCAGTAACCTTCTAATACATCCCAGACTGGCCATAAGATATGGAAGCCCTTATGCTTACCCAGAGTTTTGACCTTATTGCCATAATTTTAACTTGAATAGAAATTTCTTGAAAGTAATAACCATCTGCAATTTTAAGACCCAAGACTGCTAGACCAATTAATGAGCAATTTTCTGATTAGTAATATTCTAAGTCAACGGAAAAATGTTGAATAATTTAAAAGAAAAGCTGAGAAATCAAAAATATTTTAAGCAAAGTCATTTTTATATATTACATGAAAATGTTTGTACTCTGCCTAATCATAATGTTTTAGTACAGTGTTCAGTATTCCTCAGTGAAATCAAGAATTTATCAACCAGTGTCTTCATAAAGAACAAGTTCCTTTCTTAACTCTTGTCTCTTTTCAAAGAACAGACCTTAAATACAGCCATAACCTAGCTATCTTACAGAGCTTTGATGCTCCCTTCAAGAGGAGTATATTTAACAACGGGCCAGTGTCAACATTAAGGATATAGCAATCAAATATGCCATAGAGCAATCTTTCATCAATGACTAAATGCTGGAATAAAGGCTTTGATCATTAAATTTATAGATTATTTCAGAGTAGGCAGGGAAGTAGGACCTAATTCCAAAGTTATCTTTATAAATTGAAGAGATCATCAGGACCAGACAGATTGAAGTTCATTAAAGTTAAATGCACCCAAGACATATAAAATTGCAGAGCTTGTGGTTAAGTATGATATTTTAGCCTGTGCAGTGTACATTACACATAGGCCACTTAGACTAGAAGACAGTCCTATAAAGGACAATGCAATCATCATTGTGTGCCTCACTCTGATGCTATGGGAGGCAGTGTAGGGAAAGGACTCTGTTTTAGAATCACTGATTTTGAGGACTTTAAATGATCTCAGCATTCACTTTGGCCAATACCTTAAGTGCTTTTTACTATTAGCCCAAAGGAAAATAAAAAGTGAGAATATGTCATTTATAAAAAACCAACCTAGAATTTTAATTTTCCCCAAATGATTTTGGATTCACAAAGTACAAAGCAAGAATGTATAATGGATAGCCTAATTGTATCAATAGCCACATGCTGTAACTCAAAGAATTCTTTCTCTCTCAAATTGATAGAAACAAAATCACTCCTTTCATTCAGAGTGGTATTTATTAATGTTTAGCCATTTTAATTGTAGAAGAAAGTAAAATGTCTGATATTATATATCTGTGTTAAAAATCATAGTGTCCTGTTAAGTTGTAGAAAAATATTATTAATTTATACCCCTATATCCTCAAAACAGAGTTTTCTTATTAAATATTTGCAATGTTTGTGTATTTGAAATGCAATTTTGATGATAAATCCATAAAAAATTAAGAGATTCTTATATGACTTGTTTACTGATTTTCAGAGCTCTTCAAAAGTTAATAATACAATACTCTGAATTTGTGAAATAAAGCATGTAATGAGAATGTCACCCAGCAGCACTTACACATTTTAAGCAGTCATTAAAGTGACTTAATATGATGGTGACATACAGTAGGGAAAAAAGAAAATACAATTCTTAAAATCAGGCCATCTACCAAGAGTAACAGCTTTCATAAGAGGAATTTGAACACAGACAAAATATAGATGCATATTAAAAACAACAACACTGCAGAGCTCAGGAAAAGACCTGCTAAACTAATAAAATATGATAATAGAACTCAGTTGGATTAGTAATGATCTTATAAGATGAGAGTTGCTGGTATCTTAATGTGATAGACCATATTGAATTGAGACCAATATAAACCTTAAGTGCAATTATGCATTATCCAAATGGTAATAGAATAGCAGGGGCTAATGGCTTATTTGGGGGACAACACAACTCTTCTTAGTCTCTTGAAGCCATTGTTAAAAGTTTCAATTCTGTAGATAATTTTCAAACGTAACTGTAGAAAGAATAAACTATCTTTTCTGATTTTGAGCTCCATACTCAAAATTTTCATAGTAAATATGAAGTTTATTGTCCTATTACAACTTTGCCCTATTCCCAGCTTTGGAATTTGTGTACGGCACATAATGAAGCTCTATTACTATTAAAGGAATGAATGATCTAGTTCAACAAACATCGATCAGTACCACATAAAGTAACAGCATTCAGTTTTGGGATTTAACTGCTAGTTTTAGGATTTCACTACTTAATAATATTGTCCTTCGGGCCTCAGGGATTTCACAGTCTACTGGGAAAGGCAGGCTTAGAAACAAATTCTAACAATATGGCGTGATAATTAAAGTTTGTACAAAGTACTCAGCCAGTATGGGATGTGCAACTCTTGTCTTGGCAGGTTGAAAAAGACTTCCCAGGGAGGCTCTTCGTGAATGTCTGTGTCTTAAAAGAAGTTTGAGGAGTTTCTGGTAGATTTAAATTTTATTAGATATTAAAGTTAAATCATTGCTTACCCCTGAACCATTTATCCAAACTTATATCCATTCATTAGTGCCCAAATATTTTTTTACTATTTATGTATAGGTGCTTGAGATAAATGAAACTACTCCCCTAGAAACTAGATATTTAATACCTAAAGCAGAGGCAGGGTCATAAATCAATGCTATAAGACGTTATACGCTTATGCACAAGTTCCCAAGGGGGAATTACTCAGCCTAGTTGTGGGGAAAGTGGTATAGAGTGGCTAAAAGGGATCAGCAGATACCAGCTAAAATGGGAGTAAAAGGATGAACAGGAGTCAGCTAACAAGATGGACCGTGGAGAGGAAGCAAGGGATGTTTTTATGAGAAGGGGGCTACTTGAAAAACATGCAAAAGTATGAGAGATTTCTGCACCCAGCTGCAGTGTGTTAATAATATATTTGGATAGCAAGTTGGGTTTCCGTGTTCTTTGACTGTATTTATTCTGAAAGTAGCTAGCCAGCGAAGATTTTAAGTAGATCAGATTTTCCATGTTAAAAGGCACGCTGAAAGAAGAGTGCAGAATACATTGGAGAATAACTTGGAGGAAGTTAGAAGACGTGATATTTGAAGAAATCCGGGGTGTCTCAACCAATGTAGTAGCAGTGGGGATGCAGATGTGGTTACATGTATTAGAACTAAGGAGAGAAAAAAAATCACCAGTATTTTTGTTGTTTCTATTCTGCCTTGTTTCATGAAAAATTTAAGGTAGCTTATAGGGATATATAAAACACAATAGAAAAACATATTAGCTTATAAGATTCTATTACCATACAGGGGATTAGCAATTGATCAATTAGCAATTGGGCTAAGGAGGAGGGATGAAGAAAGGATGAGTGCCTTGGTTTTTTGCTTGGAAAATAGACAAACCCAATTCTTCTTTACAGAAATAAGTAGTAACATGGGAAAATTAGCTTACCTGGGGAAAACATAAATTCACTTTTGTATATATTGAATTTGAGGGGCAGATGAATCATCCAGGTGAGAATGTTAAAATGACAGTTGGATATTTTTGCTGAAAATTTAGGAGGATGGTTTGAGCGACATTAACAAACACATGGTATAGTACCAAATATGTGCTTCAAAACCTCCAAAGAAGAACTATCCCAGAGCTTAGTGGTCTAGAGCAAGTACTTATTTTTTTTTTGCTCCTGGAACCTGTGGATTAGATGTGGTTCTGCTGTTAACACTCATGTTCAGGCTGTAACATCTCAGAACTACTTCTTGTGTCTCCCTGTCTTGGGACTAGACATTTCCCAAGGGATGTTCTTCTCATGATGGATGGCGAAGATGCAAAAAGAGCTGGCAAAAGCCCGTGATGTGTCTTGAGGCCTCAGTGTAATATACACCTAGCAAATTACCTTGTGCTCATACTCCATTGAGCAAAACAAATCACATGGCCCAGCCAGGCATCAAAGGGGCAAGGAAGTATATTCTGCCCAGAGGACACTATGCTCAAGGTAGGGAGCATTCTGAACAAAAATACAGTCTCCCATATATAGTGTTTGGATTAATAGCATTGGATGACATCACTCAGTGAGAGGGGTAAAGTTAGAGGAGATGATGATAGCACTCTCAGAAACACGAATGTTTAAGGAATAACCCCAAGAATGAAAATGATGGAATAAAATGAGGGAAATAGTCTCTGAAGTCAAAGAAGGGGAACTTCAGTGAGTGGGATGAAGAAAACATTATCTCATCCTAGGCAGAGTTCAAATCAGGATTGAAAGTGACTTTTGTGTAGTCATTTGGAGTTAATTAAGAAGATCAGTTTCTGAATAATGGAGGCAAATACAAATTGTGATAAGTAGAGAAGTGGAAGGGAAATGAAGAGGGGATCACTATAAACTCCCCCTTTGAAAAATTCATCAGTGAAGGAAAAAGGTGTGGGGATCTGGAATGGACAGACTACGTATGTTGAGAAAGTGATATTCCTCTAAAACCTCTTAAAACGTTAGTCGGAAAATTAATTTCTTACTTGAAAATGATAAATCAAAAACTCTACCCTTTGATGAGCAAATCTTGAAATCCACTTAAGGTAGTTAACTATATATAACCAAATTGACTTATTGTGATTATTATAAAATTTAGTCACAGAAGTTTTATTCCCATGCACCAGGTATTACATTAAAAGATGCAGATGTACAAATATAAATAAAACCTGATTCTGATTTCAGGGAAATTCCCAGATGAAATATCTATGTGCTAGAGTTATGGTTATAAAACCTGTGTGTGTGCCCATCAATTCACCTGAGTAATTCAACTATATATATATATATATATATATATATACACACACACACACACACACACACACATATATGGCTTAAAAATCATGTGATTTACTCCAAATACTCATTTTCCAGATTTATTCCAAGGAATGAAAATTTGATTGAATGGACCAATTTTGAGGATTTCCATTGCTGTAAATTTATTACTTCACATCTAATGTTTGTGACTTTAAAATGTAGAAATGTCAACAAAGATTGCTGCTCTCTTTGGTGGAAACCATCAAGAAAGCAGGAAAATGTGTGGAAAAAGTGAAAGAGAAAGAAAGTTTTGTATTTCAAATCAGGTCTGAAAGGATGAGTTCAAAGTTAATTATGCATACCTATGCATATGCTTAAAAGTCAAGCATTTGAAACCATTACTTAGCTAGAAAGACTAACAGGTGATGGTATTTATAAAAATTACTGTTTTTAAATCTCTTAAACTCCCATTTATTGCTCCTCAGAAGCATCTAAATAGGCTTTTTTTCCCCTCTAAATCTTTGATACTCTGGCTTATCCAGTGCTACCTACAATCACCCAGTCTTCAGATTCTTAGAGTGATAGGTAGTTGTGGCTTAAATTGCTGTTTCTAACATTCTCTTTTTTACTACTGAGCTTCAGACGATCAGCAAACAAATTTTAACACTGAAATAACTAACAACTTGTCCTGACTTTTCTTTTAAATTGGAGTGTAGCTGACACACAATGTTACATTAGTTACAGATGTCCAAAATAGCAATTCAACATATCTATATATTCTATGCTCATCACAAGTGTAGCTGTCATCTGTACTATACAAGCCTGTAATAATATCATTAACTATATTCCCCATCATGTGCCTTTTATTCCCATGACTTATTCATTCCATAACTGGAAGCCTGTATCTCCCACTGCCCTTCACCCACTTTGCCCACCTCCCCAACTCCTCCCCTCTGTCAACCACCAGTTTGTTTTCCATATTTATGGGTCTGCTTCTGGTTTGTTTTCTTTTGTTAGATTCCAAATATAAGTCAAATCATATGGTGTTTGTCTTTTTCTGTCTGATTTATTTCACTTGGCATAATACCCTCTAGGCCTATCTGTGTTGCAAAAGGCAAGATCTTATTCCTTTTTATGGCTGAGTAATAATGGTGTGTGTGTGTGTGTGTGTGTGTGTGTGTGTGTGTGTGTGTGTGTGTGTGTGTGTTTTCATACATCTTTGATGGACATTTTAGGTTGCTTCCATATGTTGGCTATTGTATTTAATGCAACAATAAACATACGGGTGCATATAGCTTTTTGAATTAGCGGTTTTGTTTTCTTTGGGTAAATACCCAGTAGTGGAATTATGGAATTGTATTGTGTTTCTATTTTTAATATTTTGAGGAACCTCCATATTGTTTTCCACAGTGGCTGTACCAATTTACATTCCCAGTGAAGGAGGGTTCCTTTTTTTCCATATCTTTGTCAACAGTTGTCATTTCTTTTGAGTCTACTCTTTTCACAGGTGTAAGGAGTTATCTCATTGAGGGTTTGATTTACATTTCCCTGATGATGAAAACAAAAAGAAAAATGCTGATCCAGTTTCATCAATATTGAGAATTTAACATTTGGCCTTTAAAAAAGTGTTAGGGAAGAAAAGGACAAGTCAGACTGGGTGAAAATTGTGTGTGTGTGTGTGTGTGTGTGTGTGTGTGTGTGTGTGTGTGTGCTGACAAAAAGCTTCCATTCATAACATATAAAGATTTCTTACTAAAATACAGACAACCAATAAAATAAAGACAACACAATAGAAAATTTTGAGTAAAATCCTCATAAAAAATAATACTGGCAAATGTGCATGTTAAAAGATATTCAACATTATTATCAGGCATTTCAAAGTAAAACAACAAGATACGACCACACGTCAACTTGAATGGCTAAAGTAAAAGACTGACATAATGCCAGGCAATTGGAACTCTCATATATTGCTGGTGGGAGAGTAAAGTGTTCCAATCAATTTAGAATCAGATTGGTATTTTATTATATAACTGTGTGTGGTGACAACTACACTTACCATGTGAGCATTTTGTAATGTGTAATGTCAGATCATTTGTTGAAGACCTGAAACTAATAAAGTATTGCATGTCAACCATACTTCAATGAAAAATAAACACATTTTTAAAAAGTTAAATGTAGTCATATGAAGAAAATAAAAATAAAAACAGCTCCAAACTAGAAACAGTCCAAAAGAAATGCCAATAAACTGGGGAATAAACACATTTTGATATTCACACAGTGTAAAACTACTCAGAATAAAAAGGAATGCTCTATGTATTAAGTATTGACAACTCTACAACATGATACTAAACAAAAGAGTCCAGGTAAAAAGAGTACATATTATGCATTTAGAGTTTAAAAACAAGAAAACCAATCTATAGTTAAAGAAATCAGATCTGTGTTTGAGAGTATAAATAAGAAAGATTTAAAAGGGAAATTGGGTGACAGAAACATTCTATATCACATGGTGCAACACTTAAATTGTACACTTAAAATGGGTACATTTTATTTTACGTAAATAATGCTTCAGTACAGTTGAAATGAATATAAACAGAGTCAAAAGGCAAACCACAGCATGGAAAATTTGTATTGTGTATCTCAGGCCAAATGCTTAATTGTTTATAGGATAAAGACAATAAAAAATTTAAATTCTTATAACCCATAGAAAAATAGGCAAAGAATAGACATAATATAATATACAAAGAGATGTTCAATGCACTCTTAATGAAAATGTAAATGACAAGGAGGAAACATATTTACCTAAATATTTATTGGACATCAAAACATTTGATTATACTATCCGTGAAATTTAGGGAAATATCTTTTTATATATTTTTCATTGGATGGCATTTTGACAGATTTGATCAAAAGAGCTGTAATCTTTGAGTTAGACATTGTACATCCAGGACTATTGTTACTAATAAACTCATATATGTCTGAGTTGATTTACATACAGGAATATTTGTTCTGGTGTTGTTTGTAATCTCTTAAGGGAAATAATGATGCCCAGAATATATAGCAGACTAAATAAATTATGTAAAATCCATGCTGTGGACGCTACAGAGCCATTACAAAGAACGAAACAACTCTTTATGAACCAAAAGAAAGGAGCTCCCGGGTTCAGATATAAATGGTTAAGGGTCAGAAAGAAGGTGCAGGACTATACACGCACACGTGTGTGCACAAAAGCACATTTTATGTGCTAGAGGGCAATTTGCTCAGATAGAAAAGCTGAATGAATCCTGCTTTTATTTTGGCACTCTTTGTTCAGATCATAATGACAAAGTTGACTTTGTGAGTGTCTCGAGATTGAGGGAAAGTCCAATTTTGTAGAAGAATTTATACTTGGAATCTTAAGTAATTTTTAACATTCAATAATCGATCCCGTTTACCCCTCAGATATGCATGTCTTTGAGAACAGGACAGAAAAACTGTATCATTAGTCATCACACATCACCGTTATGCAATCCTCAGGGGCAATTTTCCTGGATTCATTGAGCCTTTTGATTCATTTAGAGGCCAGTCCTTGTCATGTTAAATCCCTGCTGCTACTTGCAATGTCTTTCAATTAATAAGGTTATTTTGTAGTTTAATGTGGTAGTCCAATCAAATGATGTCTGTTGCACAAGCCAAACCTTGTACTTTACTTCTAAACAGAGCTTCTGATTGTGCCAAAGGAGGAAATGTACTGTTAAATTCTGACTGTATGGAATAATTTTTTTAAAATTTATTTTATTATGTTAGTCACCATACATTACATCATTAGCTTTGATGTAGTGTTCCATGATTCACTGTTTGCGTATAACACTGAGGGCTCCATTCAGTACGTGCCCTCTTTAATACCCATCACCAGGCTAACACATTCCCCCACCCCCTCCACTCTAGATCCCTCAGTTTGTTTCTCAGAGTCCATAGTCTCTCATGGTTCGTCTCCCCCTCTGATTTCCCCCCTTCATTTTTCCCTTCCTACTCTCTTCTTCTTCTTCTTCTTCTTTTTTTTTTTAACATATAATATATTATTTGTTTCGGAGGTACAGGTCTGTGATTCAACAGTCTTAACACAATTGACAAGGCTCACCAGAGCACATACCCTCCCCAGTGTCTATCACCCAGCCACCCCATTCCTCCCACCCCCCACCACTCCAGCCACCCTCAGTTTGTTTCCTGAGATTAAGACTTCCTCATACCAGTGAGGTCATATGATACATGTCTTTCTCTGATTGACTTATTTCGCTCAGCATAATACCCTCCAGGTCCATCCACGTCGTTGCAAATGACAATGGTTCATTCCTTTTCATGGCTGCATAATATATCATTGTATATATGTATATACCACATCTTCTTTACCCATTCATCTGTCGATGGACATCTCGGCTCTTTCCACAGTTTGGCTATTGTGGATATTGCTGCTACAAACATCGGGGTGCACATACCCCTTTGGATCCCTACATTTGTATCTTTGGGGTAAATACCCAGTAGTGCAATTGCTGGATCGTATGGTAGCTCTATTTTCAACTTTTTGAGGAACCTCCATACTGTTTTCCAGAGTGGCTGCACCAGCTTGCATTCCCACCAACAGTGTAGGAGGGTTCCCCTTCTCCACATCCCTGCCACATCTGTTGTTTCCTGACTTGTTAAATTTTAGCCATTCTGACTGGTGTGAGGTGGTATCTCATTGAGGTTTTGATTTGGATTTCCCTGATGCCGAGCAATGTTGAGCACTTTTTCATGTCTGTTGGCCATTAGGATATCTTCTTTGGAAAAATGTCTGTTCATGTCTTCTGCCCATTTCTTGATTGGATCATTTGTTCTTTGGGTGTTGAGTTTGATAAGTTCTTTATAGATTTTGGATACTAGCCCTTTATCTGATATGTCATTTGCAAATATCTTCTCCTATTCTGTCAGTTGTCTTTTGGTTTTGTTGACTGTTTCTTTTGCTGTGCTAAAAGCTTTTTACTTTGATGACTGCTTCAATTTCCTTACTGGTTATGGGTCTGTTCAGGTTGTCTATTTCTTCCTGGTTCAGTTTTGGTAGTTTATCCATCTCCAGGAATGCATCCATTTCTTCCACATTATCTAATTTGCTGGCATATACTTGCTCATAATATGTTCTTATAATTGTTTGTATTTCTTTGGTGTTGGTTGTGATCTCTTTCATTCATGATTTTCTTTATTTGGGTTGTTTCTCTTTTCTTTTTGATAAGTCTGGCCAGAGGTTTATCAATCTTGTTAATTCTTTCAAAGAATCAGCTCCTAGTTTCGTTGATCTGTTCTCCTGTTCTTTTGGTTTCTATTTCATTGATTTCTGCTCTGATCTTTATTATTTCTCTTCTCCTGCTGGGTTTAGGCTTTATTTGCTGTTCTTTCTCCAGCTCCTTTAGGTGTAGGGTTAGGTTGTGTATTTGAGACCTTTCTTGTTTCTTGAGAAAGGCTTGTATTGCTATATACGTTCCTCTTAGGACTACCTTTGCTGCATCCCAAAGATTTTGAACAGTTGTGTTTTCATTTTCATTGGTCTCCATGATTTTTTTTTAATTCTTCTTTAATTTCCTGGTTGACCCATTCATTCTTTAGTAGGATGCTCTTTAGCCTCCATGTATTTGCATTCTTTCCAACTTTCCTCTTGTGATTGAGTTCTAGCACTATGGCCCAAAAATATGCAGGGAATGATCCCAATCTTTTGGTACCAGTTGAGACCTGATTTGTGACCTAGGATGTGATCTATTCTGGAGAATGTTCCATGGGCACTAGAGAAGAATGTGTATTCTGTTGCTTTGGGATGAAATGTTCTGAATATATCTGTGAAGTCCATTTGATCCAGTGTGTCATTTAAAGCCTTTATTTCCTTGTTGATCTTTTGCTTAGATGATCTGTCCATTTCAGTGAGGAGGGTGTTAAAGTCCCCTACTATTATTGTATTGTTGTCAATCTGTTTCTTTGCTTTTGTTATTAATTGGCTTATATAATTGGCTGCTCCCATGTTAGGGGCATAGATATTTACAATTGTTAGATCTTCTTGTTGGATAGACCCTTTAAGTAGGATATAGTGTCCTTCCTCATCTCTTATTACGTCTTTGGTTTAAAATCTAATTTGTCTGATATGAAGAGTGCCACCCCAGCTTTCTTTTGATGTCCATTAGCATGGTAAATGGTTTTCCACCCCCTCACTTTCAATCTGGAGGTGTCTTTGGATCTAAAATGAGTCTCTTGCAGGCAGCATATTGATGGGTCTTGCTTTTTTTTTTTTTTTATCCAGTCTGATAGCCTGTGTCTTTTGATTGGGGCATTTAGCCCATTTACATTCAGGGTAACTATTGAAAGATATGAATTTAGTGCCATTGTATTGCCTGTAAGGTGACTGTTACTGTATATTGTCTGTGTTCCTTTCTGGTCTATGTTACTTTTAGGCTCTGTCTTTACTTAGAGGACCCCTTTCAGTATTTCTTGTAGGGCATGTTTTGTGTTTGCAAATTCTTTTAGTTTTTGTGTGTCCTGGAAGCTTTTTATCTCTCCTTCTATTTTCAATGACAGCCTAGCTGGATATAGTATTCTTGGCTGCATATTTTTCTCGTTTAGTGCTCTGAAGATATCATGCCAGTCCTTTCTGGCCTGCCAGGTCCTTATGGATAGATCTGCTGCCAATCTAATGTTTCTACCATTGTAGGTTACAGACCTCTTGTCTGGAGCTGCTTTCAGGATTTTTCTGTCTCTGAGACTTATATGTTTTACTATTAGATGTCGGGGTGTTGACCTATTTTTATTGATTTTGAGGGTGATTCTCTGTGCCTCCTGGATTTTGATGCCTGTTTCCTTTCCCAAATTAGGGAAGTTCTCTGCTATAATTTTCTCCAATATACCTTCTGCCCCTCTCTCTCTTTCTTTTCCTCTGGGATCCCAATTATTCTAATGTTGTTTTGTCTTATGGTATCATTATCTCTCGAATTCTGCCCTCATGATCCAGTAGTTGTTTATCTCTTTTTCTCAGCTTCTTTATTCTCCATCATTTGGTCTTCTATATCACTAGCTCTCTCTCTTCTGCCTCATTTATCCTAGCAGTTAGCACCTGCATTTTTTATTGCACCTCATTAATAGCCTTTTTGATTTCAACTTGTTTAGATTTTAGTTCTTTTATTTCTCCAGGAAGGCCAAAATACAGACCAAGTCCTCATTCCTGCCATAAGACTTAATTATGCCAAAGTATCTCTAGATACTAGAGAATCTAGTATCTTCCATGCTTTCTTCAAGCCCAGCTAGTATCTTTATAATCGTCATTCTGAACTCTAGTTCCGACATCTTACTAATGTCTGTATTGATTAGGTCCCTGGCAGTTGGTACTGCCTCTTGTTCTTTTTTTGAGGTCAGTTTTTTTGTCTTGTCATTTTGTCCAGAGGAGAAGAGATGAATGAGAGAATAGAATGCTAACAGGGTAACAATGACCCCAGAAAAATATACACTAAACAAATCAGAAAAGACAGAAACCTGGGGGGAAAGAAAGAAAGAAAAAAAAAAAAGAATATGATCAAATGTGATCAGGCTGGTGAATAGATCAGTGCCACACACTAGATTTTGGGCATATTTTGTTCTGTTAGAAGAATGTGCCTCCCAAAATTTTAAAGAAAGAAAAACTAAATTACAAAATAAGGGTAAATATGATGAAGGGATGGAATATGACTGTAAAGATGAAAATTAGATTCTATAAAAGGAATTGATAATATAAAATGTTGGTTGAGCAAGGAAAGGAAAAGAATTAAAAAAAAAAAAAGGGAGAGAATGTGATCAGGCAGGAGACTAGAACAAAGCCATACAGTAGAGATTTAGGGTATATTTTGGTCTGTTCAAAATTCAAAAATAATAGAAAAAAAAAAGAAAATTAAAAAAAATAACTTTGAAAGACTACAGAATTGGGGGGAAAAGCCATGAATTCTATGTACTGTATTCCCCTCGGGATGGATTTCTCCCATTCTCATTGATCGGTAAACTTGGTCTTGGCTGGCTGTTCTTGCTGATCTTCTGGGGGAGGGACCTGTTGCAGTGGTTCCCAAATGTCTTTGCTGGAGGCGGAATTGCCCCGCCCTTGCCAGTCCAGACTAAGTAATCTTGGGTTTGCTCTCGGGAGCTTTATTTCCCTGCAATCTTTCCATACAACTTTGGAGGATAACAGTGAAAATGGCGGCCTCTCAATCTCCGCCCTGGAGGAACTGAGAACTCGGGGCCCCTACTCCTCAGTGAGCCTCCAGAGAAAAGCAGTCCGTCACTCCCATCTCCCCGGTTTCTGGCTGCACTCCGTGCTCACCCAGCCTGTGACCGAGCGTTTCTATCTCTGGCACCCGACCCCGTGTGGAGTCTCCAAACCCAGCAGATCCCTGCGGTGCACTCCCGCGGCACTCCTCCCAGGGGAGGAAGGGGAGTCTCCCCGGCTCTGCCGCTTCTTGGGTCCCTGCTGGAGGAGCAGTGGCCCAACTGTGCCGCGGATCATGGTTTATGGCAACCCCGAGCTGAGAGCCCACTCCTCGGCTCTGTCTCTGCAGCCAGCTTCCCCGCCCCAATACCTGGTAGCTCTGCCACACTCAGGTACCCCCCGGTCTTTCTGTGACCCCGAGGGTCCTGAGACCACACTGTCCCGCGAGGGTCCCACCCCCTGCTTAGCCACTGGAGCGATGTCCCTCAGCGGAGCCGACTTCTAAAAGTTCCGATTTTGTGCTCTGCTGCTCTATCACTTGCCAGTAGCAGCTGACAGTAGCCCCCCTCCCCTGCCATCTATCCTCCTGAATATTACCTCGGATTCACTTCTCCGCACGTCCTACCTTCCAGAAAGTGGTTGCTTTTCTGTTCAGAGAGTTGCTGCTATTCTTTTCTTCGATCTCCTGTTGAGTTCGTAGGTGTTCAGAATGGTTTGATCCCTATCTAGCTGAATTCCTGGGACCAAACGAAATTTAGATCTCCTACTCCTCTGCCATCTTCCTAACTGTAAGGAATATTACCCTAACTTTAGGTGTTGGTTTTTCTTAAATGATTTGCTGATAGTATAAATGTGCAAAATTTTAGTGCATCCTGTTTGAAGTGTTTGTATTAAGAACAAAGAAGGGAAAAGTCCCATTCGTGAAAAAAGAAAAATAGATTTGAGAGATTTAATACAATACAGTTAGAGCTATTTTTTTCTACTTAATTTATTTCTGACTCCATGTATTAGATACAAATTCCATAAATTACACAGAAAAATATTTAAAACTGACAAAATTCCAAGTCCTCATTCCTGACATAAGACTTAATTATGCCAAAGTATATTTTGCGAAGTGTACATTAAAGTAAGGAAACTTTGTCCTATTGTAGGTCACTCCCTATTTCGTGGTAGTGTATTGAAAGGGAAAGGCAAATTAATTTAGTTAGAATTCCTACAAGGAAACCAGAAGTGATATTTTATTTATCTGAATTTTATAATAAAAAGAAACTAAAGTGTTATTCTAAAAAGTACAATATTTAATATTCTCATTGAGTTTCACAATATAGTTCTTTAAGAGGGTTATGGACATAGTAAGAATGAAAATATAAATTTGGCATTAATGTGAGAGAAGGAATCAAATTGCAGAGACAGACTCAGATAAATTAAGAAGTCATGGAACAAAACTGTGGAAGCACATTCCCAGTATTAAAGAGAGTGAATGGAGAGAGGGTGGATATATGAGGGGAAGGGAAGGCAGAGAGATAATTATTAGACAGACTCCAGAGGTTCCAAAGTGTTAGGTAAATTACTCTTGTCAACGTTTCCCTGAGGCTGTGACCTCAGGGTGTCATTAATTCTTACTTCTTATCGTGACTCCTGTTAAACACTCTAAGATTTCATTTGTTCTTTAGCTCAAGGAGTTCCCCTGGTGAAATGTTTTTTAATAACCTCTGGGTGTGACCACATCAATTCCAGCATAATGATGCCGGGTCAGACCTCCACACTAGAAACTCATGCACCTGCTCTCATTTTGCATGTTTCTCTTCCATTTACTGAAATTTAAGTGTTTTTATTCCTTTTTTCTTTTTTGTATTATAAAAGGAGTGATGCATAGAATGGACATTATGGATTGTAAAAGGGAAAAAAATTATTATTGCCCAAGATCTTTGAAGCACAATGAAGAAATATTTTCCTCTCATAGATTTGATTATATCTTTGGTTTAAAACCACCTTCTGTTGGTGCCTGGCTGATATAGTCTGTTAAGTATCTGACTCTTGGTTTAGGCTCAGGTCATGATCTCAGGGTCATGAGATCCAGCCCCACATTGGGCTCTGGGTGCTCAGCGTGGAATCTGCTTGAGATTCTGTCTTTGTACCTTCTGCTTGTGTGCCTTCTCTCTCTCTCAAATAAATAAATCTTTATAAAGCCACTTTATGGGGAAAGTATTTGAGCCACAAAACAAAGCTGTGCCTATTAAAGGGCAGGTGTAACATTGCTTTATTATGTGTTAAGCTTCAAAAACACTTTGTTATTTCTTATATAGGCACTATATATTAAGGTATAGTTAAAAATGAAGTCCCCTGTAATTGGAGGATTGTGACACTTAGGGATGAGTGAGTATGAAATGCTTATACTTCATATATGTATTGTCTAATGTGTTCTTAATTACAAATTACATTTTTAGAAAATGCTTTACTTGTACTAAATAGATTTCACAGTAATACTGTAGTCTAGACTCTACACCAAACTTCCATGCTGTTGTACTCCACCTCTGCCATTACCTTCTAAAAACCTAAAGAATATTCTTTCCCTTCAAACATTTATTTGATAAAAACTTTATGAAAACTAGAGAATTTCTTTGGACATCTTAAGTCCAATCTGCCACTACTTGGTGTAATTTAATTTCACAGCTTGTATTTAGAAGTCTTTTTGTTAAAAAAAATTAGATTGAACCCTTTGAAAATGTCATTTCTGACTAAGAACAATGTTTAAAAAATGGTAGCATCATATGGTTGTCTATAAAATTATATTTTGGGTTACATTCAGACATTCTTAAAGACAATATTTATTCCTAAAAAAGTACAATTATAATAAATGACAATATGTTTTTATAGAATAATATTTATATTATTTACACTGCATCCAACTACCTGTGAACAACTTTCCATCTGGTTGTGAATAATTGATTTTGGAAAATTGTTTAAAGACGGAATTTAAAATTTGGAGAAAGGCAAATTTTGTATTTGAGGAGAAGTGTTTGATTCTTGATTTTCTCTTTCCCACTCCTTATCTTTCTTGATAAATTCTTTGGTGTATATTCAGCAAGTAAAATATTTCCAAATCAAATCACTAAACCTCATAAAATGCACAGTCATTTCAGGATTCTCTCTGTTGGATACCTTCCTTTATTTACACCATTAGTGTTTATGTAGGCAGGCAGTCCTATTGCTTTAAGAAAACACAGATCCAAATGAATTATGATTTTACAGAAAACTCTGACTTCTTAAATTGTGCCAATACCTGAGAGACCTTAAGGTTTCCTAATACATGATTAAAACCAAGCCAAACCAACTCAAGACAACTTGTTCACCAAATGCCTCTGTTAAAATCCTGCTTTCCATGTTGGCCTTACGGCTTGGATAGATAAATCAAATGCCTATCAGATTGCATCTGAAGACAGTCATCCCAATCTCTAGGAGACAGTAGGTACCGATGAGCTTCAGTGAGAGAAACAAAGGGAACAAATTACTCTGGTCAGTTTCCATTAATTTTAGTCACTAGCACCATTTTCTCTTTCATTTGACATGTTAACTGTGCATGAATCACCACAAATGTACCTTAAATAATGGCATTCAATCCTTTTTTCACTTGATGCCCATTGTTTAACAACATATTTCCACAATTAAAAATATAAAGATGATAGGGGCGCCTGGGTGGCTCAGTTGGTTAAGGGACTGCCTTCGGCTCAGGTCATGATCCTGGAGTCCTGGGATGGGGTCCCGCATCGGGCTCCCTGCTCAGCGGGGAGTCTGCTTCTCCCTCTGACCCTCCCCCCCTCATGTGCTCTCTTTCTCTCTCTCATTCTCGCTCTCTCAAATAAATAAATAAAATCTTTAAAAAAAAAAGAAAGCTTATATATTAAAAAAATATAAAGATGATAAAAATAAGTGAGATGGTATATTAAGTGAAGATTTTTAACATATCATGAATTGGCTATACCAACACAGGTCAGACCTTGCTGGAAAGAAAATGTATTCATTTCTTTTGATTGTGACCCAAAATATTCACACTGCATGATTGTGAGATACATTTTGATGCTGTAAGCTTTGAGTTTTCTTCATCATTCAGACATCAGCCATTCTTCACAAAACACTCTGACCATGACGTTGGGAAGATGGTGATAGTGAAAAGGGAGAAGTGCTTTTTTTTTTTTTTTTTAACATGGACAATGGAAAGGATCTGATTCATTAGCAGATACCGTGACTGTGAGTGTGTGCATGAGCATTTACTATGTATTCAAATAAACTTTCATGAGATAAATGACAGCATCATATCTATAATGCTGTGACCTGGTTTCATTTAGTATAGTTGCTCCTTTGTTCTAAAGAATCACAGGTAGTCTTAGTGTGATCCGGTCTAAATAGTACAAGTAGGTAAATGATTCCCCTGTCAGTGTTGATCAGCTGCTAGTGGATATTGGTTATGTTGAGCAGGATCCTCAAAACCAGGCTGGCTTCTCAGCACTCCATGTGGTAATTACTTAGAAATGTATGACAGATGTGTGACAGGGGTGGTACTCATACTATCTTATTTGGTATTTCTGATCTAGTACAATTTTTTATTTTACCTCTGAGGAACCATGCTGGGAAAGATGGATGGCATGTATTGAGACAATACTCTAATCCAGATCAGGCGCTCTGCTAAGCATGTGGTAGTTATTACTTCATTTACTCCTGATAGGAACATTCTGATGGCATCATCTTCAGTTTACAGAGGAGATGATGGAGTCCTACAGAGGTTAAGTTGCATGCTTAGGACACAGAAGTAAACTCAAGACTTAAGTTTAGCAAGGATAATTCCAGATCTCCTACCCTAAATCATTTCACTCTGCTATCATTACTTAAATCAGGTCAGCAGTATCAGAATTAGAACCATATTTCTGGATTAGGATCTACTGCTTTTTTTCCCACTAATTAATTATTATTATTATTGTTTTTTAGTGCTCACAAATAATTGGTAGATAAAATACAGAGCAGTGCTATTTTTCTTTTTTCATTAAAAGTGCAAGTCTCTGGAAAAATTAGAGCCATGGACTTTCCCTGTTTAAAGGGACTTCAGTTGTTACCTACCCCAACCATTGTTTTTACACTCAGGCCTTCCCTCCTCTATCATTAATAAAAAACTATCTAGCCAATGATTGAACCGCTGTACTAACTCAAAACCTATTCAAAGAGACAATATTTTATATACAGATACATTATTTTGAATTAAAGTCATTTGCTTTCTTCTGCCAATTCTAATTCTTAAGGATATGTAAATATATTACTTTGTATCAAAAAACATTCAGAAATGCTATTCAGTGGAAAGACCTTTACTCGGGGTATCAGTTAAGTAATTTCTAGTCCTGATTTTACTACCTATCAAATATAAACTTGTAAGTAGATCACACACTTAACCTAGGATTCTAATTTCTAAAAGATATTTGATATCTATAATCACTACTCCAGTCTGTTCAATTCAGTAAATATTATTGGGGGGTCTTTTGTGTGATGGGCATAATAGAGTTGTGATACCACCTGAATAAACCAGAATCCTTGTTGGTATGGGAAACAAATATGCAAATATGGGTAACTATAAAGTTTTAGTATATGAGAAAGATGTTTATTATGATAAGGGGACATGAAGTAAAAATAAAACCTCAAGTATGCTTCTGAGCCTCAAGTAAGAATAAATGTTTGTGCTTCAAGAATAAAACTACACAAAGACAAGTAAAATATGATAATTATCATTACCCTATATATACTTCTTAGTCCCTTAGCCCCCAGAAAGTAGCAGAAATTCAAGTTGTCTTGAAAATGAGATTATGTTAAAAATGTGGAGGTGATTGCACTAGGAGTCAGAACTAACATAATCACCTTTAAGAAATATTCTAATATGATTGTGCCTTATGAAATGATGGTGCTCTAGAGAGTGCAAGAGTCGAGCCATCATTCTAGACTGGAGAATTCACAGTTTTCAGGAAGTAGAGTCTTCACTATAGTGATACAATACCACAGAATTAGCTCTCTCTAATATAAAACAACACATAAACAGAAAGCAAATTGTGGATGCAAAAATGCGTACAAATTTCACTATTCCTTGAAAACACATTTAAGTGCAAAGTAGGAACCCACAGTAATACTTTAATCTCATTGACCACAAGTAACCCCTAAAATCAGAAGTAATATTTACCATTAGGGCATGAGGACAATCTAGTATTAAATGTACTTCCTTTTGTTTTCTTGAATCAAAAATGTTCATGTTTGTATGGAACTAATGCATGCTGATCTGCTTTTCCTCAGCTGTAATTCCTCTTTCAACCAGTACCTATTTAGTCATATCTAGTCAGTGGTTTCTGTAATCTGGAATTAAAATGGACAGACCAGAATACTTACTAGAAAGCAGTAGATTTGTATTCATCAATTTGTGTTCACTTAACTGATTGTGGCAAAAAAGTATGGCAAAATATCTGTCTCTGGCTGGGAAACGTTGATCATTAGGTTACATATGTGTTCTTTCATGCATGTATTCTTCATTTAGTCAACCATTCAACAAACATTTTTTTGAACACTGGCTTGGTGAACAGTCTCTGTAAGGTGTTAGGGACACAATATGAGGAAAAAAACTGACATGGCCTCTGTCTTTACCGAACTTAACTCCGTGGGAGAGACCTAAATTTAATAAATAAAGAATATATTATAAGTTGTGATACAGAGGAAAAGAGTATCAGAGAAAATAACAGGGATCTACTTTAAGTGGGGGGGGTCACAGAAGGGTTTTATGAAAATTAATATTCAGTGTGAGATCTGTTGAATAGAAAGGAGCTCACAAAGTGTGGAAGAGAAGGTTAAAATGGAGTTAGTCAATGTAGGTTGTATAATGGGCAGAGACATTTGCAAAATTACTAAGGCTTGAACAAAGGATATTGACTTTGAGTAATTGCAAGATGCTTAGCATTCTGGAAAGCAAGAAATGGAGCAGGGGGATGGCAGAAGTGGGTGGAGCCAGCTTATACAGGGTGCTATTAGCTATGGTCAGGAGTTGGGATTTTTATTGCCACAAAACATGTTGAAATCTAGAGGTCTGCACACAAATTGAACTCATTAAATCATTTGCGTGCCCTATATTGTATAAAAACTTGCACTCTTCTTTTGTTCATTCACTCGTTCATTAGTCATTTCTTGATTCTTTCATTCATTTTCTGAGTGCCAAACTTGAAGTATCAAGAATCAAAGAAGTCGTAAGATAGGTCTCTCCTCCTCCTTTCATAAGACCAGAATCGAATACGGTTAGGCAGGTTTTTAAAAATACAAATTAAATCATAATATAAATTGTGTTAATCAAATTGAAAGTGCAATAACATTTCATTAAACAAAGTGTTTAGACCATCAAGGATGGAATCTGGAGTCGGCAAAAGCTTTTTAGAAAAGATGCTTACCCTGGACCTCTTGAAGTCCATAGTAGATTATATGCCAAATCAGTCAGGCATTCTAATCAGTGAGCCTAGAACTGGTGACTTTTTTTCAGGGAATGCATCTGGCATGTATTGTGCAAGAGAAGGAGATAAGTTCAATAAATAGATTGGAAACAAATTATTAACCTGTTTTCATACCCAGTATCAGTGTTTTTAATAGTAATCTATTAGGCCAAAAATTTTTCAGGTGGAACATGAGCTAATAAGGGGATGGATTTTAGGATGACTGCCCTTTCCTCTAACTCAGGCCACCATTGAGGTCCTAGAGTCTATAGGCATATAGAGATTTTATCATGGATATCATGGATATCTTCCTCATGAGATTCCTAAACAGTCACAAACCTAAATTCATTATGGACATGTGACACATGATAATTGGTTTTTGTGTTAGTTTCCTATGGCTGCTGTAACAAAGTACCACACACTCAGCATGAAAAAAACACAAGTTATGTTCTTATAGCTCTAAATTCAGAAGTCTGAAATCAAGAAGTTGGCAGAACTGTATTCTTTCTGGAAGCTTCAGGAAAAAAATCTGTTTACCAGCTTCTAGTGGACACCTGCATACATTTGCTTATGGTTCCTTCTTCTGTTTTCAGAGCTCATCATTCTAACCTCTGGTTCCATGGTCACATCTCCTTTTTCTGACTTGAACCTCTTTTGAATACTTTAGCCCACCTGAATAACACAGGTTAGTTGCTCCATCTCAAGGTGGTTAACTTAATAACATTTGCAAAGTCACTTTTACTCTGGAAAGTAGCATATTCCCAGGGTCCAGGAATGAGGCTGTAGACATCTTTGGGGCCATAATCCAGCCTTCCACAGTTCTGCAAATGTCTTTGTCAAATTGTGAGTTCTGAACTCTTGGGCCCCCAATACTTGATGGAACATTTTTATCTTCTCAACAGAGAGCAGGATGGCAGAGCTTCAGAGGTGCTGAGTAGGAGACAAAAAGCCACATGATTTGGCTTTACTTTTCTACCTAGTTGCATTTTACTAAAGTGATATTGTCCTATTGAAGGGAATAAGGGAGCCTTTGAAATACTGCCATGTGCAGGATCCTGTGATGCTGAGATCCAGAGAGCTTTCATTCCCATCGTTCTTCCTCAGAAGGGAGTCTGTCACTCTGCTGGAAGCCTCTTTGAAGCAGCCACAGCTTTGGGGTTGCTGAGTACAGGGACTTCTCAAAAAAAAAAAAAAAAAAAACCCAAAAAAAACAAAAACAAAAAAACCACTGCTCTTTTCATTTCCTGTCAACAAGAGGAGTTCAAGTTCAAAAGAGTGCTCTCTCTTTCCTTGGTTTTTCATATGTCTATTAATAGGACAGTGCCAGGCTCTGACCAGGAGTTGATAGTAGATTCATGAAACTAATGAGAATGGAATTAGGTTACTAGCTTTCTCACCTCATTTGTGCAATTATGAGTAATACAATGGAGGTGTAATGACCCCATGCCTTTGAGTAGGCTCTTGAGGATACCAAGAAGCTTTTAAAAGCGTGAGGACCCTGATCTTTATGCTTTAATTGGCAAGAATGTGGGAAAACTTATTTCAAAAAATAAAGACTACATCTGTACAAGTGGCCAAATCAACCAGCCTGAAGATTTATTTTTTCCTCTTCTTTTATTTTTTGTAACACCATGTCTGAAACACATGTGAAAAAGGAGGAGTCATCAAGCAGGTTTAAGCCTAGTTACCAAGTCACTGGTGGTTCTGAAAAAAAATTTATAGGTGATTCTGGACTTACTAGTTAATGATTGAGAAAGGGCCAGAAGCTCTAAGTACGGTTTATTAGGATGTTAGTAAATTGATTTCCAAGTCTAGAGTCCTCTCGACTCATTGCTTTTCCTAGTTAAATTTTAAATTTTACTACCAACTTATGAAAATTTGATCTGTTGCCCACAATTCAGTGGACTATTACTATTAAAGAAGTGTCTCTTGATTTAACCTGGTCCCTATCATAATCCATGTCTTCCAGATCAAGTCAGGAGTTGCAAATTTTCAGTTTCTGTGGCAAACCAAATAAATGTCCCTCATTCTCAGAATTGAATCATGTTTTTCCTCAAGTTAAAGAAGTCTAACACTCGATTAGTAAAAGTGTTTTCTTTTTAAAAAACTTTTAACTTAGGACAGTATGTTTGGAAATAAGAATTTTTTTTTTCCAGGAAAATTGTAAGTAATGATTAAGGTGATTGATAAGCTTTTTGAACCCATACTGTGGCTTAGCTTTAAGCCTTCTGAGTCCCTTTGAGGTTTTTAATGAGGGAAGAGATGAGCTGTGAAGAGGTTCTGGTTTCTGGTGGAAGTGAAAATGGAGAAGGCACTGGGGTGTGCAGGCTTTACAAGTCAACAGGGACCTAGAAATAATTTTGTATTCAATATGACTTTTATTTCTCTAGGTAATAACCTCTGAGTCCAAGGTAAGCTTTAATAAATGGGTTTACTCACCTTTGGTAGATGTTTTGTAGACTAAGGGGAGGCTGTTAAACAATCTTAGTGCATTTTTTTTCCCCTCTCTTCCTTACAGTTTGTAAGTAAAGGTACTGGGACTTAGGCATTCTACACTTTCCTAGAAGTGTATTTTATCACATTCTCTATATGTCAAAAGGCTTAAAAATGCACATAATTTTTGAAGTAGCAATTTCTCTTGGAATTTTCTCAAAGAAAATCATCACAAACATATGCAAAGATATAGGATCAAAGACATTCTAGGATGCCTGGGTCAGTTAAGCTTCTGCCTTCCTCTCAGGTCATGATCCCAGAGTCCTGGGACCAAGTCCTGCATCGGGCTCTTTGCTCAGCGGGGAGCCTGCTTCTCCTTCTGCCTACAGCTCCCCCCCAACAAATAAATAAATACAACCTTAAAAAAAAGACATTCTTTATTCTCTTTAAAATAGTGGAAAAATTAGAAGCAACATATATGTTCACCATATGAGTTTGTTAAATGCAGTGTACTTTTCTGGATCTAATCAGGAGATACACAGTAGATTAAACGGGTGGTTTGAAATAAAGATTAAACAAACTCTGATAAAGAGTACATTTCACATGTATATTATATATGTAAATATAACAACTATATAATTAAATATATATAACTATATAACTAAATCATACACACACACACACACACACACATATACAGAGACAGAGAGGGACACAAAGAAAGGGAGATGAGAGAAAGAGATTGATTCAGACCTTATTGAAGAAGGTCTAGTCCAGCTCATTGGATAGCAGAGACAGGCTGGAACTGATCTGTGGTCACTGGATAAGCAGGAGGCAACCTGCTAAATGTAGGCATGGAGTAGGCATTCAATAACTAATGGTAGAAGTGTACAGAGGGGTGGGAACACTTTGAGGTAAAGGAGAGCTCTGCAATGCTAGTGGAGGCTCAATGAGAATCTTTTGGGTCATAGGCAGGCTAAGGGACCACAGAGAGGAAACCAACTCCCTGGGAAACTTCCAGGTTCCAGGCAGGCTGCCCAGGGAACTTCAGAGGGAATCAGGGTACTCATGTGAGTGAAAGGGCTTTAGGGCAACGGTTTTCTGGGTCAAGTGAGGCATAGAAAGTATCTCCAGGCTAAGGCTTGTAAGGTTGCCAAAAGCTCTCATTTTTTTGGGCCAATTACTAATAGCAGAACTCTGTGTATTATCCTCTCAGCCACATTTCTGACACACCCACTCTCTGTTGCTGCTGGAAAATGCTGGAGAGCACCTTCCTCTGCAATTTGCCTCCAGCATTCTCTGAGAGAGGTTAATACCGAGCTCACATTAAAGGAGAAATATTTAAAGAAATTGCATCTATTATCCAGAACATATATTGAAGAGTGCATTTAGAGGTCAGAATAACTAACATACACATGATGGTGAAGCATAAGATAGCATTATGTAAACTGTACAACCTTGGAATACATATAGTGTATATATTATGTATTCCTTTAGAGGAAAGAGGTTTGCTTCAAGTCCAGTATAAACATTTTGACTTTCCTAAGCTGAGGATTTTTCTTCTGTAATACAACTCACTCTGTGTTCAGGTTTTACCTGACCCTCTTGAGTCACCCTAAGAAAAATGGAGTTTGGGTAACTGACACATGCTGCTGCCATGAATACTAATATACTTTGTCTTTCACCCAGGAGTCTCTTGTCTTCTGTGAGCAACTATAAAGATGTGACATAAAGATGTTAAGTTGAAAGTAACTTCTTGTTCTTGACTCACATTAACTAGCTAACTAACTAAATGAACTAGAATATTTTCTAGAACCTGCCAGTGCTATTAAAAAGACAAAATAGAAGAATGGCACAGAATAACTAGGGGTACTGCCTTAGTGAAGTGGGGAAAGAAAG
Source organism: Callorhinus ursinus (assembly GCF_003265705.2). Taxonomy (NCBI): domain Eukaryota; kingdom Metazoa; phylum Chordata; class Mammalia; order Carnivora; family Otariidae; genus Callorhinus; species Callorhinus ursinus. The sequence continues at coordinate 17,443,336 of NW_027397074.1, read as the reverse complement.
CTGCTTTGAGGAGCCAACTCAGAGTTGAAACTTGAATAATGGGAAAGAAATGCCACAGTAAAATTTCAGTGAAGAGAATTATGTGACAGGAAGAGCAAATGCAAAACCCCTGAGGGGGCGTCAGTGTTGGCCTGTTGGAAGGACAGCTAGAAAGCTGATGAGAATGAGGGAGTGACAGGCATGAAATGAAATGAGCTGGGGAGGTAAGCAGCAGGACCAAACCCTGAATATCCTGAGGCCTCAGTAAGGATGAAAGCCAATGGAAGGTTTAGGCATGGGTGGGATGATCTGATTAACGTTTTAAAAGGTGACTCTGGCTGCTATAAACAAGTAGGGACAGAAGGATTAAGGATTGATCAGGAAGCTGTTAGGAGAAAACCATCATAGGGAGAGTTTGGTGTTTGTGGCTTGGATCAGGATTATCTTATTACTAAGAAAATAAAAATCCAGTATGAAAAAATTAGCAGCAGCATTTAATCGTAACGGGTAACTTTATGACATAAGGTCTGAAAAGTAATGGCCAAGGAGAAACAAAGATTTTGTCATGACTCTGCAATGTTGGGAGGTGCTTAACTCCATACTCAGAGATTAGAAATACTTCTGTGAAAGATGATGAATCAGCAAATCCAATAAAGTCTTACAGTGTTTATCCAGCATGGAAAATAGGTATGAAATGTCTTGGAGAGCCTACATATTTGTAGAAAATCTCAATGGCGCTTGCTGTATTTAGGACAAGACAAAGAAGAGATGTTACAACTGATAACACAGAAATACAAAGGATTGTAAGAGACATATGAACAATTATATGCCAATGAACAGGATAGCCTAGAAGAAGTGGATAATATCCTGGAAACATATACCTTTTACAAAGACTGCATCAGGAACAAATTGAAAATCTGATCAGACCAATAAAGAGATTGAATCAAATAAAAAAAATCTCCAAACAAAGAGAAGCCTAAAACCAGATGGCTTCCCTGGTGAATTTTACCACACGTTTAAGGAAGAATTAACACCAATCCTTCTCAAACGCTTCCAAAACATCAAAGAGGTGGGAACATCCCCGAACTCATTTGGCTTGAGTATCAAGAGTATTGCTTGCCTAAAAAAATAAGGACACAAGAAAATAATGCTACCATTCAATATCCCTGATGAGTAGAGATAGGAAAATCCTCAACAAAATACAAGCAAACTGAATTCAGTAGCATGCTAAAAGTCATACACCATGATCAAGAATTCATCCTTCCAATGCAAGGATGGTTTAACATATGCAAACCAATAAATGTGATACAACCAATTAATAGAATGGAAGATAAAAATTACATGATCATCTTTTTTATGATTTTAAGTGATTTTTAATGATTTTTTATGATCGTCTTGAGATGCAGAAAAAACATTTGATGAAATTCAGTATTCATTCATGATAAACACTCTCAACAAATTACATATAGAAGGAACATACTTCAGCATAACAAAATCCATAAATGACAAGTCCAAAGCTACCATCATACTTAATAGTGAATTATTGAAAGCTTTTAAGATCAGGAACAAGATAAGAGTGGCCACACTAACTACTTCTATTCAATATAGTAGTACAAGTCCTAGCCAGAGCATTCAGGCAAGAAAAATAAAAAGGCATCACAATTTGAGAGGAAGAAGTAAAACTGTCTCTCTTTATGGATGGCATGATTGTATATACATAGAGAATCCCAAAGAATCTACCAAAAAACGTTAAATCTAATCAATGAATTCAGTAAAGTTACAAGATATAAAATCAACATATAAAACCCCATTGCATTTCTATATACTAACAGTGAATTATCCAAAACAAGAAATGAAGAAAACAACCCCGTTATAGTAGCATCAAAAAGAATAAAATTAACTATTTTAAGTTAACTGGACAAAATTTAGCTAAGGACATTATAGAGCTGTACACTGAGACCTATAAAACACTGGTGAAAGAAATTGAAGATCCAGATAAAAGTAAAGATATCTGTCTTTGTGTATTGGAAAAATCAATATTGTCAATATGTCCATACTCTCCAAAGCCATCTACAGATATAATGCAATCCTTATCAAGATTCTAATAACATTTTTCATAGAAATTTAAAAAAATCCTGAAATTCATATGGAACCACAAAAGTCTCTGGATAGACAGAGCAGTCTTGAGCAAGAAGAATAAGACTTGGGCACATCACACCTCCTGCTTTCAAACTATATTACAAAGTTACAGTAATTTAACCAGAATGGTATTGGCATAAAAATAGACATGCAAACCAATGGAACAGAGTAAATGCCCAGAGATAAATTTCACATATATATTTAACTAATTTTCAACAAAGTCTCCAAGAAAACATAATGGGGAAAGAATAGTCTTAATAAATGATGTTGGGAAAACTGGGTAGCCACATACAGAAGAATAAAATCTGACCTTTATCTTACAATATAAACAAAAATCAACTCAAAATAGATGAAAGACTTGAGTATAAGACCTGAAACCCTAACCTCATAGAAGAAAACATAGGGGAAAATCTCCCTGATATTGGGCTTGGCAAGGATTTTTTTTTTTTTTTTTTATGACACCAACAGCAAAGGCATCAAAAGCCAAATTAAATAGGTAGGGCTACAGCAGTCTGAAAAATTTCTGCACAGCAAAGGAAACAATCAACAAAATGAAAAAGCACCCTATTCAGGAGAAAATATTTGTAAAGCATTTATCTGATAAGGGGTTAATATCTAAAATATATAAGGAACTCGTCCAGATCAACATTAAAACCATCCAATTAAATAATAGGAAAATGTCCTGAATAGATACTTCCAAGAAGACATAGAAATGACCAAGGAGCACATGAAAAGATGCTCAACATCACTAATCATCAGGGAAATGCAAATCAGAACCACAAGATATGTCAAATTTGTTAAGATGACTATCATCAAAAAGTAAAAAGATAACAAGTCTTGGTGAGAATGAGGAGAAAGGAAACCCTTTTGCCCTGTTTCGTTGGAATTTAAATGGGTGCAGGCATTACAGAAAACAACATGGAAGCTCCTCAAAAAATTAAAAATAGAACTACTGTATGACCAAACAGTCCTACTTCTGGTTAAATATCTGAAGGAAATGAAATTAATATCTCAAAGAGGTACCTGCACTTCTTTGTTCATTACAGCATTTTCCACAGTAGCCAAGACATGGAAACAACCTAAGTGTCCATCAACAGATGAATGGATAAAAAAATGGAATTATCTATCTATTCACACGTACACACACAATGGAATATCGTTCAGCCTTAATGAAATTCTGCCATTTGTGACAATGTGAATGAACCTGGAGGGCATTATATTAAATGTAATAAGCCAGACACAGAAATACAAGATTGTATTTCTGCAGACTATGCAGATTACTGCATAATCTGACTTCTATGGGAAATCTAAGAAAAAAGGTCAAATTTACTGTAACATAGAGGAGAATGATAATTACCAGAGGCTAGGAGGCAGGGGAAAAAGGGAGATATTGATTAAAGGGTATCAGCATTCAGTTATAAAATGAGTAATTTTAGGAGACCTAATGTATAGCAAGTGACTGCAGTTAATAATATACTGTATCTTGAAATTTGCTTAGAAAGTATATCTCTATCGTTTTCACCACACACACACACAGGTGTGTAAGGTGATAAATGTAGTGATAAGATTGATGATGGTAATCATTCAACAGTGTACGCATTTGTCAAAACATCTCAAATATACGCAGGTTTCATTTGTCAATCATACTCAGTAAGCCTGGGGGGTGGGGGTGGAAATGAGGAAAAATGAGGCATTAAATGTAGAGTTGCCTTTATATAGTAATTTGGCAGTTACTTAAAGGTCAGTTGTAGATACTGATTTTCTGCTTAAAAGGTGGAGAATTAAACATTTTTAATAGCTCTTGCCATTTTGTTTCAATTCCTAATTGCAATTTCATAGAGGGATGTCAGGCAAGAACTTTAGGGTATGCTGTTCTCTGGGGGCAATGCCATTCAGGGGTGCATTTTCTTTGCTTTGTTCACTATAGCTCTAGGGACTGTAGTAAAATATTTAGGCATATATATATATAAGACAGTAAAAAGACTCTTCTGTCTGAAGGATTCACTGCTATGCTATAAAAGCATTTTTATTTATGGTTGTTCTCTGTATTTTATCACATGTTTTCACTGCAGAGTGAATCACCTTGACCTATGAAGAAGGTATGGCCAAATGAGTAAGACTTTATCATTTAAACCTTTCATAGTCATTGTGTATAGCATTGTCCATTTTTGCAAGAAAAAAGCAAAGTAAGTTTTTTTTTTAACACATTTTTGGATAGGGGGAGAGGAAATAAAGTCTTACACTTAATTTGATCTTTTCAACTTTTTTTTTTAACAATGATATTTTCAAAAGTTAGTATCTTACCCACCATCACATTTTAGTTTTTTATGAATCTATCCATCCAAATATCTGGTACCCTTTGATTTATAAACTTTAAAGAAGATCATAAATCTTAGCAAAGGGTCAAATCACAAGGGTTGTAGGAGAAGAACAGATCCAGAATATATTCATGAATACCCCCAAAGAAGTTAAAAACAAGTTTGTAATTTACAGATGCCCTGAGGCAGCAATAACTAATACATTGAAAATTTACCGATTTTATGCATCTATTTTGCTTGTTTTACTACTTTGCTTTTCATAAAAAACACATTTATTTCAGCAACTGTCACTTTTTCTGGCATTTATGTGATCTCTGAGCTATGTGTGAAAATACGCATAGTTCTACATTACAATTTTTATTGGAAAATGACTTCTTTTACAGATTTATATCAACACTTTTTTGTTCCATGCTAGAATTATTTTCATTGTTCTTTCTTTTCCTCAGTCACCTCAGAAAATCAGTCTTAAGGCTTATTTAGTTTAACATGTGCTTTAAATTCTTTTTCAATTGGTGCTTGAATGACATTGTATCATTAACTATAAAGAGAAACAAGTGGAAATGTTCAGAACACAAATCATACCAAAAATTATTCAATAAGAATAACACTGTAAATATTTAAACGGACACTACCCTCATAAATACACCATGCGATTCACAGCTGTAACCTAATGAGTTCTCATATTATTCCTGGGAGTCAGTGGAGTAGTGTGAGCAGTGATTACTTTCAGATATACGATGATCATATAAACTTGAGTAGGGTAAACAGAAGCAGGTGGCCTCTGTACTTCCCAAAAGAATGGCCATGAAGAAGCCAAGGCTTGGATTTCATGATAATTTATTGAATGAAACTTTCAATAATAAGGAAGGGAATGGTAGTGGATATTTCCTTTCTCTACTTAGCATTAATTCTGACATCTTCTGGTAGGAGCATCCACATTTATATTTACTTTCAGATAGTGTATTTCAAATATGCCTGTCTGTATCCCAGGTTTCAGAGATGGTGCCTTGGTGCAGGCCTAATCCTTTAGAAGCTTACTTCCTATAGGATGTAGTAACTGATTTCATAATTTACAAGTAATCTATCTCTTCACTGTTCTGTCTTCCATATTCCTCTCAGTCTTTCTTTGTGGCATATTCCCTGTTGTAACAGACTTGAAAAGTGCTGAAGTCAGAAGGAGTCACCTAAAGGGATCTAGCTTTGGGGTAAAGGAGGGAATATAGCTACCCATCCTAGGATATCATGCTTTGCCTTTTCTGAGAAGTCCAGACTGAAGACATTACGCTGAATTCTTGACTGGGGAGTTGGGTAGTAACACCAAAGCCTGTTACTAACAAAAACAATTTCCACACTAATCCGTAGATACAGGAATTGTGATTCAACAAGGCCTCTGGGATGGAACAAATACAAATTGCTCTACGTTTTCATAAACCTCGTAGGGAGTTTTATTGACAAGGAACTTGCATATAAAAAGCTGTGATTTTTCATACACTATAGCAATTCCTGCAAAGCAGTCCTCCGTCCTGTCCTTAACCCACATCAAAGTCAAGGTATTAGCAATTGGTAAATCTGATATCCACAATGGGTTATTTGATGCCAGAAGTAGGGTTTTTAGCAAATTTGCAGAATACATCACCAAGGCTGGGAAGCTCTTATTTATACACAATTTGCCACCTGCAAAGAAAAATGCTCCAAAATCTTGGGATTGAATTTAATGCAACTGTGGTGTGACATTGTATTGTCTGTCTTATGGAAGTTAAGTGAATACATTTTTAGTTACATGTGGCAACTTTTCAAAAGTTTGAGAAATATGTGCTCGTTAGCCCCATGCATTTTTTAAAGTGAAGTTTTTATTTCAGAATAGTTTCATATTTACAGAAAAGTTGTGAAGGTAGTAGAGTTCTGATATACTCCATGACCAACTAACTTCCCATTAGTATCTTGCATTATTATAACACATTTATCCCAACCAGTAAAACAGTATTTGTACATTATTATACACTAAAGTCAATACTTTATTCACATTTTCAAAGTTTTTATCGAACTGTGTTCACCTATGATCCATCTAGTATATCATATTAATTACATTTAGTTGTCATATCTCCTAAGGTTCCACTTGGTTTTGACAATTTCTCAGATTTTCCTTGTTTCTGATGACCTTGATAGTTTTGATAAGTATTGGCCAGATATTTTGTAGAGTATCTCTCATTTGGGATTTGTCTGATGTGTTTCTCATGATTAGATTTGGTCTATGGGGTTTTGGGAGGAAGAGCACCGAGATTAATTATCATTCTCATCACATCAAGGATATACACTCTAAACATGATTAATGACTGTTGTGTTGACATTTTTTTTTAATTGTTGATGTGTTGACCTTATCACCAAGACTGAAGTAAGGTTTGTCAGATTTCTCCACTGTAAACTTACTCTTTTTTTCCCCTTTGGGGAAATTCTTGGAAGAAATTCACTCTTTGGAAGAAATTCATTATTAGGCAGCACAGACTTAAGTACAAGAGTTATGCTCCACCTCCTTGAGAGTAGATTATCTACATAAATTGTGTAGAACTTTTCTGCAAGAGAGATTTGTCTATTCTGTTAATTTAGTCAGTCATATATCTGTATCAGTATGAACATAAGTATTTTATAATTTCAGTTATAATTCAGTGTCACTTTTTTGTTTGTTTCTCAAATTGTTCCAGCTTTGACAGTTGGTTGCTCTTTAAATTGACCCCTGTGTCCCTTGACATAGCCTCATCATTGTAGGTTTTCTTCAAGAGTACTCCTTTAATTTCTGCCATTATAAGATGCTACACACTCATAAATTCCCTGCCCCAACCCCCAAATCAGCCATTTTTCCAAGGAGACTTAGTTCTTTATATTAGGGAATGGTATTAGAAACAAAAGTCTGAGTACTACATATGTTTGTTGCTACTGGGGTGCTTCACTTGTCATATTAAAAAAATCATAGCCAAGATCCATATCAAGGAGTCTTATTCCCATGTTTTCGTATAGAAGTTTCATCGTTTGAGATCTTAGGTCTTTAATCAATTTTGAGTTAATTTTTATCTGTGATGTAAGATAGGAGACCAGTTTCATTTTTTACATGTGAATATCCAGTTATCCTAGCACCATTGATGGAAGAGACTGTCTTTTCTCAATTGGATATTCTTGGCTCCCTTTTCAAATATTAGTTGACTATATGTGCTCGGGTTTATTTCTGGGCTCCTGATTCTGTTTCATTGGTTTATTTGTCTGTTTTTATGCTAGTACTGTACTGTTTTGATGACTATAATTTTACAGCATATTTTAAAATTATCAAATGTGGTGCTTCCTTCTTTGTTCTTTCTCAAGGCTGCTGCTTCTATTCAGGGCCTTCTATGGTTCCATATAAATTTGGGGGTTTTTTCTACTTCTGTAAAAAAAATGTCATTGGAATCTTGCTAGGGATTGCATTTAATCTGTAGATTGCTTTTGGTAGTATTGACATTTTGACAATATTTTTCCAATTCATGAACATCAACTCAGAGTCTTTTGTGGTTCTAAAGAAATTTTAGGACTGTTTGTTCTAGTTCTGTGAAAAATGCTGTTGATATTTTGATAGGGATTGCACTGAATGTGTAGATTGCTTTGGGTAGTATAGACATTGTAACAATATTTGTTCTTCCAGTCCCTGAGCAAGAAATGTCTTTCTGTCTCTTAGGGTCATCATAAGTTTCCTTCATTAATATTTTATAGTTTTCAGAGTATAGGTCTTTCCCCACTGTATTTAGGTTTATTGCTGGGTATCTTACTGTTCTTGGTACAATTGTAAATGGGGTTATTTTCTTTATTTCACTTTTTGCTGCTGCATTATTTTGGTACATTGATTTTGTATCCTGTGACTTTAGTGAATTCAGTATTCTAGTAGTTTTTTTGGCGGAGGGAGTTAACAGGGTTTTCTATGTAGAGTATCATGTCATCTGCAAATAGGACAGTTTTACTCTTTCTTTACCAATTTGGATGCCTTTTACTTCTTTTTGTTGTCCCGATTGCTGTGACTAAGACTTCTAGTACAGTAAAAGTGATGAAAGTAGACATCCTTGTGTCTTATTTTATAATTTGTTATAAAAATGGCCAGTTTCTGGCCATACGGGAAAAGCTCTGTTTTTCACCATTCAGTATGATGTTGGCTGTGGTTATTTCTTATAAGGCCTTAATTATGTTGCTGTATGTTCCCTCGAGCCTTACTTTGTGTTGAGGGTTTTGAATGAACGTTGTATTTTGTCAAATGATTTTTCTGCATCTTTTGAAATAATATTTTTACCTTTCTCTCACTGATATGATAAATCATGTTTCACAAATAATGAACTACTCTTGCATCCAGAGAATGAATCCCAGTTGATCATGGTGTAGGATTTTTTTTTAATGTATTGTTGGATTTGGTTTGCTAATATTTTGTTGAGAAATTTTGCATCCATATTCATCAGATGTATTGGCCTGTATTTCCCCTTTTCTGTGGTCTTTCTCTGGTTTTGGCATCAGGGTGATACTGGCCACATTGAGTGAATTTGGAAGCTTTCTTCCCTCTTCTATTTTTTGGAATAGTTTGAGAAGAATAGGTATAAACCCATCTTTAAATGTTTGGTGAAGCCATCTGGTCCAGGACTGTTGCTGGGAGTTTTTTGATTACTGATTCAATTTCATTGCTGATAAATAGTCTTTTCAAATTTTATATTTCTTCCTGTTCTAGTTTTCACAGTCTCTTAGAATTGTTTGTATTTCTCTAGTGTTATTTCTTCTCTTACATTAGTGATTTTATTTGGTTTTTCTATCCTTTTTTTTTTTTTGGTTAGTCTGGCTAGAAGTTTATTATTTTGTTGACCTTTTCAAAGAACCAGCTCTTGATTTCAGTGATTTTTGCTCTAATCTTTATTATTTCCTTCCTTTTTGCAGGGTTTTGCTCTTCTTTGTCCTTTAGGTGTAAGGTTTTATTTTGTTTTGTTATTTTGTTTTGTTATATGAGATTTCTCTTTCTTCTTGAGGTAGGCCTATGTTGCTCTGAACTTCCCTCTTAAAACTGCTTTTGCTGCATCCCAAAGATTTTGGACCATTGTGTTTCACTGTCATTTCTCCTTATTTCTGTTTTGATTTCTTGGTTGACCTATTCATTGTTTAGTAGCATGTTATTTATTTATTTAGTAATTTTGGATCCCTTTTATTAAGGTGAAAACTGCAGAGGTTGTGGAAGATGCTAGGTACCATCTCTACCTAGCATACCGCTGACTTCTGGGGAGTCACTCCTGATTATGCCCCTATAAAGAGAGAATTCGATTGCCTTTTAGGAGGGCCTCCCTTCCTATAATTACATTAGTTCAGCCTTTATCAGGCCTTCCTGGTTCTGTTTCAAGAAAAAAATATAGGAATAAAAAATCTTGAACTTGCTTGCTTTGTTTATCTTACTTCTTTCCTCAATGAGCAACCTCTTCTAATCTTTCTACCCTGATAAGCAGTGAATTTTTACAGGGTAAAATTGTTCATTTCCACTTTAGCATTTTTTCTTACATTTGGAATAACTTGGCTCAGCTCCTCTGAGCTTAATCTGTTTTGGTTTCAGAAATAGAATTTAGTGATTCATCACTTACGTATAACACCCCGTGCTCATTCCAACAAGTGTCCTCCTTAATACCCATCACCCGTTTAGCCCATCCTCCTGCTCACTTCCCCTCCAGCAACCCTCAGTTTATTCCCTTTGGTTAAGAGTCTCTTATGCTTTGCCTCCATCTGTGTTTTTATCTTATTTTTCCTTCCATTCCCCTATGTTCATCTGTTTTGTTTCTTAAATTCCACATATGAATGAAATCATACGGTATTTGTCTTTTTCTGACTTATTTCGCTTAGTATAATACCCTCTAGTTCCGTACACACTGTTGTGAATGGCAAGATTTCATTCTTTTGGATCAGCAAGTAATATTCCATTGTGTGTGTGTGTGTGTGTGTGTGCGTGTGTACACACACACGCACACACACACCATTTTTAATCCATTCATCAATCAGTGGACATTTGGGCTCTTTCCATAATTTGGCTATTGTTGATAGTGCTGCTATAAACATTGGGGTGCAGGTGCCCCTTCGAATCAGCATTTTTGTATCCTTTGGATAAATACCTAGTGGTACAGTTGATGGGTTATAGGGCAGTTCTATTTTTCAGTTTTTGAGGAACCTGCATCCTGTTTTCCAGCATGGCTGCACCAGTTTGCATTCCCATCAGCAGTGCAAGAGGGTACTTGTTCCTTAGCATTCTCGCCAACATCTGCCGTTTCCTGACTTGTTAATTTTAGCCATTCTGTTAGGTGTGAGGTGGTATCTCATAGTTTTGATTTGTATTTCCCTGATGATGAGTGATGTTGAGCATCTTTTCATGTGTCTGTTAGCCATCTGGATGTCTTCTTTGGAAAAGTGTCTGTTCATATCTTCTGCCCATTTCTGAACTGGATTACTTTTTGGGTGTTGAGTTTGATAAGTTCTTGATAGATTTTGGATACTAACCTTTATCTGAATGTGTCATTTGCAAATATCTTCTCCCATTATGTCAGTTCCCTTTTAGTTTTGTTGATTGTTTTCTTTGCTGTGCAAAAGCTTTTTATCTTGATAAAGTCCCAATAGTTCATTTTTGCTTTTGTTTCCCTTGCCTCCAGAGATATGTCTACTAAGGAGTTCTTGCAGTCAGTGTCAAAAAGGGTAATACCTTATCTTCTCCTCTAGGATTATGATGGTTTCCTGTCTTACATTTAGGTCTTTCATCCATTTTGAATTTATTTTTGTGAATGATGTAAGAAAGATGGTCCAGTTTCATTCTTCATGTGGCTGTCCAGTTTTCCCAACACCATTTGTTGAAGACACTGTCTTTTTTCCATGGGACATTCTTTCCTGCTTTGTCGAAGATGAGTTGACCACACAGTTGTGGGTCCATTTCTGGGTTCTTTATTCTGTTCCTTTGACCTATGTGTCTGTTTTTGTGCCAGTACCATACTGTCTTGATGATTACAGCTTTGTACTACAGCTTGAAGTCTGGAATTGTGATGCCTTCTGCTTTGGCTTTCTTCTTCAACCTTTCTTTGGCTATTTGGGGTATTTTCTGATTCCATACAAATTTTTAATTGTTCTAAGTCTGAAAACTGCTGGTGTTATTTTGATAGGGATTGCACTGAATGTGTATGTTGCCTTATGTTAGCACAGACATTTTAATAGTATTTGTTCTTCCAATCCATGGGCATGGATTGTTTTTCCATTTCTTTGCGTCTTCTTCAATTTCTTTCATTAAGTGTTCTCTAGTTTTCAGTATAGGGATCTTTTTCCTCTTTGGTTAGATTTATTTCTAGGTATCTTACTGTTTTTGGTGCAATTATAAATGGGACCAATTCCTTGATGTCTCTACTGCTTAATTATTGGTGTATAGAAGTGCAACAGATTTCTGTATGTTGATTTTTTTTATCCTGCAACCTTGCTAAATTCCTGTATCAGTTCTAGCAGTTTTTTGGTGGAGTCTTTCAGGTTTTCTACATAGAGTATCATGTCATCTGCGAAGAATAAAATCTTGACTTATTCCTTGCTGATTTAAATGCCTTTTATTTCTGTTTTATTTCTTTAGGATGTTGAGGTATGTTCATTCCATCCCACTTTCTTGAGGCTTTTTATCCAAGAAAGGATGCTGTATTTTGTCAAATGCTTTTTCTACATCTATTGACAAGATCATATGGTTCCTATTCTTTCTTTTATTAATGTGGTATATCACATGATATTCAACCACACCTGCAGCCCTGGAATAAATCCCACTTGGTCATGGTGAGTAATCATTTTAATGTACTGTGGGATTAGATTAGCTAGTATCTTGTTGAAAATTTTTGCATCCGTATTTATCAGGGATATTGGTCTGTAGTTATCCTTTTTAGTGGGGTCTTTGTTTTGGGGGTCAAGGTAATGCTGGCCTCATAGAATGAGTTTGGAAGTTTTCCTTGCATTTCTATTTTTTGAAGAGTTTCAGAAAAATAGGTATAAATTCTTCTTTGAATGCTTGGTAGAATTCCCTTGGGAAGTCAGTGGCCCCAGACTCTTGTTGGGAGAGTTTTGATTACTAATTCAATTTCCTTGGTGGTTATGAGTCTGTTCAGATTTTCTATTTCTTCCTGTTTCAGTTTTGGTAGTTTAAATGCTTCCAGGAATTTATCCGTATCTTCCAAGTGCCTAATTTGTTGGCATATAATTGCTCATAATTTTCTCTTACAAATGGTATTTCTGCAGTGTTGGTTGTGATCATTCCTCTTTTATTCATGATTTTATTTATTTGGGTCATTTTTCTTTGTGATAACTCTAGCTATGGGTTTATGACTTTTGTTAATTCTTTCTAAGAAGTAATGCCTAGTTTCGTTGCTCTGTTCTTTTTTTTATTTTAATTTCTGTATCAATGATTTCTGCTCTAATCCTTATTATTTCCCTTCTCCTGCTGGATTTAGGCTTTATTTGCTGTTTTTCCTCTAGCTCCTTTAGGTGTAAAGTTAGGTTGTATATTTGAGACTGTTCTTGCTTTTGAGCAAGGCCTCTATTGCTATATACTTCCCTCTTAGGACTGCTTATGCTGCATCCCAAAGGTTTTGGACTGTTGTGTTTCCATTTTCATTTGCTTCCCTGTATTTTTTTAATTTCTTTAATTTCTTGGTTAACCGATTCATCCTTTACCCTCCATGGATTTGTGGACCTTCCAATTTTTTTCTAGTGGTTGACTCCAAGTTTCATAGTGTTATGGTTGGAAAATATGCATGGTATGTTCTCAATCTTTTTGTACCAGATGAGGCCTATTTTGTGACCTAGTATGTGATCTATTCTGGAGAGTGTTCTATATGCACTCTAAAAGAATGTGCATTCTGCTGCTTTAAGATGAAATGCTGTTTTTATATATTAAATCCATCTGGTTCAGTATGTCATTCAAAGCCCTCATTTCCTTATTGATCTGCTTAGGCTGTCTGTCCATTGCTGTGAGTGCTGTGTTAAAGTCCCCTACTATTACTGTATTACGAACGAACTTAAACTCATTGCTATTAATCGACTTATATATTTGGCTGCTCCCAAGTTAGGGGCATAAATATTCATAATTGTTAGATCTTCTTGGATGGACCCCTTTATTATGATATAGGGCCCCTTTTCATCTCTTATGGTCTTTGGTTTAAAATCTAGTCTGATATATGTATGGCTAGTCCAGATTTCTTTTGATGTCCATGAGCATGATAAATGGTTCTCCACCTCCTTGCTTTCAAACTGGAGGTGTCTTTGGGTCTAAACTGAATCTCTTGTAAAAGCAAAAATGAACTATTGGGACTTAACCAAGATGAAAAACTTGTGTACAGCAAAGGAAACAGTCACTAAAGGCAACCTACAGAATGGGAGAAGATATTCGCAAAGGACATATCAGATAAAGGGCTAGTATTCAAGATCTATAGAGAATGTACCAAATTCCACACCCAAGAAACAAATAATCCAGTCAAGAAATGGGCAGAAGACATGGACAGACGTTTCAGATGGCCAACAGACACAAAAAAAAATGATCCACATCCCTTGGCATCAGGGAAATACAAATAAAAGACACAATGAGATACCACCTCACACCAGTCAGAATGGCTAAAATTAACAAGTCAGGAAACAATAAACGTTGGCAAGGATGTGGAGAAAGGGGAACCCTCTTACCCTGTTGATGGGAATGCAGGCTGGTACAGCCATTCTGGAAAACAGTATGGAGGTTCTTCAGGAAGTTAAAAATAGAGCTACCCTATGACCTAGCAATTGTACTACTAGTTATCTACCCCAAAGATACAAATGTAGTGATCTGAAGGTGCACCTGCAACTCCAGTGTTTATAGCAGTAATGTCCACAATAGCCAAACTGTGGAAGGAGCCCAGATGTCCATTGACAGATGAATGCATAAAGATGTGGTATATATACACAATCAATATTACTCAGCCATCAAAAAGGATCATCGCTGTTGATGGAACTGGAGATATTATACCGAGCAAAATAAGTCAGTTAGAGAAAGGCAATTATCATATGGTTTCACTCATAGGTAGAATATAAAAATCAGCACAGAGGATCATAGGGGAAGGGAGGGAGAACTGGGAAGAAATCAGAGAGGAAGACAAACCATGAGAGACTCTTAATCATAGGAAACAAACTGAGGTTTGCTGGAGGGGAGATGGGTGGGAGATGGGGTAATTGGGTGATGGGCATTAAGGACAGCATGTGATGAGATGAGCACTGGGTGTTATATGCAACTGATAAATAACTCTATATCTGAAACAAATGATGTACTTGAGGTTGGCTAATTGAATTAAAATAAAAAAAAAGAGTCTCTTGTAAGCAGGTCTTGTTTTTTTAGATCCATTCTGATACTCCATGTCTTTTGATTGGAACATTTAGTCCATTTACATTCAGAGTAATTACTGATAGATACGACTTTAGTGACATTGTATTACCTGTGAAGTCATTGTTCCTGTAGATTGTCTCTAGTCTTTGTTGCTTTTGGTCTTTCTTTCCTACTCAGAGGGTCCCCTTTAATATTTCTTGCAGAGCTGGTTTAGTGTTCAAGAACTACTTTAATTTTTACTTGTCTTGGAAACTCTTTATCTCTCCTTCTATTCTTAATTACAGCCTTGCTGGATAAAGTATTCTTGGCGGCATATTTTTCCTGTTTAGCACATTGAATTTATCAGACACTATCTTCCTGGCTGCCATGTTTGTGTGTCAGGTCTGCTGTGAACCTTATGTGTCTACCATTGTAGGTTAAGGACCTTTTGTCCCTAGCTGCTTTCAGATTCTCTGTTTATCTTTGTGTTTTGCAAGTTTCACTATGATGTGTCTTGGTGTTGATTTTGAGGGGAGTTCTTTGTGTTTCTTGGACTTTTCATTCCACAGGTTAGGGAAATTCTCAGCTATAATTTGTTCAATAAACCTTCTGCCCCTTTCCTCACTCTTCCTCTACTGGGACTCCTATGGTACAGATATTCTTGTGCTGTATGGAATCGCTGACTTCCTATATTTATGATCTAAGACTTTTCCTTCCCTCTTCTTTTCAGCTTCATTATTTTCCATAATTTTATCTTCTATATTATGTATTTGTTCCTCTGCTTCTTCCATCCTCATTGTGATGAGTTGTTTTGCATCTCACTTGTAGCATTTTTTTTTTATTTCGGCCTACTAGTTTTTAGGTCTTTTATAGCTGCAGCAAGGATTTCTCTGGTATCTTCTATGCTTTTTTTCAAGCCCAGCTAGTATCCTTATGACTATTGTTTTAAATTCTTGTTCATATATATTGCTTATATCTGTTTTGAGCAAGTCTCTGGCTGTGTTTTGGGGAGAATTCATCCATCTTGTCATTTTGACTAAGTTTCTATCTTTTGCTTTTTATGAAGACTTGTTATGTTTCCTGCTCCTGAGAGTAATGCTGTATTAAAAAGGTGTCATACACTCTCCACGGCCTGGCACTTCAGAAGATGTTTCTGATGTATGCTGCGTGCTCTGCTGATGTGTTTTGACTGCTATTTCCCACATGTCTGTCATCTGCGGAGTCCCTCCTTGCTTGCAGTGGGGGAATTTTGGGCCTTTAACTAGATGTGCTTTGATCTGTTTAAGAAAGCCTGATAAAAGAAAAAACAAAACAAAACAATACCTGGTCCAAAAAAAGAAAAAAGCCTGATCTATAAAATGAGTAAAGGGAACAAACAAAAAAATTCTAAACCTGATTCCAATGAAAAAAGAAAAAAAAAGGCGGGGGGGGGCGGTAAAGCCTGGTCCTATTTCCACCAGGACTAAAGTTGATTCTCTGATCAGTAGTCTTGGTATATGTCGGGGGCCTGTGTTGGTCTTCTGAGGGAGAAGCTGGCTGTGCTGGCTCACAGTCTTTCCCTAGTAAAGATACCCCTGCAGGGCACAGGGTGCTGGGGTTTGGTACTAGCAGCTCCACCCTCCACCATAGGTGCTGTGTTTTCCTCTCAAGTCTGACCATGCTAGTGGGCAAGGTAGTGGGGGGAAGGCGGCTTTACATCCCCCCCCTCATCCTGGGGAGGGGAACCCCCAGCTGCCACTGCTCAGGAAGCCCTCATAGAAAAGCCAACAATCTCCCCTCCTGTGGCCCAAGCCTCCATCTGATCTCTGCTCTCAACCTGTGTGTACCTGGGCCCTTTGCACGTCCGGTGCCACAGTTCTGGGTTTTGAATACCAGTTGCATGTCAGAGATAAAACTACAAATCTAAAAGGGCCCAGCAAGGTAGGGACCTGTTCTCTTCCCCTGGAGGAGAGCCTTGCAGTGCTGAGCTTGGTGCTGCTTAATAGCATGTTATTTAACTAACTTCACATATTTTTCATGTAATTTTTTCTGCTCTTTTCAGGTTTTTTCTTGTGGTGGATTTCTAGTTTCATAGCATTATGGTCAGGAATGATGCATGGTATGACTTAACTTTTTTTTTTTTAAAGATTTTATTTATTTGAGAGAGAGAGAGAATGAGAGATAGAAAGCACGAGAGGGAAGAGGGTCAGAGGGAGAAGCAGACTCCCCGCTGAGCAGGAAGCCCGATGTGGGACTCGATCCCGGGACTCCAGGATCATGACCTGAGCCGAAGGCAGTCGCTTAACCAACTGAGCCACCCAGGCGCCCATGACTTAACTTTTTTTGAATATGTTGAGCCTTGTTTTGTGGTCTAATATGTTCTATGTACACTTGAAAAGCATGTGTATTCTGTTTTAGGGTGGAATGTTCTGTATTTTCTGTCCATCTTGTCCAGTGTGTCATTCAAAGCCACTGTTTTTGTTGACTTCCTGTTTCAGTGATCTGTCCATCCAGCGGGGGATTAAAATCCCCTATTACTGTGTCAGTCATCTCCTTTATGTTTGTTATTAACTATTATTTCATTTATCTGGGTGTTCCCATTAGGTGCATAAATATTTCCCGTTGTTATATCTTCTTGTTGGATTGTTCCCATAATGATTATATAGTGTCCTTCTTTGCCTCATGTTACAGTCTTTTTTTAAAGTCTTGTATGATAGAAGATTGCTACCCTGACTTTCTTTTGACATCCATTTGCATGATAAATGTTTCTCCATCCCTTCACTTTCAGTCTGCTGGTGTCTTTCAGTCTGAAATGAGTCTCTTGTAGGCAGCACATAGATGGATCTTGTTTTTTTTTTTATCCACTCTGTCACCCTATGTCTTTCGATTGGAGCATTGAGTCCATTTACATTCAAAGTAATTATTGATAAGTATTTGCTATTTTGTTACTTGTGGTTTTTGCTCTTTCATGGTTTATTGACTTTCTTTAGTGATATAGATTCCTTTCTCTTTATTCTTTGCATATTAGTGGTTTTTTTATTTGCAGTTACCGTTAAGTTTGTATATAACAACATCTGCATCTAGCAGTCTGCATTAAGTTGATGGTCACTTCAATTTGAACCCATTCTTTACTCCTCTCCCCCCACGTTTTAGGATGTAAAATATAAACCCTATACCTTTTACTTTGTGAATCCTTTGATTTTTACTGAAATACTTAATTTACTTCTTTTGTTTTATACTTTTCATACTCTCACTTAGTCTTTTTCTCCACTGAAAGAGTACCCTTTGATATTTCTTGTAGGGCTGGTTTAGTGGTCATGAACCCTTTTAGTTTTTGAGAAACTCTTTATCTGTCCTTGTATTCTGAATGATAGCCTTGCTTGATAGAGTATTCTTGACTATAGGTTTTTCCCTTTCAGCTCTTTAAAGATACCATGACATTTTCTGTTGACCGGCAGAGTTTCTCCCGAAAGCCTTATGGGGTTTCCCTTGTTTGTAACTGCTTTTTTTTTTTTTTTTAAGATTTTATTTATTTGACAGAGACACAGCGAGAGAGGGAACACAAGCAGGGGGAGTGGGAGAGGGAGAAGCAGGCTTCCTGCTGAGCAGGGAGCCCAATGCGGGGCTCAATTCCAGGACCCCAGGATCATGACCTGAGCCGAAGGTAGATGCTTAATGACTCAGGCGCCCCTTTTTTTCTGGTTTTGAATTGTTTTCTTTATCGCTACTTTTTGCCATTTTAATTACTTGTGTTTTGGTGTGGCCCTCCTTGGGTTGAATTTTTTTTTTTAGAATCTCTGTGCCTCTTGGATCTGTAAGTTTTCAGCTATTATTTCTTCAAATTTTCTGCCCCCTTTATCTCTCTTCTGAGATCCTTATAATGTGAATGTTGGTGTCACTCCGTTTCCTAAGACTACTGCCCTGCTGTGGGCAGTGTTTGGCCCCCTGCAAGGGTGGACTGCCTTTTCACAAGGTGGGCAGTAGTCCTCTTGCAAAATGTGACCTGACCATATTGCCACTAGAACTGAGGTCCTGCAGAAGGCACAGGTCAGGAGATGTAGTGTTGGGTGAACCTAACTTTTCTCATTCATGTAAATAATCTCATGGACCACCTATTCTTATAAGAATGGGAGAGACAATGTTTATTCCCTTGGTGATTTTACATACAGTGTTGTTAAAAGCTAAATTATTCTTTTTTATAATTTTAAAATCAAAGTAGTTCAGAAAATGGAAGTAAAATGCAACAATATATAACAAGCCTTCTCCAGAATCTATGTTGGTGAAGTAAGGTTTGCCATCACCTACTACTTGTGTTGGTTTTATCCATTCACAACATTTTTTTGAGGGTTAATTTTACATTCTGGAATAGTTCAAAGCATCCCACCATGATGCCATTTATCACTCCTTTCTAGGGGCGTTTCACATTCAGATCGTCCTGTCTAGTCATTTCTTCTTTCTCTAAATTCTTCACCTTACCTTTATCCCTTCATGTGTTCACAATCAGCTCTTCACACTACAGAGTCCAAGCTAGTAATTACTGGATAATACTGGATAGAGAATAACTTTCAGCAGCTCTAACAGAATACCATAGACTGGGGATCTTACAAACAGAACTGACTTCTCAAGTTCTGGAGGCTGGAACTCTGAGATCGGGTTGTCAGCAGGGTGTGAGTGCTCTTCCTAGCTGCAGAGTGCCAAATTCTCCTTCTGGTCTCACATGGCAGAAAGAGATGGAGCTACCTCTCTGATCTTTTCTACTAAGGTCACCTACAAATAGCCTCACCCTGGGAATTAGATTTCATCATATGAGTTTTAGAGAACATTCAGTCCATAACAAATACATACGTGGAAACATTCTCAGTTGGAGCTAATTGATCTTTTCCTTCAGTTACTCCCACATCCAAAAGTCCACAAACTGAAACAGTGCTTTAGCAGAGTGCTTACCAAATATGTAAAACACGATTTGAAAGTCTGATTAGAATTTGAAAATGTCTCATTTCTTATAAAATAACTTCTGCTTTTACTGAAGAGCTAAAAACAATGATTATAGAAAACCCGAATAGAAGAAAATATTTCCCTCGTCTTCTCTTCTGACCCCCTTCACCCCCAACCTAGATTCAAAGGTTTAAGCGAGTCTAAAACCTTGTTTCAACAAGAATGGAATTTTTTTCCAGGTTTTACTGATATGCTCAGCAGGGCTGCTTTTTGGACTCTCAGGCCACAAAACATACAAATCCAACGATCTTCTCTTTTTCTGTTATGTCTTTTTTTCCCCCAAGCAGTTAGGTCAGCTTGTGCTTCAAACTTACTGCCCCTTGTGGCATGCACTGGTTGGGCTGCTTTGGCGTCTTCTGACGGGAGGAGTACAGCTGACAGGACGAGCAATCACAGGCGCACTCAACGCGCCCCTTTCGGAGAATGCTGGTAGACCTTTTCCTCCTGCTGAAAAAGTCCTCTTCTGTCTTTGAAGAAAGAAGGTAGTTCTCTCTGCCTGTTGAGCAAGTTCAATTTAAAATCTTGTAGGGAGAATTTCACAGCATGCAAGCAGAAACAGTCTTATTGCCTCTATTTTCAGAATCTCTTCAAATTACAATAATAGGCCCAAGAAGCGTATGAGAGAAGAAGCTTTTTGAGCTAAAACAGAGCTTTTACCTTTTAAAGCCAAAATATAAGTAAAGAAATCACTTTGCTTTTAAGAGTTTATTTTCCAATTTTAAATTCCACACTTCAGGAAATGTGACATTCTTGTGGGAGCCAAGAAAGAAATGCCTGTATAAAACAAGTCTTTTCTATAAATATTAGATTCTTATAGATTAAAAAATCCTAACTTGCCACTTGTGTAAATATGATAAACTTTCATTTCCCAACAAATATTTTAAAAATATATTGGATAAAAAATTTACTGTATTAATACACATTTTTAAAATTTATTTTCAGGGGCACCTGGGTGGCTCAGTCAGTTACACATCTGACTCTTGATCTCTGTTCAGGTCTTGCATTTGGCTTGAACCTACTTAAAAAAATATTTTCAAATTATATATTATGAATTTTTATCCATCATAGTTAGGGAGAGCTTTATTCAATTTCCATTTTTCATAACCCTCGATGAAGTTTTTGTTTATCTTCTTGAGGGAAATCAAAGCATTTTTATTTTGATTGACATGACTGAGGATTATTATACTCTAAATGAAGGTATATTTTTCAAGGTGTAACTTATTTTTAGTTACATGTTTTAATATTCACAATGAGAGGTAAGCCTGAAAATTAAAATTGGATAAATCTGTGTAGAAAATTCAAAAATAGGCCACATAGTAGACAACTACCTTTGGATATTTGGGAGTTGATGCATTGATTAATCAACTTATTTTATTCATCATCTATTCCAAGAGTTCTTGGAGTATTGTGAAAAATGTTTCCATTTGCATTCTATATAATGATGAATCCAGGCACGGGAACATTAGGTACTAATGGACCAGGCTATGAGCAAGTACTAAGTAGATATCCACTTCTTTTTGTCAGTAGAGTCTATAGAGCTTTGCTAGGGGTGCAAGGCTCTTGAGAATGAGGATGAAAGCCAGTATTTAGAGCCTCAGCCAATTTTCTGCTATTCTAGTGCTAAGACTTCAAGGATTCACTCTTAAATAATTTCTTAGGTATGGGATGATGAAACGAAATTATTTTCTGATTAAGTACTTGCCCTTGCTTTTCTGAACAATAAAAACAGGCATATTATAAACATAGAAAGACAAATCATTTATAGCTTAGCAAAAATGTGAAAATAAAAATCTAATATTAGATTTATAAAACGTTTCTTCAAAAAGCAAACAGCATATTTATCAAACATGGAAACATTTTTTAACAACTATTAATTTTTTTAAGCACTTACCCAAAGTTACAACATCAAATCTCTCGGAAGTATCTAAAACTCTGAAATAACATGGGAAAAATCTTTCTAGGTGTAATAGTCATCATAGAGCTTGTCTGGTAAAATCAGCAAAAGATAACTGACACAATCCCATGAACAAAAAGCCAAAGCTTTTTTAGATGGAGGAGACCTACTAACTTAGAACCGGAGAGCTATGTCCATCCATCCATATTTTAAAGTAACAGAGGAGTGGCTATTTCCTTTTCCTAGCTCACTGCCAATTGGAAAACAGCACTAGCAGCACATATAAGAATAAAAGGAGCATCAGAAACCTGACCAAGTGCTACTCAGAGAGAAGGCAAAATGGTTTGTTCCTGTGCTACAGGGTCTCACGTTACCTTAAACAGCCTAACGAGTCCCAGTTACCCCAAGAACATCACTGAATGGTGCCTAAGAGGAACAGGCATAATAGTAAATTTTTTTTTCATAACAGTATTTTTTAAAGGTTAATCTACTTTTAAAAACACATTATTTTGACAACACCCACCTATTTTAGCATATAAAAAGCTTGTCAATTTCTTATGAATCATTCCTCTGAGATCTTATTTCAAATGTTCTAGATTAGCAAAAATTAAAGTCTAAACTTACCAAGTGTCTGGACAATATAGTGTAATGCAAACTTATAAACTGCTGGTGGTAGTCCTGGAAAAAAGAGAAAACTAGTAAACTTGGACATGTGTACACGTAGCAATACAACTTCACATAGAGAAAAATCACTCCTATGTACTAGTATTTATGAAAAAGAAAATTCTTAGCAGCATTGTTGTAACTGAAAGGAAAACTGGAGAAAAACAAATGGCCATCACAAATATTGGTTAATAAATTATAGTATATGTACTCAATTATATAATTTGAAGCAGGGAAAATAAACCACAGCTATATGTGGAAAACATGTATATATCATAAATGTTGAATAAAACTTTTAGAAAATCTGATTCCATTTACTAATATGGTGGGTTAGGTTGTGGCAAAATACATAGTTGAAATGTACTCTGTGAAGAAGGACCTACTTTCACCATATAGAAAGTTTACTGGAAATGTTATCTTCAATGTGGGTTGCAGGTTATTTTTTGTTTTTATATGAAAATGTTTTGTGTCACACAAACATTTTTAGTGATGAGAATTACCTTTGTTCTACTCTTCGTTGATAATTAACTCTTGGCTCCTATATTTTATATATTCAGTAAATATTTGTCTAGCTAATAAATTTATACATTACTGTCGTTTGGATGTGTTGGTCAGTTTCATAGAGGAGTAGCAGGAGATTAAGCAACTGTTCTTAACAATTACTTAACCTCTAGTAAACTCAGTTTTTACAAGCTATAACTGATCTTCTAATATTATACAGTCCCTAATGCTATTCATACTCATAGACCTGAGGTGCATGGACTGGTGGCATTAGATAGGAAAAGGGTTACTAGAGAGTAAGGCAAGTTTTACTTATATTTCTTTTTAGAAATTAAATAATCCATATATCCAATATAAAAAGATCTTACTAACAGTGGTGCCATCTCTTGATCCATAGATCAGATAGTTTGATGCTAAATACAGATCCTGAGCTGTTTTAAGGAACATGTAAGCTTATTATTATGCAGAAGGGCAGTTTTCATTGCCATTCATTAAAGTTTCTGTCATCTAGTTTCATTAACTTATGGATTTTATTACAAACAAAATTTACCCTCATATTCTTAGTATCATATGTATATTGTACAATATGTAATGTAGACACTAGTGAACAATACAACCTTGAGAGAGATGGTGACCCATTTAGCTCTACAATAGTCTGACTTGTCTCTATGTGAGACTAAAAGTAACCTAAAAAATTAAAAAAATAGCAAGAAGTCTGTGTAAAATTTCAAACTTACCAGAAAGATTCCTCAGTTAGTCCATGATTAATGATGAACCTTGTTTACCTGTATACAGTGCTGAGCTAATGGCAATATGAAGTCATCATGATTAGTGAAATTTTAAAACCTAATCACCAAAATGTAAGATGGAACGTTACAATTTATTTCAGTTGGGATAGCTGAAATTATGTCAGCACACGAGATGTACTTTAGGGTATTTTCAGTAAACTTGATGATCAATGTTTGGCAAACCATTTACAAGTTTCTTAGTAGGGAAAGCTAAACTACCAGATACCATTGGAGAAATATTAAACACTTGATTACCTAACTAGTTGCATATTAGTTAGCATCAAGTGTTAGAAAACAAAACATTTCTGAAATTTAAAGAAATGTATTTAACAAATGTACAAAAACAATGTATTTTTCAGCCAACATAGAGCAAAACTCCCAAACTGAGTAACATGTTTTAATACAAATAATCATTATTTTTTCATAGGATGCTAAGACAGTAACCATTTCATTTTGTAATATATTTTTTAGGTACAAATTTGCTAATGTCATCATCAGTGTTGGAGCTGTTTTATCTGGGCTTTAACATTTTTTTTAGTATAAATTTCCAGCTGTAACTACATACCTGAAATCCATTCCTTACGTCATTCAGAGAAACACATGGAAGCACAAAGTGAACAAAATACTGCAGGATATCGTCTATATGGTTAGTTTTATAAAAACAAGGCCTTGGGCAGTAAAATCTTTAAAATACTCGGTAATGGTATCAGGAATAGCTTAGAAACCTTTGTTACCTTTAATTTTGCCAATTCTTTCACTCTTAAGATAAGTTCAACATTTTCTTTTCATGAAGACAGGTATTCTAAGTGAGCTGACATTCTCTGTGATGTTGTAGTTGTAATAAAATCTACCTACTCGATTTTCCCTTTAAATTTAGAACAATTTATCCCTATAAAATATAGCTTAGTCATTTCAATAGGACTTTTGGATAGGAAATTTATTTATGGGGTTTAAAATGCAAAAATATGAAGTATTGTAGAGTGAATACTTTCTCTTATACTTCAGCTAGTTTCTTATGTAGTCTTCCAGCCATTAAGTATATATATATAAAAAAAAGCATTTTCATCTCCCCCTTTTTTACACAAAATGTATTATACTCTGGGAGCTCTTTCCAAATCAGTATGTATACAACATTTTTTAAATAAGCTGCTTGGTATTCCTTTATATGGATTTACCATAATTAATTTACAATTACCCACTGGAGAACATTTGTGGTAGGCTTTGTCAGTGTTCACCAGTATCCATTTCCTATCCCTTGATATCACATTTCTCTATCCGTATAAAGAAAGGCCTGGCCCCATGTCTGTTTTTGGCCAATGAAATATGAGTGACAGAGATGTGTCAGTTATGGAGACACTTTCAGAGGGAGAGTGAATTCTTTGCCATGTTCTCTCCTCCTCCCCTCTCTTTCTTAACCAGACAATGAAACCAGCATATCTGCAGATGTGTTTTCCTTTTTCAACTTGGGGTCTAGAAGGAGTACAGTAATTAGGACCCATGTTAAACACCTGATGTGAATGAGAAAGACACTTACCCATGAAGAAAATAGTTTTGTTAGCATTTCCTTGATGATCATGATTGATATGGCATCAGACTGTGTGTGCTACCGTTACATAGAACCTATGGGTCATTGGTGTCTTGGGTAGAAAGTGAGTAGAAAGGTGGTGTTAAAGCTGGAAGGATGGAGATCTAGGTTTATGCTTTGGAGAAACAGTGATAAAATGGTCCCCTTCTACAACGTGGAAAGTCAGTAATGTCTTTTATGGTTTGGTGAAAACGTTGGAAAATAGAGTCCTAGTGTTGACTATACTTGAAAAGGAATTACACAGAGAAGCCCAGAGTAGAAATTGCCAGTTTGAAAGGAGAAATGAAAAGTGTGAGAGATGGTCCTGAAAGTTAGAACTTGAGGTTTGCAAAGGAGACTGTCTTTTAATTTCTAACAGGAAAAAGTCTTTGAAATCAGTCTTGTAGTGAAGATTGGGTAAAACAGATGGGCCATATAACAATTGCTAAAATATCTGAGCAGGTTAAGTGGCAGGCAGTACATTCTTTTCATCGGAAAGAGGATTTTTGTGAAAAAGATGGACTTTCTTCCAGTCCTGGCAGTTCAAGGACTCTGCAATTGAATATATGTAGAGAGAGGCATGTCTTGAGAAAAATCATGAGTGTGGTCGTTTGTACATATGTTTGTAATATGGATTGAAATTAAATAAGAGGCCCATAAATTATTTTGAGAGTTATACTATCAAGAGGAACACTAGGCTGGACTAAAATAGATAAGTGTGCTTCCAACTCTCCGTGGGCAGCAAATGGGCTGAGAAAGATTTTCACCACTTAAGTAATATTGTCACATGTTTTCTTCAGTTGTAGCATAGGAAGATAATGGATAAAAAATTACTTTGAAGCGAATGGATTCGAGGACTATAGACAACAATGGACTAGGGCTTACCTTTAGGAGGACAAATCAGAGCCCTATCGAGGATTATCCCCCACCCCCCCCACACCACCACCAGGAAAGAAGCCCATTTCTGTATATGGCTAATAGGAAGTAGCATTGCTAAATATGAGCAATGAATATATGCTGCTTCCATCTGACTGGAAGTGTTCATAGCAGGGATGCTTTCCTCGTTGGACCGCTCTGAATCTAATTGACCTGGCAGAGAGTGTCTGCAGGTGATGAATTCTTAGAAAGGAAATGGGTGGGAGGTTTGTGTCATTTTTCTTGGGAGGAGGTGAGTATGTAAGCAGGAGAGGGAGGGAGCCCAAAACTTGCTGATCTGAAAGGAAGCCTGTGGTAAATCCCATTACAGTTCATCAATGTTTAATTCTCTGGAAGAGAATTATGTTCAGATTCCTTCTCTCATTAGGGCCAAAATTGGCCATATGCCCTGTTTTTGCTAAACAAATGTAAACGGAATTACTGTGTAATAAGAATTTTTATATCACAGGGCATACGTTGACATTCCTTTTTCTTTTTTCACTGCAGCCCTCAATGTTACACACCATTCCTTTTCCCGACACTTGACTCAAGAGGGAGAATAAATTCTTTAAGCAGTATCCATGCAAAAACCTCCACTGAGTATATACAGTGGGTAATAAATAAAACTTTACTGTTTGAAACCATTAAAATTTCTGTTGCCTGTTACTTCAGCATAACCTAGCCTATCATGATAAAGATAAAAATGTAGTAATTTTGATTAATGTTATATGCCACTAGTGAATTATTGAACACTATATGAAAAAATGACGTACTATATGTTGACTAATTTTATTTAAATAAAACAAAAACAAAAAATATAGTCTAAACCTCAGAAAAAAATTTTTTGATAGGTATTGCTAAACTGCCCCCAAAATTTGTGTTGTTAACTTTCATTTATTTACTGGGAGTTTATGAGATGCTTATTTATTGAAACTTGCCAAGAATATGTATTGTCAATGTATTTTGGATGATCAAACATTTTGAAAATGAGCCAAGGTAAATGTTTGTAAGAGAAGCTCATTTTGCAAAGCTTTGGAGAAAGCTTTTGTAAAATGGACTTTAAAATGTTTTTGCTCTTACCTGATTTTGAAGCCAGTACAGATATGGATCATCAAAAATCTATGGATTTATAAATGTAGACACTTAGAACTATCTAACAGATTAAAATCTCCCATGTGAAGAGTTTTAGTGGGTTTTAAATCTACTTTTAAAAGTGTGTAACGTCATTGTCTGGAAAAACTAATTTAAGGAGATACACACATTTACTAAGCAAATTAAGGTACTAAAGGAGAAACATATGATCACATTGCTAGAGGTGTAAGTGGTATTTAGTAAGCCTCAACACTCAGTAGTAGAAAAACTCAATCAACTAGGAATATAAGGTAATTTCCTTAATCTGGCAAATGTTATCTGTATAAAGAATGTTTGATAGATACTGCACACTTTCTCCTTGAGATTAGGAATGAGGATGTCAGCTTGCAATACGCCTATTGAACATTGTATTAAACATCTTAACCAGTACTGTCAGTCATGAAAAGGAAAAAAATATATACAAATTGTCTCTATTCAGTTATCTTTCTAATATAAATTTAAGAATAAACTATTAAAATTCAGGGAATTTAGCAAGATCACTGGATATAAGATCAGTATATAAAAATCACCTACGTGTTTCTATTTCGGCAACCAAGTAGAAATGGCATTTTAAAAAGTTAACTGAGTAGGGAAAATACTATCTTACAATCCGTAAAACCCAGCAAACACCTGTATCTCCACATCAAAATTTTTCAACACTATAAAACTACCCAATACAACACTACTACTAATACAATACAAGCTACTCTATACAATATTATTTTTAAAAAGCGGCATAACATCAAGAGAAGACCTACATACAGGTATTCTCTATTTTTGAAAGTTTGTGTTCTTATACCACTTTGCTTTTAAAGAGACTTAGATTAGTACTTTTGCTAATCAAAAGCAATCTTAAAAGGATTTTCACTTTTAGAACAACAAAAAGTTGAAAGGGGAGAACAGTTCCACCAAGCATCTTCCTGAGACCAACACTTAGCATCAGCATCAAGCCTCTATAGCTTTGACCTGTCTCTGTGAGCATGTATGCTTTATCTCATTTTGTCCATCTGTTATAGCAAGATGTGGCTGAAGGTACCAGAAAAGCATAAGATAGGTAATCTGGGGGGAGGGGCTTGGGAATGCTAAAAATCTTTCCATATAAATTAATGGCAATTGATTCTTTGCTTCATGTCATTGCAGCATATGAATTATTTCATAGGTACACTCTACTTTCAGATAGCAAGGGAAACCTGTATGGTATTTATGATGTGTACTGATTGAAAGACTCAATAGTATAAAGATGTCAGTCCTACAAAAAATGAATTTGATCTGTCCTGTTCTTCTTGCACCCACATTAGAAAGTGCTTTTTCTCCTCTGACAAAATGAGGGAAAATCCAATTTCTTTTGGCACCATAGTTTGTCAGAATACTTTTACTTTCCCTTCTCTGTTGACAATCTCTGCAGTTCCCTTACTAGAGGGGTGAGAAACCACTTTGTTGTTGTCTGAGAACCCTTTAGTTGCTGTTCTATTTAGTCTAGGGAAAGTGGGTGGGTGAATTAAAGCTTAAGGTTTTCGAATATTTAAAACTTGTATTCTTTAAAGCATAACCTACTTGATCTTATGGACAAAAAAAGCCTGCTTTTAGTTCTTTTTTTTTTTTTTACCAAATCTATCATCAAATCAATACGTCCCAGTGCTGTATTTGCTTCCTAGGATCCAAAGGGCAAGAAATTGACAAAAAATTCTGGCATTTGATCTTGTGTTCATATATAGATGACTCTCTCTTACTTTCAAGAGTGCCTTTCCCAATAACTTTCTTTCTTCAAACTCCCATTCTCAATTTAAGATAAACTTCTGGGAGGCTTTCACAGCCTTCTCATCCTGAGTTAGGTGCTTCTTCTCCATATTATCTTTGGACCCTGCTTATTTATCTCTCATGGAACATTGTATTGTCAACACTGTTAATAGGAATTTTAGATTCAATACATCTGTATTCAGTTCAGCTAAGTTCCAGAACCAAATGTCTCAGAAACACTAGAAGTTTACTAATCAATCATGCAAATAACAAACCAAAGTAAGTATATCTGGTTTTCAGATATCTCATTCATGAACTGAAGCATCATCACTCTTTCTAGGACAGTAGAGTCACTTGCATTAGTGGCAGAAGGAGAAAGAACAAGAAATATGCACAGGAATATGTTTTGGTCAGACTTGGAAGTGGTATACTTCACCCTGGTTATATTCCCTTGCATAGAGCTCAGATCCATGGTCCATATAAACAAGGGACTCTGGGAAGTGTAGGCTAGATATGAGGCTAGCTATGTTACTCAGATCAATGTTCAAACCAAATTTTTGGTCTTTCCTGATACCATTTCCTATTCCTGTAGTCCTAGTTTATTTTTTAATTCCCCTTCACTCATTCTCTAAAACTCTAAGAGACAGTTTTCCTTTGACTCCATTTGACTGTGGAGTCAAAGGAAGACCAACCAGCTCTTTGACAGTATGATCCAAACAACATGCAAAGGTACCCTCTTCCTGCCAACCTTCATTCTTCTAGATGAATTCCCTCATTTGGATCAACAATATTTATTACATAACCTGATTTGAAAATCAACTTGTTTTGTCACCATATAATGCTGCTTTATTAAACACATTTTGCATAATCTCACCAATGACTTTAAAAAATTCCCCGTCCAACCGCTTTTCCTGTTCTCCTTACCCCTCTATACTCCAGCCACAGGATACTATTCCCTGCCCCCGAATAAAACATTCAATTTTAGGTCTTAGATTTTTTTCCTTTCTTGGCCAAATACAGTCTTTCCCTTTCCACTTCTTTCATTTTCCTTCTCTGGCCTTCTTGATTTAACTATCTTTAAAGGCATAACACAAACATCGGATCTTGTGCAAGGCTTCTCTTTCTTAATATCCAACCCATAATTTTAATCACATTTTCCTTTTTGCCCCCACAGGAAATGTTTATAGTTGTTGTATAGTATTTACCCCTGTGAACTTGCATTGAAATTATTTGTGAATGTGTCTCTTTCCCTTCACCAAGGATAGACTGAGATTCTGGACAGTGTTTGTGGCTTCTTATCCATCTTGGTCTCTCCAGTATATGTACGCAAGTTAAATACTTGTGGGACTTAATTTTAATAATCCAGGTTCATCAATGTTTAATTTAAAAAAACAAGCTTGTGTGTTTCTCCTTGATTCTTTAGAAATAGTTCTCAGGAATTAAGAGAACATTTTGTAAACAAATATAAAAATCCAGGTGTCAAAAGGGTAAAGAAAATACAATACATGTTAAGTGACACCACCTAAGTGAATGTTTTAGAATAGTATTACTTAACTGTTGTAAAGGGATTTTGCTTATATATTGCTGTAAAGCTATATGACCAAAGCCATATGGACTTTACTAAGAGTATACAATAAGTATTTCAAATTCTAAATAGATATACTTCAGTATATGAGTGATCTGTCCTGACCATATACTTTTTATGGTTATGAAAGAGAAAAAAGAACCTACTAGAATATATATGAATGAATATAAATTTGCTTTTAAAAAGGGCTTATGCAAGAAAAACTGGTAAGGCAGCTAGCTTACCAGTGACTGACCAGTAATTCACAAGTCAGAGGACTTTCATAGATGCCAGAATTAGAAGTTGGAAGAGCTTTGTTCAATGGACAATGCCAACCTCTGCCCCAGAACTTCTCAACCTCTACACCCAGACTCAGCCTAACTAATCCCTACCTTAATTAAGGAGTATACATAAAGTGCTCCAGCTCTACCAGCTGGTGAGTATAGAGCACATCTTACTGCCAGAGATATGTTGTCCACTATACCAGAGCCTTGAACATCCACTTTGCCCCTGACAGTCTAGCCTTCACCACCCTCCGCCCCATTGCCTTGGCCTGGGGTGCTGTTGTGCCTCAGCCCAGTACTACAGTTGTCTGCTGTAGCTGAAGCCTCACCTAGAACTTCAGCTCTGACATTTTAACACTGTCTAAGGCCCTGTCTTCCAAGGTGATTGATTCATTTTTTTATACTTTCTAATACTAATGAAGACCTTCCACCTGAGACCTGTTTTTCTCTATCTCCTACTTTCTAGGTTCCATTGCCTATGGTATACATTCTGGTTTGGACCTCAACTTCTGACTTGAACAAATGCAAAAAGACATCGTCTCTTTTGTCACTAAGCTTTGTTAGCATGATTCTCCCTTCCCATCCTTTTTCTTAAAGAGCTAATCCTACATTATGTGTCCATTTCTGCAGCTTGCCCTTTCATATTATTTGCCTGTCTCACCCCTAGTTGAAAGGATCTCAGTGTAAGTTTCTGATCCAATTTTGGTCCTAGTTATTACAAAATATTGTGGTTTTTATTTGCCACCACTCTCCTGTCGGCAAGTTGACATAATTAGTCTCTTGATTCCTCTTAGACTAGTGACCCAGTGTTTCAGTTTGTGTATAATCATATTACCTTTTGCAGGCCTCTGCATCGCAGAGGGAGACATGTTTATTAGCTTCCATTCCTGTTTCTGTGGCAGAGGTGAGCTTATCTATTATTCTCTGACATGTTTCATGTCTTATTAATTTGTAGCTACTTTCTTTTCTCCTCATTCCTTTTCAGGGAAGAGGTACCAAGGTAGCTGGCATAAAGGAAATACCACAGGGGTGCAGAGAGCAGATTATGTTCTGTCATTGAATCCCAACTAAAAAAAAACTAGCTTTGTTCCCTTAAGTATATCATCTGCCCTCTCAATCTCAGCTTCCTTATCTGTAAAATGGAAATAATACTATCTTCTGTTGTGGGAATTTTAAAACAAACGCAAAGTGAAGAACCTGTTAGGATACTCAGCATATAGGAAAGGCTTAGTGTTTGTTAAATAAGTAGCTGAGCTCAAATTAGAAATCATTAGGTGGAAAATTGTTTCAAATGAAGTCTTGGTCTAGGGAATATAAACAGAGTAAGACTATCTGTGCCCATAAAATCCAGGAAGATGTAATGTACTTGAGGTTGAGAGTAGGTATCGGAAAAAGATTGATGCTGACATCATTCCTATAATTTTCTTTAATTACCAACTTTACTATGTTTTATACTATATAACCTTTCTCCGATGTATTTTTAGTTGTGCTTCTAATATTTTACTAACAGAAACAAAGTGGCTCAAGACATGGTGCCTTTTAATCCCCCATTTTTAACAAAAAATTGGACATTTATTCGTGAACAAAAGTACCTTTGTGGGAGTTGCAGGATCCAGCACCATATGCTAAGGGACTCGGGAGGTCTCTTGCTCACCTGCACATCCAGTAACAGACAGATACAGTTCAGTATGAACTGTGGAAGCAGCAGAGCAGTCAACTTGCTCCAAACCCCTCTTGTTGGGGGAAAAAAACC
The DNA here is from genome assembly GCF_003265705.2 of Callorhinus ursinus. Lineage (NCBI taxonomy): Eukaryota > Metazoa > Chordata > Mammalia > Carnivora > Otariidae > Callorhinus > Callorhinus ursinus. The sequence continues at coordinate 17,410,766 of NW_027397074.1, read as the reverse complement.
TGAGAATGCTAACCTGGGTTGATAACCACAGACGAAGAAATTTCAGCAGTCCAGCCTTTCTGAAGGGAGATTCTAGTACACCATTGGTGTGGATGCACGTGCACATGCACACACACAAGTTTAGATGCAGTAGAAGTGGTACATAGAACTTCACTAGTGCTATCCCCTACCCTGAGCACCCGCAAAAGCAGTACTGCTTATTCTGTTAACTATCAAGTGGCAGCAAGGGAAAAAGGAGAACAGTGAATGAATGCCTGGCTACCTCAGTGACATGGGACACAGCTGGAAAAAAAATGTTTCTCTCCAGCACCACCCAAAGTACTGAGTTGGGACCTCCAGGATGGGCTGGAGGGAAAGGCCAGGAAAAATGCAGATAAGAATGGCAAGACACAGTTTGAGCAGAATGGACTCTGCAGGAAGGCTACACGAAGCCTTTGGGAGTACCATACATGGTGATAGCCCTACTCTATCTGCAGGCATCTCTTAACACCCTGAGTACTACCCACACCTCCCGAACTCTGCAGCCATCTTATATATGCTCCTGAGTGTATGGGTGAGAGGAAGCTGCAGTAGACAGAGAGTATCCTAAGGAAACAGGCCAAGGTCTGTAGGCAAGGGAGAAGCCACAAGTTTGGGTCAAAATCCCACCTCTGGAAAATGAAAGAGAGGTTTATAGTAGCCTCTAAATAGTTGTGAGTTGTAGAACTAGAGAAGTCATAAAAGTTTAAGAATTCTTCCTAAAAATTTAAAATTCCTGAAAGCTTAAGAATTCCCCAAGAAGGAATACTAAGAGTGAAACAGGTATATTCATATAAAGGCAGAGAAAACCCCCAAATAATAACACAACCAGAGACAGAATACCCCATCTGAAGGCAACTAACAAAGAAGTGGCTGATACTTCAAATGTGAAAGCAACAACAGAAGTCTACAAGGAACATAGATGAGAAACAAGAAAATATATTATCAGAAGATAGTAATAATTCTCCAATAACCAAGTTCAAAGGCATGGAATTTTACTATCTAGTTAATAAAGAACTCAGAATAACTGTTTTGAAGATACTCAACAAGCTACAAAAAATAAAGACAATTAAATGAAATCATGAAAAAAATCTTTAAAATGAGATATTTGCCAAAGAGACCGAAATCATTAAAAAGAAGCAACACACCAGTGAGGAGAAGATGGTGGAGTAGGAAGATCCAAAGCTCAGCTTATCTCACGGATGCACCAACATAACAGCTATATCTGTGCAGCTAACTCAGAAAATGACCTCACAATTGGCAAAAGAGACCTTCCACAGCTAATCATAGAGACAAGGCCACCATCAAAAAGGGTGGGAGAGGTAGAGACACAGATGAGAACAAAACCCCCAGCATGACTAACCACACAGGGGAGAGACATCACAAGAATGGAGACATGAGAGGATCAGACCACACTTCAGGCACTAGGGACTTTCATTGGGAAGAGGAGTTCCCATGATATCTACCTTTGAAAACCAATAGGGCTTAACTCCAGGTTAGGCAGGGGGCAAAAGGAAACTGAGATCTCACCCTTAAAGAGCCAGCAACTAAAATAACTTGGCCCAAGATGCAGCACAGAAGGAGAGGTTTGAAAAGTGCCTGGAGTATACCTGAAAGACCATTATTGACTAATCCTAAAATGTGTGCCAGAGGAGCAGGGATCTGAAGGACATTTCTCTAGGCACAAAAGGGCTAGTGGGTGCCATTTCTCTTCACCACCCCCAGAGGGTGTTGGCTCTCACTATCTACTTTTTTTGCATCATGTGCCCTGCCCCAAGATTCCCCTTATGGACTCACCCCATCCAACTCCATCTTCCTTAGCAGGTATCCCTCCAAAGTTACTTATGTTCCACCACACATGCAGGCAGCCCCAGCTAGGAATGGTGTCATGCCAAAATGACTCCTGCCCTAAGGAAAGGGAGAGAGACCATACACGAGCATGCCCACAGTTCCTGCAACTGAGCCCTTCGGTATGCCTGCAGATGTGGCAGAGAGGTTAAATGCGGACAGCTTTCCCATCAACGAGCCCACAGTGTCCATACACAGACCTCACAATAGCATGGGGAGCAAACCTTGCCCAGTGGGCCCATAGCAGGCAGTGTGGGTCACTGCAGCCAGCTGGACTGAAGGCAGTTGTGGCTCAGCCACAATAGGAGGGTGCATTCAGCCCACACAGGGGACACCCCTAGAGTACCTGGTTTTAGTGACCAGGAGGGCTTATACTATAGGGCACCAAAGGATCTCTTCTATACAACACCACCACTATAAAGGCCAGAAGATGTAGCTGACCTATGTAGTATACAGAAACAAACGGATTGTAATACAAAATGAAGAGACAGAGGAGTATGTTCAAATTGAAAGAACAAGAAACAATCAGAGTAAAAAAGCTACATGAATCAGAAACAAGCAATATGCTTGATGAAGAATTAAAAGTAATGTTCATAAAGATACTCAGAGGAGAGGATGAACTCCGTGAGAACCTCAACAAAGAAATAGAAAATATAACTTGTCAGAACTAAAGAACTCAACTGAAATTTAAAAGTATACGAGAGCAAATCAGCAGCAGATTAGAGGATGCAGAATGGATCAGAAATCTGGAAGAGAAAATAATGGGACCTAACCAAACTGAGCATCAAAGAGAAAAACAGAATAAAAAGTGAGAATAGCTTAAGGGAATTCTGCAACATCATCAAGAAAAATTATACTGATCCCAAAAGGAGAAGAGAGAGAAAAAAAAAAGCTGAAAGCTTCCCTAATCTGGGGAAGGAAAAAGATGTCCAGGAAGCACAAAGAGCCGGTAATAAGATGAACCCGAGGAGAGGCACAGCAAGGCACATAATAATTAAAATGGCAAAATATAGTGATAAAGAGAAAATATTAAGAACAGCAGTAGAAAAAGACAATGGTTACATAGAAGGGAAACTCCATAAGACTGTGAGCAGATTTTTCAGCAGAAGATTTATAGGGTAGAAGGGAATGGCATAATATATTCAAAGTGCTAAAAGAAAAAAATCCCCACAACCAAGGATATTCAGCAAGGTTATCATTCAGAATAGAAGGAGAGATAATGAATCTCCTAGATGAACAAAAGTTAAGGTTCGTCACCACCAAAGCAGCCTTCCAAGTAATTAAGATTTAAGTAATTAACATTTTGAAAGGAAAAAATATCACAGGTAAAAGGAAACTTACAGTAAAGGTAGTAGATTAACCACTTATAAAGCTAGTATGGAGTTTAAAACACAGAAGTAGTAAAATCAGTTATATTTATAAAGATTAGTCAAGGCCTACATGAAAAAAATATGTAAAATATGACATCATATAAATAAAATGTCAAGGGGGTAGTAAAAATTTAGTGCTTTTAGAGTGTGTTCAAACTTAATTATCAACTTATTATGAGCCGCATAATGCATAAGATGTTATATATATCTAATGTAACCACAAATCAAAAACCGGTAATAGATACACAAAAAAGAAAGGCATGCAAGCAGAGCATTAAAGCCATCAAACCACAAAGAAAAAGCAAGAGAAGAAAGAGGAACTACAAAAACAACCAGAAAACAATGAACACAATGACAATTGCTACATACTGTCAATAATTACCTTAAATGTAAGCAGACTAAATGGTTCAATCAAAAGACATAGGGTAACTAAAGGAATTAAAAAAAAAAAAAAAACCAAAATCAGAAAACAAGACCCACCTATCTGTATGCTGCCTGAGAGAGACTGACTTCAAACCTAATGACACAAATAGACTGAAAGGAAGTAATAGAAAAATATATTCTACACAAATATAAGTGGAGAAAAAAAGCTGGGTGTTGCAATACTATCACAAAATAGACTTTAAAACAAAGATTGCAGTAAGAGATAAAGGGACTATATAATGTTCAAGGGATCAAATCAACAGGAGAACATAACAAGTATAACTATCTGCACACCTAACACAGGAGCATCCTATATACATAAAGGAAATATTAACAGACATAAAGGGAGAAGCTGACAGTAATACAAAGTAGTACAGGACTTTAACACCCTACTTACATCAATGGATAGCTCATTCAGGCAAAATACCAACAAGGAAACAATGACTTTGAACTATACGTAAAAGTACATGGACCTAATAGATACAGAAAAGAGCAGAACACATATTTTCAAGTACACATGAAACATTCTCCAGGATAGATAATATTTAGGCCACAAAACAAGTATCCATAAATTTAAGAAGGTTGAAATCAAACAAGCATCATTTCTAACCATAATGGTATGAAATTAGAAATCAATTCCAAAACAAACAAACAAAAAAACCCCAAAATGGGAAGACAAATGAATGGAGGCTAAGCAATATGCTACTGAACAACCAATGGGTCAATAAATAAATCAAAGAGGAAATTTAAAAAAAATACATGGAAACAAATTAAAATGAAAACACAGTGGTCCAAAATCTTTGGGATACAGCAAAAGCAGTTCTAAGAAGGAAGTATGTAGTACTACAGGCCTACTTCAATAAAAAGAAAAATCTCAAATAATCTAACCATACACCTAAATAAGCTAGAAAAAGAACAAACCCAAAGCTTATAGGAGGAAGGAAATAATAAATAACAACACAAAAACAGTGGAAAAGATAAATGAAACCAGGAGCTGATTCTTTGAAAAGATAAACGAAATTGGTAAACCTTTCTTCAGTCTGGCTAGGCTCAAGGGGAAAAAAGAAAGAGGACCCAGACAAATAAAATCAAAACTGAAAGAGAAGAAATAATTGACATCACAGAAATACAAACAAGACAATATCATGAAAAATTATATGCCAACAAATTGTACGACCTAGAAGAAATGGATAAGTTCCTACAAACAAAGTTCTTCAAAACTAAATCAGGAAGAAATAGAAAGTGAATAGACTGATTACTAATAATGAAATTGAATCAGTAATAAGAACCTCCCAAGGTTCTTATTACTTATAAAATCCCAAGACTGGATGGCTTCACAGGTGAGTTATACCCTGTAACTGGTGTTACAGGCAACATATCTCAACATAACAAAGGCCATATATAAAAACACCACAGCTAACATCATGCTCAATGGAAAAAAACAAAGATTTTTCTCTAAGCTCAGGAACAAAACAAGGACATCCACTCTTACTACTTTTATTCAACATAGTACTGGAAGTCCTAGCTGCAGCAATCAGACAAGAATAAGAAATTAAGAGATCCAAGGAAGAAGTTAAACTGTTACTATCTAGTATGGTATGATGCTAGGCATATAGAAAGCCCTAAAGATTTCACCAAAAAACTATTAGAGGTTATAAATGAATTCAGTAAAGTTGCAGGACACAATATTAATACAAAGAAATCTGTTGAATTTCTGTACAGCAATAACAAAGTAACTGGAAGAGAAATTAAGAAAACAATTCCTTTTACAATTGCAACCAAAGAATACAACATGAAGGGATTATTTAACCAAGGAGGCAAGAGACCTATACTCTGAAAACTCTAAGACACAGACAAAAATTGAAGACAACACACACAAATGGAAAAATAAACCATGCTCATGGATTGCAAGAATTAGTACTGTTGAAGTGTCCATTTAATCCAAAGCAATCTACAGCTTCAATGCAATCCCTATCAAAATATTGACAACACTTTTCACAGAACTAGGACAAATAATACTAAAATTTGTATGCAACCACAAAGACCCCCAAATAGTCAAGGCAATCTTGATAGAATAGAACAAAACTGAATATATCACAATCCTAGATTTCAGGACATAGTACAAGGTTATAATAATCAAAACAGTATAGTACTGCCACAAAAACAGATCCATAGATGAATAAAACAAGATGGAGAGTCCAGAAACAAAACCATATCTATATGGTCATTGAGTCTGTGACAAAGGAAATGAGAATACATAATGGGAAAAAGTTTGTCTTTTCAATAAATAGTGCTGGGAAAACTAGACAGCAACATGCAAAATAATGAAATTGGTTCAATTTCTTACACTATACACAAAAATAAACTAGAAATGGATTAAAGACCTAAATGTGAGACGTGAAACTATAAAGCTCTTGGAAGGAAACATAGGCAGTAATCTCTTTGACATCAGTTGTAGCAACATATTTATGGATATGTCTCTTCAGACAAGGGAAACAAAAGCAATAATAAGTAAAACCCCATCAAACTGAAAAGCTTTTGTAAAGCAAAGGAAACCAACTAAACGAAAAGGCAACCTAGTGATTGTGAAAAGATATTGCAAATGAAGTATCTGGTAAATTAATATTGAAATATGTAAATAATTTACACAACACCAAAAAAAAACCCCTATTAAAAATGGGCAGAGGACCTGAATAGTTATTTTTTCAAAGAAGTCATACAGATGGCCAGCAGACACGTGAAAAGATGCTCAACAGCCCTAACCTTCAGGGAAATGCAAATCAAAATCACAGAGATATCACTTCACACCAGTCAGAATGGCTAGTATCAAAAAGACAAGAAATAAGTGTTCACAAGGAGGTGGAGGAAAAGGATCCCTCATGCACTACTGGTGGAAATCAGTATGGAGGTTCCTCAAAAATTTAAAAATAGAAATACCATACAATCCAGTAATTCCACTACTTGGTATTTACCTAAAGAAAATGAGAACACTGATTCAAAAAGTTAGATGCAATCCCAATAGTTTATTTTTTATTTTGTTTCCCTTGCCTCGGGAGACATATCTAGTAAGAAACTGATACCACTGATGTCAAAGAGGTTATTGTCTGTGTTCTCCTCTAGGATTTTTATGGTTTCAGGTCCCACATTTAGGTCTTTCATCTATTTTGAATTTATTTTTGTGTATGGTGAAAAAGTGGTTCAGTTTCATTCTTTTGCATGTTGCTGTCCAGTTTTCCCAACACCATTTGTTGTAGAGACTGTCTTTTTTCCATTAGATATTCTTTCCTGCATTCTCAAAGATTAATGACCATATAGTTGTGGGTTCATTTCTGGATTTTTTATTCTGTTCAGTTGATCTGTGTGTCTATTTTTGTGCCAGCACCATATTGTTTTGATCACTACAGCTTTGTAATATAACTTGAAGTCTGGAATTGTAATGCCTCCACAGCTTTGCTTTTCCTTTTCAAGGTTGCTTTGGCTATTCAGGGTCTTTTGCAGTTCCATACCAATTTTAGGATTTTTTATTCTAGCTCTGTAAAAAATGATGTTCCTATTTTGATAAGGATTGCATTGAATGTGTAGATTGCTTTGGATAGTATAGACATTTTAACAAAATTTGTTCTTCCAGTCCATAAGCATGGAATGTCTTTCCATTTCTTTGTGTCCTCTTCAATTTCATCGGTGTTTTAGAGGTTTGGGAGTCTAGGTATTTCACCTCTATGGTTAGGTTTATTCCTAGATTATCTTGTTTTTGGTGCAATCGTGATTGGGATTAGTGTCTTAATTCTCTTTCTGCTACTTCATTATTGCTGTATAAAAATTCAACAGATTTCTGTACATTAATTTTGTATTCTACAACTTTACTTAATTCATGTGTCAGTTCTAGCAGTTTTTTTTGGAGGAGTTTTTTTCAGGTTTTTTATATAGAGTATCATGTTATCTTCAAGTAGTGAAAGGTTGACTTCTTCCTTGCTGATTTGGATGCCTTTTATTTCTTTTTGTTGTCTGATTGCTGTGGCTAGGAGTTTTAGTAGCATGTTAAATAACAGTGATGAGAGTGGATATCCTAGTCTTGTTCCTGACCATAGAGGAAAAGCTCTGTTTTCCCCCATCAAAAATGATATGAGCTGTGGGTTTTTCGTAGATGGCCTTTATTATGTTGAGGTATGTTTCCTCAAGACCTACTTTGTTGAGTATTTTTGTCATTAAGTAGATGTTGTACTTTGTTAAATGCTTTTTCTGCATCTATGGGGAGGATCTTAGGGTTCTTATCCTTTCTTGTATTAATGTAGTGTATCATGTTGATTTGTGAATATTGAACATCAAAATAAAAGGCCTCTGCACAGAGAAGGAAAAAAAAAACCTGAAAGGCAATCTATGTAATGGGAGAAGATATTTGGAAATGACATATTTGATAAAGGTTAGTATCCAGAATATATAAAGAACTTATAAAAGTCAATACCTCAAAAATAATCCAATTAAAAATGGGCAGAAAACATGATCAGACATTTTTTCAAAGAAGACATACAGATGGCCAACAGACACATCAAAAGATGTTCACCATCACTCATCATCAGGGAAATATCAATCAAAACTACAATGAGATACCACCTTACACTAGCCACAATAGCTAAAATTAACAACACAAGAAATGACAGGTGTTAGCAAGGATGTGGAGAAACAGGAACACTCTTGCACTGCTGGTGAGAATGCAGACTGCTGCAGCACCATGGCGAACAGAATGGAGGTTCCTCACAACGTTAAAAAGAGAACTACCTTATAATCCAGCGATTGCACTACCCCCAAAACAAAGAAACACTAATTCAAAGGGATACATGAACCTCCGTGTTTATAGCAGCATTATATACAATAGTCGTCATGGAAACAGCCCAAGTGTCCACTGACTGGTGAATAGATAAGGAAGATGTGGTGTGTATCTATGTGTGTGTACACTGGAATATTAGTCAGCCATAAAAAAAGAATGAAGTCTTGCCATTTGCAACAACATGGAGGGAGCTAGAGGGTATCATTCTATGTGAAATCAGTCAAGAAAGACAAATACCATATGATGTCACTCATGGGGAATTTAAGAAACAAATGAACAAAAGGCGGGGAAAAAAAAGATAAACCAAGAAACAGAGTCCTAACTACAGAGAACAAACTGATGGTTACCAGAGGGGAGGTGGCTGCAGGGATGGGTTAAATAAGTGATAGGGATTAAGGAGTACACTTGTTGTGATGATCACTGGGTGTTGTATGTGTTAAAATACTGTATTAGTACACCTGAAACTAGTATTACACTGTGTATTAAACTGGAATTTATTTTTACTTTTTCCCTAACTGGAGTTTAAATAAAAACTTACAAAAGAATATCTAAAACACAACAAAAGAAAATAATCTCTCCATTAACAGAAAGATAATGTTAACTACTGTATTTACTGCAGTATTATTTACAATAGCCAAGGTGTGGAAACAACTCAAGTGTCCATCTATAGATGTACAAAGAATATGTGATACACATCAATGCAAACACACAATGGAATTTTACTCAGTAATAGAAAGAATGAGGTTTTGCCATTTTGTAATATCATGGATGGACCTAGAGAGTATTATATGCTAAGTGAAAAAAGTCAAAGACAAATACCATATGATTTCACTTATATTTGGAATCTAAAAAAACAGCCAACCAACCAACCAACGAATCAACCAACTGACACTTAAATACAGAGAACTGATGGTTGCCAGAAGGGAGGCAGGGTAGGGGATGGATAAAATAGTTAAAGAGATTAAGTGGTACAAATTTCCAGTTATAAAATAAGTAAGTCATGGAGATGAAAAATACATCATAGAAAATATAGTCAATAATATTGTAATAATGTATGGTGACAGATGGTAATATTTATCATGGTGAGCAATGAGTGTATAATTGTGAAATCAATATGCTGTTCACCTGAAACTAATAAAACATTTTGTGTCAATTATACTTCAATTAAAAATATTAACAAATCCTGAAGCTTTGGATCTAAATAAATGAAATAAAAAATTTAATAAAGATCTTCAGTAGAGTAGAGAAGAAATAAGTTAAAAGATAGTATTATTGAAATAACCCAGTTAGAGGAGAAAATAAATGAAGAAGAGTGAAGAAAGTCTATGTGAACTAGGAGATCCATCAAAAGAACAAATATAAAAATAATCAAGGTTCCAGAAGAAGAGAGGGAGAGGCAGAATATTTATAAAGAAAAAAAAAATCAAAGAATGTCCCATATAAGGAGAGAGAATTGGACATACAAGTCCTAAAAGCTACTAGAACACCCTATTATCTCAATGCAATAGGGCCTTCTACCAGACACATTATCACATTATAAAGAAACTATAAAAAAAAAAAATCAAAGACAGTGAATTCTAAAAGCAGCCAGGTAAAGAGAATGTCACCTGCAAAGGAAACCCCATTAGGCTCTCAGGAGATTTCTCAGGACAAACCCTACAGGCCAGTAGGGAGTGGAATATCATATTCAATGTATTGTAAGAAAAAAAAATTGTATCCAAGAATACTCTATCCAGCAAGTTAGCCTCAAGATTTGGAAGAGAAATAAGAAAGACAAACAAAATATGAGGGAGTTCATCGCCCCTATACCTACTTTGCAAGAAATGCTGAAAGGATTTCTTCAAGCTCAAATAAAAGATGCTAATAAGGGCCATAAAAGCATATGAAAGGATAAATATACCAGTATACAACACACTGGTAAAAGTAAATATGGAGCTCCTTTCTGCCCGTGGACGCCGCAGAGTAAGCATCGTTAAAGTCTCCCCTCCCACCGCCGTCATGTCTAAGTCAGAGTCTCCCAAAGAGCCTGAACAGCTGCAGAAGCTCTTCATCGGAGGTTTGAGCTTTGAAACAACCGATGAGAGTCTGAGGAGCCATTTTGAGCAGTGGGGAACGCTTACGGACTGTGTGGTAATGAGAGATCCAAACACCAAGCGTTCCAGAGGCCTTGGGTTTGTCACGTATGCCACGGTGGAGGAGGTGGATGCAGCCATGAACGCAAGGCCACACAAGGTGGATGGAAGAGTTGTGGAACCAAAGGGGGCTGTCTCAAGAGAAGATTCTCAAAGACATGGTGCCCACTTAACTGTGAAAAAGATTTTTGTTGGTGGCATTAAAGAAGACACTGAAGAACATCACCTAAGAGATTATTTTGAACAGTATGGGAAAATTGAAGAGATCGAGATCATGACTGACTGAGGCAGTGGCAAAAAGAGAGGTTTTGCTTTTGTAACATTTGATGACCATGACTCTGTAGACAAGATTGTCATTCAAAAATACCATACTGTGAATATGTGAATATGTGAATACTTCACAACTGTGAAGTAAGGAAAGCCCTATCTAAGCAAGAGATGGCTAGTGCTTCATCCAGCCAAAGAGGTCGAAGTGGTTCTGGAAACTTTGGTGGTGGTCGTGGAGGTGGTTTTGGTGGGAATGACAACTTTGGTCGTGGAGGGAACTTCAGTGGTCGAGGTGGCTTTGGTGGCAGTCGAGGTGGTGGTGGATATGGTGGCAGTGGGGATGGCTATAACGGATTTGGTAATGATGGAAGCAACTTTGGAGGTGGCAGAAGCTATAATGATTTTGGCAATTACAACAATCAATCCTCAAATTTTGGACCCGTGAAAGGAGGAAATTTTGGAGGCAGAAGCTCTGGCCCCTATGGTGGTGGAGGCCAATACTTTGCCAAACCACGAAACCAAGGTGGCTATGGTGGTTCCAGCAGCAGCAGTAGCTATGGCAGTGGCAGAAGGTTTTAATTACTGCCAGGAAACAAAGCTTAGCAGGAGAGGAGAGCCAGAGAAGTGACAGGGAAGCTACAGGTTACAACAGATTTGTGAACTCAGCCAAGCACAGTGGTGGCAGGGCCTAGCTGCTACAAAGAAGACATGTTTTAGACAATACTCATGTGTATGGGCAAAAAACTCGAGGACTGTATTTCTGACTAATTGTATAATAGGTTATTTTAGTTTCTGCTCTGTGGAAAGTGTAAAGCATTCCAACAAAGGGTTTTAATGTAGATTTTTTTTTTTGCACCCATTCTGTTGATTGCTAAATGTAATGGTCTGATCATGACGCTGAATAAATGTGTCTTTTAAAAAAAAAAAGTAAATATGGAGTTGGACTAGGAAACTCTAATTTTGTAATAGCATGGTGTGTTAATTGCTTAACTATAGTATAAAGGTCAAAGAAAAAGTTTGAAACAATAGTCACTATAATTTGTTAATGAACAAATAATAAAATTATGAAAAAGGTATGTAATCAGATCAGAAATGTGAAAGGTGGGAAGGGTTGAAGCTTTTGTACATAATCCAAGTTAAGCTGCTATCAGCTTAAAATAGACTATTTTATCTATGAGATCTATTATGTAAGCTTCATGGTAGCCATAAAACAAGAACCTAGAGTAGCAGGACCAAATATAAAGGTAAAACAGAACATACCACATAAAAACACTAACTTAAAAGGTACACAGAAACATGGCAGGGGGGGAGCAATGGCAAAATTAATTAATAAGAAAATTAGTAAGAGAGCATTAGTAAGCCCTTACCTACCAATGATAACATCAAATGTAATGGACTAAAATCACCAAAAGACATAGAGTGGCTGGATGGATAACAAAACAAGACTAAAATATAGGTAGTATACAACAAACACTAAAGCTCTAAAGATACACAGAGGGTCAAAGTGAAGAGATGGAAAAAGATTTTTATGCAAATAGAAAACAAAGTGGGGACAGCTATAATGATAATGGATAAATAGACTTTAAGCCAAAAGTAATGAGAAAAAAGTTATTGTATAATTATGAAGAGGTCAATTTATCAAGAAAATAATAACAATAGTGAATATTTGTGCCAACATTAGAGCATCCAGATTAATTAAGCAAATTCTAATAGATCTGCAGGGGAAAATAAATAGCAATACAGGAATAATAAGGGACTAAAATAGTCCACTCACCAGCAGACCATCCAGACAGAAAATCAACAAGGAAATGTTGAGCTTGAACCATATATTACACCAAATGAACCTCACAGATAATTATAGAATATTCTGTTCAACAGTAGCAGCACACACATTCTTCTCAAGTGCACATGGAACATTTTCCAGGGCAGACCATATGATAAGACACAAAACAATTCTTAGCAAATTTGAGAAGACTGAAATTATACCAAGCATCTTTTCTGACAATGTATGAAGACAGAAATTACTAACAAGAGAAAAAACCAGAAAATCTACAATTATGCAAAAATGAGAAAACATACTCCTGACCAAATAATGGGTCAAAGAAAAAATAAAAAGGAATTCAAAAAATATCTTAAGATAAATGAAAATGGGAACACAACACACCAAAATCTGGGGACAGCTACAAAAGTAGTTCTGTGAGAGAAGTTTATAGTGATAAATACACATATTTTGAAAAACAGAAATATTTCAAATAACCTCAATTTACCCTTCAAAGAACTGGAAAAGATAAGATACTAAGCTCTAAGTTATCAGAAGGAAGCATATAATGAAGATCAGAGCAATAATTAATGAAATTGAGATGAGAAAAAAAAGTAGAAAAATCAATAAACAGCTGGTTTTTCAAAAAAATCTGACAAACCTTTAGCTAAAGAAAAAAAAGAAAGACAAATAAAACCAGAAATGAAAGAGAAGACATTACAACAGATAGCAGAGAAATACAAAGGTTCGCAAGAAACTACTATAAATCGTTATATGCTAACAAATTGGATAACCTAAAAGAAATGGATAAATCCCTAAATCCATCAAGACTAAGTTGGGGAGAAATAGAAAATCTGAATAGACAAATATGAGCAAGAAGATTGGATCAGTAACCAAAGACCTCCAACCTTGGGACCAGATGGCTTCACGAGGAAATTCCAACAAACATTTAAACAAGAATTGACAATCCTTTTCAAACTCTTTTACATTTCCAAACTCATTTTACAAGGCAGGATTACCCTGTTACCAAACTAGATAAAAGGACACATTTCTTAAACTAAGGACCATTATTTTTGATGCAAAACATAGATGCAAAAATTCTCAACAAAATATTAGCAAACCAAATTCAACAGTACATTAAAAGGATTATTCACCATGATCAAGTAGAATTAATCCCTGGGATACAAAGACATCTCAACATATGCAGATCACCACATTAATAGACAGTAAAAATCATATGATTATCTCAATAGATGCAGAAAATTACAATATCCAGCCCGACAAGAAATATTGAAAGGGGTCCTCTAAGCAAAGAGAGAGTCTAAAAGCAGCATAGATCAGAAAGGAACACAGACAATATACAGTAACAGTCACCTTACAGGCAATACAATGGCACTAAATGCATATCTTTCAATACTTACCCTGAATGTAAATGGGCTAAATGCCCCAATCAAAAGACACAGGCTATCAGACTGGATTAAAAAACAAGACCCATCCATATGCTGTCCGCAAGAGACTCATTTTAGACCCAAAGACACCCCCACATTGAAAGTGAGGGGGTGGAAAACCATTTACCATGCTAATGGACACCAAAAGAAAGCTGGGGTGGCAATCCTTATATCAGACAAATTAGATTTTAAAACAAAGACTGTAATAGATGAAGAAAGACACTATGTCCTACTTAAAGGGTCTATCCAACAAGAAGATCTAACAATTGTAAATATCTATGCCCCTAACATGGGAGCAGCCAATTATATAAGGCAGTGAATTACAAAAGCAAAGAAACACATTGACAACAATACGATAATAGTGGGGGACTTGAACACCCCCCTGACTGAAATGGACAGATCATCTAAGCAAAAGATCAACAAGGAAATAAAGACTTTAAATGAAGCACTGGACCAAATGGACTTCACAGACATATTCAGAACATTCCATCCCAAAGCAACGGAATACACATTTTTCTCTAGTGCCCATGGAACATTCTCCAGAATAGATCACATCCTAGGTCACAAATCAGGTCTCAACTGGTACCAAAAGATTGGGAACATTCCCAGCATATTTTCAGACCACAATGCTTTGAAACTAGAATTCAATCACAAGAGGAAAGTCGGAAAGACTCAAATACATGGAGGCTAAAGAGCATCCTACTAAAGAATGAATGGGTCAACCAGGAAATTAAAGAAGAATTAAAAAAATTCATGGAAACCAATGAAAATGAAAAAACAACTGTTCAAAATCTTTGGGATACAGCAAAGGCAGTCCTAAGAGGAAAGTATATAGCAATACAAGCCTTTCTCAAGAAACAAGAAAGATCTCAAATACACAACCTAACCCTACACTTAAAGGAGCTGGAGAAAGAACAGCAAGTAAAGCCTAAACCCAGCAGGAGAAGAGAAATAATAAAGATCAGAGCAGAAATCAATGAACTAGAAACCAAAAGAAAAGTAGAACAGATCAATGAAACTAGGAGCTGGTTCTTGGAAAGAATTAACAAGATTGATAAACCCCTGGCCAGACTTATCCAAAAGAAAAGAGAAATGACCCAAATCAACAAAACCATGAATGAAAGAGGGAGATCACAACCAACACCAAAGAAATACAAACAATTATAAGAACATATTATGAGCAACTCTATGGCAGCAAATTAGATAACCTGGAAGAAATGGGTGCATTCCTAGAGATGTATCAACTACCAAAATTGAACCAGGAAGAAAGAGAAAACCTGAACAGACCTATAACCACTAAGGAAATTGAAGCAGTCATCAAAAATCTCCCAACAAACAAAAGCCCAGGGCCAGATGGCTTCCCGGGGCAATTCTACCAAACATTTAAAGAAGAATTAATACCTATTCTCCTGAAACTGTTCCAAAAAATAGAAATGGAAGGAAAACTTCCAAACTCACTTTATGAGGCCACCATTACCTTGACCCAAAACCAGACAATGACTCCATCAAAAAGGAGAATTAGAGACCAATATCCTTGATGAACATGGATGCAAAAATTCTCACCAAAATCCTAGCCAATAGGATCCAACAGTACATTAAAAGGATTATTCACCATGACCAAGTGGGATTTATCCCTGGGCTGCAAGGCTGGTTCAACATCCACAAATCAATCAACGTGATACAATACATTAACAAAAGAAAGAACAAGAATCATATGATCCTCTCAATAGATGCTGAAAAAGCATTTGACAAAGGACAGCATCCTTTCTTGATCAAAACTCTTCAGAGTATAGGGATAGAGGGTACATACCTCAATATCATAAAAGCCATCTATGAAAAACCTACAGCGAATATCATTCTCAATGGGGAAAAGCTGAGAGCTTTCCCCCTAAGGTCAGGAACGTGGCAGGGATGTCCACTATCACCGCTGCTATTCAACATAGTATTAGAAGTCCTAGCCACAGCAATCAGACAACAAAAAGAAATCAAAGGCATCCAAATCAGCAAAGAGAAAGTCCAACTCTCACTCTTTGCAGATGATAGGTTACTTTATGTGGAAAACCCAAAAAACTCCACCCCAAAACTGCTAGAACTCATACAGGAATTCAGTCAAGTGGCAGGATATAAAATCAATGCACAGAAATCAGTGGCATTCCTATACACCAACAAGACAGAAGAGAGACAAATCAAGGAGTCGATCCCATTTACAATTGCACCCAAAACCATAAGATACCTAGGAATAAATTTAACCAAAGAGGCAAAGGGCCTGTACTCAGAAAACTATAAAATACTCATGAAAGAAATTGAAGAAGACACAAAGAAATGGAAAAACGTTCCATGCTCATGGATTGGAAGAACACTGTGAAGATGTTAATGCTACCTAGAGCAATCTACACATTCAATGCAATCCCCATCAAAATACCATCCACTTTTTTCAAAGAAATGGAACAAAGAATCCTAAAATTTGTATGGAACCAGAAGAGACCCCGAATAGCCAGAGGAATATTGAAAAAGAAAAGCAATGCTCGCGGCATCACAATTCCAGACTTCCAGCTCTATTTCAAAGCTGTCATCATCAAGACAGTATGGTACTGGCACAAAAACAGACACATAGATCAATGGGACAGAATCGAGAGCCGAGAAATGGACCCTCACCTCTATGGTCAACTCATGTTCGACAAAGCAGGAAAGAATGTCCAGTGGAAAAAAGACAGTCTCTTCAACAAATGGTGTTCAGAAAATTGGACAGCCACATGCAGAAGAATGAAACTGGACCATTTCCTTACACCACACACAAATACAGACTCCAAATGGTTGAAAGACCTAAACGTGGGACAGGAGTCCATCAAAATCCTAAAGGAGAACACAGGTAGCAACCTCTTCGACCTCAGCCACGGCAACTTCTTCCTAGAAACATCACAAAGGCAAGGGAAGCAAAGGGCAAAAATGAACTATTGGGATTTCATCAAGAAAATAAGCTTTTGCACAGCAAAAGAAACAAGTCCAAAAACCAAAAGACAACCGACAGAATGGGAGAAAATACTTGCAAATGACATATCAGATAAAGGGCTAGTATCCAAAATCTATAAAGAACTTATCAAACTCAACACCCAAAGAACAAATGATCCAATCAAGAAATGGGCAGAAGACATGAACAGACATTTTTCCAAAGAAGACATCCAAATGGCCAACAGACACATGAAAAAGTGCTCAACATCGCTCGGCATCAGGGAAATCCAAATCAAAACCTCAATGAGATATCACCTCACACCAGTCAGAATGGCTAAAAGTAACAAGTCAGGAAACGACAGATATTGGCGGGGATGTGGAGAAAGGGGAACCCTCCTACACTGTTGGTGGGAATGCAAGCTGGTGCAGCCACTCTGGAAAACAGTATGGAGGTTCCTCAAACAGTTGAAAATAGAGCTACCATATGACCCAGCAATTGCACTACTGGGTATTTACCCCAAAGATACAAATGTAGGGATCTGAAGGGGTATGTGCACCCCAATGTTTATAGCAGCAATGTCCACAATAGCCAAACTGTGGAAAGAGCCAAGATGTCCATCGACAGATGAACGGATAAAGAAGAAGTGGTATATATACACAATGGAATATTATGCAGCCATCAAAAGGAATGAGATCTTGCCATTTGCAATGACGTGGATGGAACTGGAGGGTGTTATGCTGAGTGAAATAAGTCAATCAGAGAAAGACATATATCATATGACCTCACGGATATGAGGAATTCTTAATCTCAGGAAACAAACTGAGGGTTGCTGGAGTGGTGGGGGGTGGGAGGGATGGGGTGGCTGGGTGATAGACACTGGGGAGGTTATGTGCTATGGTGAGCGCTGTGAATTGTGCAAGACTGTTGAATCACAGATCTGTACTTCTGAAACAAATAATGCAATATATGTTCAGAAAAAAAAAGAAGAAGATAGCAGGAGGGGAAGAATGAAGGAGAGTAAATCGGAGGGGAAGACGAACCATGAGAGACAATGGACTCTGAAAAACAAACTGGGGGTTCTAGAGGGGAGGGGGGTGGGGGGATGGGTTGGCCTGGTGATGGGTATTGAGGAGGGCACATTCTGCGTGGAGCACTGGGTGTTATGCACAAACAATGGGTCATGGAACACTACATCAAAAACTAATGATGTAATGTATGGTGATTAACAAAAATAAATGAAAAAGCTAGTGAGTAATAATAGAGAGTTGGTGTGTCCCTTCCCAAAAGTGGGTAGCTGGCAGATTTAAAAATAGCACAGAATCTTTTAATATAAAATTTGGGTTAAAAGACAGCATGGTTTCTGAAGAAGAAACCATAACATGGGTAAATTTTACTTTTTTTGAATACAATCAATATATATATAATGAGACATTATATTTTTCTTTAGCTTTCTGACAAGTGCTGAAATGCTTTAACATCCAAAAACCAAATATTTTTAATGATCATGCAGTTAGGGTACCTTTTTATTAATAATCTAGAGATTAATGACATTTGAATATTTAATGGCATTTCTTTTCACTTTTTTAGGCTTCTATATTTACACCCCATTGACATGTGTAGGGTGTTTACTTTCAGAAGATTTTAAAAAATTACCTATGCCTTCCCCTATTAGCACTTATAAATTCTATCCTGTCTATAAACACTGAATTCCTTGCTGCCTAATGTAAGTAAGTAACACTCACACAATAAGGTATTCTTATGTTGTGTTTCCATCACCTAGCATCAAGTCCATTCTTTTTTTGTTTCCTCCTCTACTACTTTCTTTCTTCCATGCCTTTGGGAACTTATCAAGCCTTTTACTTAAGTAATTAATATTTCTGTTCTTTTAATTTGTAGATATCGGTAGAAATTAATCTTAGAGAAAATAATCTCAGAATCATCTGTTAATACACAATTATTTATTACATTCTTAAGCACATTAAGGTAATAAAAGGGTTCTGTGTCTCCACTTTATGTACTCAGAATTTATTTTATAAACTGTTGATGCACTAACAGGAGGGTTTTAATTTGTCAAAATTTCAAGTTAACAAAGTACTTCAGTTCTCTGTTGACATTGCAGCACAGAAACTTTCTACTTGTCAATGAAAATTTAATTTGATTTCTCAAAAGAGCATTCTGTTGATATTTAGATTGTATCAAGAGGATTAAAAATGTTAGATCTATAATGCATGTATGGTTTATGACATTTCTTTAATTTTTCCATTAAATCATTTTTTTCTCTAAGCTTTTATTTTTTCAAAGGATCATGTTCTTTTTACTTTTCAATCATGTATAAACTTTCATAACTCATGGTTCAGGATGTTAAACTTTATTTTTAGTTTGCAACTCTCTATAGTTTTAATTTTTCCGAAAATAACAGTAAAACCTAACTAGATGGAAGAAGAATTGGCAGCTACAATAAAGTATGAGTTTCAGATTTGCAATACGTCTGTCTCTTTAATATCAAGATCATGTACTGAATTTTCAGTGAGTTTATCATGAATATAAAAAAAATCCCTTTGACTCTTGGTTAAAAAAATATCAAATTATATGCATCCCTGTGTCTTTTCAATTTTTTAAAAGAAAACAGGTGATTTTCTTAAAGCTTGTATTATGTCTGTAGAGCTGTCTACATTTCTCTACAGAACCTAAATATTGACCTAACCCAGAAAGGCACAGATTGAAGCAGGCATAAGATTTATTCAGCTGTATCAGACAATCCCTTCTATTCAGTCAGATTTAATGTTTTATAAGAAGTATTTTAGCAAAACACACTAGATCACATTTTAAAACATTATTTCCTTAATATTATATTGAAATTATTTGTTGTGTCAAGTTCATTCATTTCACAGTACACATGTATGACTATTGAGACATCCATCCCTGCTTCTCTATAAACTCACAAACATTTGGATAATAGTGTATCCCAGGAAAGCCTGTCTCATGCTCATCTAATTATACAGAAATTCATCCATGAGGTTCCAACTTAATGAAATAAATGAGAACATATGGAATCACAGGTGTTTGGTTCTCCACAAATGAATTATATCTACATCATGCATTATCTGTACAAAGAAACTTTTATACCACACTCAGGCCTAGGTCTTAAAGCTTGTATGAGAACTAGTTCACATAGTTCTACTTTTTCTCTACAGGAATTATGTTCACTGTAAAAGTAGTATTGGAAGAAACTGTGTGGGAGACATCTCACTGAAAAATAATTTTATGTTGAAATGTAACAAATATACAAAACTTCCATGAAACAGCAGTATAAATTCCTAAGTGTTTGATTCATGGTTCTTTTTATTTTGCTAGAGGGTAATACTAAAATACTTTCATTTAGACACAAAAGAAATCAATTGTGGAAAAAAATGGCAATGTACAAGAACCCAGCTTCCCTATCTCCCTACAATGATCAGTGATTGAACAGCTATCCACGAACAAAAGTAGCTCCAGAAGACCTTGAAAGCACATTTAGGAAATTTTAACCACAGCATGGAAAAACAACAACAACAACAACAACAACAACAACAACAACTGCTGAGAATAATTACACAAGAAGCAAAGGAATACTTCATTTGACTTGCATCATCACATTTCCCAAGTTGCCATTGTTCTCTGCCAGGAAGGACCTTCCCAGCTACAAAGAG
Source organism: Callorhinus ursinus (assembly GCF_003265705.2). NCBI lineage: Eukaryota > Metazoa > Chordata > Mammalia > Carnivora > Otariidae > Callorhinus > Callorhinus ursinus. Next base: position 17,390,037 of record NW_027397074.1, on the reverse strand, counting down.
TTATCACCAGGAAAGGAAGAGTGGGTTGCCCGACCAGCCTCTTTGGACACTATGCAAAGGTCCTGCTTTGGTTTTGTACCTCCCAGACTGGCAAAGATGATAAATATAAAGATTAGCAACAAACAAGAAAAACAGAGACTATTAATAGGCAGACAGGCAAGGGTGATGTTGATGGTTCAGAGATCTGCTCTACAGGCAAACTCAGCAACTTCAGCCTCTGATAAAGTCACCAGCCAGTACAACCACTGTGGATCCCCCTCAGATCTTGCCAGTTATTGTCCCTTGGGTGTTTGTGTTTGCTAATATACCAGATATTTCAGTCCTTCCCTGACCTTCCCACTGTGCACCTGCATATTCTCAGCCTGACCCTCATCACCAACCTCCATTGCAATGTGCATGCCCAGAGGGAGAATGTGCAGACATAGGAGAGCACATTGACAGATTGGGCCCCCACAACTGCTTGCAGGCCCAGATTAGGTCCTTCCTTCTGTCACTGGCTAGCAATACCATGACAACGTACAATTAGCCCCTCCCTCCTGTGCACGTGCATACTCCCCAGTCGGACTCCTGTCACTGGCCTTCACTGCATTGTGCACACTCAGGGTTAGTTGCTGCCATAGGGGGGCACACTGACAGCAAGGGCCTCCACAGATGCCGGTGAGCCCATAATTGGTCCCAGGCTTGCTATCCCCCCTAACCTCCATCACTAGGAGTGTGTCTGTAACTGGCCTCTGCCAGTACATAGGCACATACAGCTGGCCTCCTCAGCTAACTGTGTGAAAACCACTGGCTCTGGCCACCGTTGCTCCCTCCCTTGGTTCCTAGCTACTGGACTTGAGGGCATTACTTAGGAGCAAACAACCCTTGAAGCCTATGTGGACTCTCCACAGGGACTGACAACATAATTGTTAATATTGTGGACCCCAGTGGCTTGAGTTGAAGAGACATCATACTCCCCCTGCAATGGCATGTTCCATAACTAGACCCAGGGCCACAGAATGATTCCCCTATCTTTAGGGGAAAGACTTCCATTACCCAAATCAGTCCATAAATCTGGAAGAGGTGACTGTTTCTTCAAATGTGCAGACATCTACACAAGGCTACAGGGACCACAAAAAAACAGGCAAATGTATATCCCAAAGGAATACAGCAAACCTCTAATAACTGACCCCAAAGAAATGGAAATCAAAAAATTTAAAGTAACTGTTATACAGATGTTCAGGCTGTTACAAAAGAACACGAACAATTTAACATCAAAAACACAAGCATAAAATAGAAGTTCAATAAAGAGAAAAGAAAAAGAAAACAAGAAACTAACAAATTTTGGAGCTGAGGAATACAATGAACTGAAGAATTCAGTAGAGAGCTTAATAGCAGTCTTGATTAAGCAGAAGAATCATCAAAAGAAATAAAATATGCATTATTGGAGTCCCAGAAAGAAAATATAGAGAGAAAGGAAGAAAGCTTATTTAAAGAAATAATGGCAGAAAACTTCTCAAACCTAGGGAGAATTTTGGACATCTAACTTCATGAAGCTAATAGGCCACCTTAAAATTTGAATCCAAAACATTTTTGAAGACACACAATAAAAAAAACTGTCTGAAACTAAAGACAGAACATTTTAAAAGTAGCAAGAGAAAAAAAAATTCTCATAGAAGGGAACCCCAATAAGGTTATCGGAAGATTTCTCAGCAGGGGCCAGGAAAAAAAAATGACATTATGTATTCAAAGAGCTAAAGAAATCACCAACCAAAAATATTTCACTGAAGTTGTCCTTCAGACTTAAAAAAAGAGATAAAGACTTTCCCTAATAAACAAAAGCTAAGGGAATCCATCACTACTAATGTGCCTTAAAATAAATGTTAAAAGATGTTCTTCAAACTGAAGCAGAATATCACTAGTTAGTACCATGCAAACATATGAAAATATGCTATACTGGTAAAGGTAATCATATAGTCAGATTCAGAATACCTTAACTGTAATATGGTGATGTGCTAACTACTTAACTCTAGAATAAAAGCTAAAGGGCAAAAGTATTAAAAATAAGTATAGCTCAAACAGTTTGTTAATCAATACACAGTAAAAACTATGTAAATGTTGACATCAAAAACAAAAAAGTAAAAGGGAAGAGTTTTTGTTTGCAATAAAAATCAAATTGTTATCTGCATAAAATAGACATATATAATTATATGTAATATATAAAATATAGATACTATACTCACATAAGATTTTTTTTCTGCAAGCCTCTTGGGAACTACAAAGAAGAGTCTACAATACATACACAGAAGATAAAGAAAAGATAAAAGCATACACTATGGAAAATCATATTATAAAAAAAGTCAGCAGAGGACCAAGGGCAAGGAAGAACCACAAAACACCCAGAAAACAATTAAAGACATGGCTTTAGTAAATCTTTAAATGTCAAAAATACTCTAAATATAAATGAATTGAATTCTCTAATCAAAAGATACAGAGTGGCTGGATGGATTTAAAAAAAAAAAAGACCCAACTATCTACAAGATAGCAAATACATGATTTGTCAATATATTTTTCCATTCCACAAGTTACTTTTAAATTTTGTGAATTCTTTGTGTTCAAAGTTCCACTTTTAGTTAGGATGTAGAATGTTGTAAAAGATTCCACACCACTAAATGTAAAATCTATAACCTATACAATCAAATACTTTTAAAGCTCATTAGCAAGCTAACACAAAACAGTAAGTTGAACTAAATTTCAAAGAAAAGAAGACCTCACAAGGAGAGAGAGCACATATAAATGGTGTTTCTATTAAACAGAAGGAAGAAGCAACATATATAAAGGCAGGTAGGGAAAAAAAAAGTAGTTTAATAAATTTTTAAATGTCAACTGTGAGCCTGCCTGACAATTGAAAATCACTGGGAGTTCCAGATACAATAGGAGTTAGCACCTATTTGACAGTTTTTTAGAAGGCCTCACAAGGAAGATTAGAGACAGAAAAGACAATGAAGTAGCATGCCTAGTGACAGAGACATGCACATATTGCTTGGGTGATGTTGGGTAATAAGCCAACTTATTTGGTACCCTGAATCTTTCTCTCATATGAAGTAGGGGGAAGAAAAGGTTATTGCAGAGGGAGTAACAACAAACCCTCCTTTCTTCTCTTTCCTCCTCCTCTCACTTGGGGATACATATAAGCAAACAACTTTCTACTGTGTAAAGGTCAGGAACTTTCTCGTACCTAGGATTTTCTGATGATACAGTACAGAGTTCTGCTACCACTGAAGAAAGAGCAGGAAACTCTTATGCCCAAACTCATCAAAGGGTAAAGGTAAGGAATGCTGAGCAAACATCATTCCTAGGGCTCAGGTGCACAAGATATGAGGAAGCATATAGATAGTGCAGGAGATTTTAGATTCTCAGAATGAAACTTTTCATGAGCCAAGTACTAAGCAACGGTAGTCTACCTGTGGAAGAGACGCAGGAGGATGGAGACTCTCTAGAGAGGGTCGGAAAGATCGCAGGACAGGAGGATCCCGAACTCACCTCACCCCATGGACACACCAAGGTAGCAGCCACATTCGTACAACTAACCCTGAACACAACCTGAGACCAGCAGAACAGGCCTTCAGTAGTTATTCAGAGAGAGCAAGCCACATTAAAAAGGGTAGGAGAGGCAGATACCAGTTGGGAACAAAGCCCCTGGTGAGACTAATCACAAATGGGACACCACAAGCATGGAGAAGCCAGAGGATCACTGCACTGGGATGACCACTCCCCCCAACATTAGATTTTGAAAACCAGTGGGGCTTAAATTCATGAGCTTTTAAAATCAGTGGAAATCAACTCTGGGCCCTTTAAAAATCAGCAGGCTTAGCTCCAGGGAAGCTGGAGGGCAACAGGAAATGGAGTACCCACCCTTGAAGAGGAAGCACAACAACTCAGCTGAGACACAGCATAGAAGCAGCAGTTTGAAAAGCACTTGAGTTATACGTGAAGGAGAGTTATTTACTAATCTCAGAAAGTGCTTTAGAGGGGCAGGGAATTCAGAAGACTTCACTAAGAACAAAAGTACTGACAGGCAACATTTCCTTTTCACTCCTCTCAGTTTAGATAGTGGGAGACTTGAGTGAAACAGCAGGAACATTCTCTACCTATTGAGTGCCCTGTACCTGTGTTCCCCTGTGGATCTATCTCATCCAACCTGCCTGCCTCAGCATGTATCCTCCAAAGCAGCTTCTGCCTTGACACACCCTGAAAGCAGCCCAGACTGGGACCAGTATCACTCCAAAGTGACTCTTGCCCAGAGGAAAGGGGAAGATAACCACACCCACCAATGCACCAGTTGTCCCAGCAGCCTAGTTTCTTAGCTGGCCATTCAGGGAGAGTACACTGTCATTCAGTAAGCCTGCAGCCTGGGAAAACAGACTGAATACAGACACCTGGTCTGATTCTCAACCGTGTCCACTGATTAAAGTATCAGAGAGATTTACAGGGAAAGTACACAGCCATTTGAGGCACATCCTCCTATAGCAGACAGACTGAGTGCACACAGCCAGCAGACTGCTGATATTGCCTACCTACAAGCCCCTGGCAGCCTCAGACAAGCCCCTCAACAGTGCAGGAACCAAACTCTGCCCAATGCAACCACAATAGGTAAACTACAGCCTACTGGACTGAAAGCAAATGTAGTTTAGCCACAATAGTAGGCAGCCCACACAGGAGACACCTCTGGAGTACCTGGTTCTTGTGACCAGAAGGTACTGCACTACAGGGTGCCACAGGATCTTTTCTTCATAAGGCCACTAATTTTAGACCAGGAGATGTAGCTGACTTTTAATACACAGAAACAAATGCAGAGAGATGGACAAAACAGTGAGACAGAGGAATATGTCCCAAATAAAAAACCAAGAAAAAATCACAGCAAAAGACCTAAATGAAACAGAGATCAACAATATGCTCGATAAAAAATTCATACTAGTGGTCATAAAGATACTCAGTGAACTTGAGTAAAGAGTAGATGATCTCACTGAGACCTTCAACAAACTGATAGAAAAAATAAAAGGATGCAGAATTGAAGAACTCAAGTGAAATAAAAAAAAAAACCACTAGGGGGAATCAACAGCAGATTAGAGAATGCAGAAGAACATCAGTAATCTGGAAGACAGGGTAATGGGAAGCAACCAAGCTGAAAAGAAAAAAAGAATAAAAAACGAGAAGAGGTTAAGGTAACTCAGTGATATCATCAATCATAACATTTGCATTACAGAAATTGTAAAAAAAAGAAGAGAAAGAAGGAAGCAGAAAACTTATTTGAAATATTAATAGCTGAAAACTGTCCTAATTTGGAGAATGAAATAGACATACAGATCTAGGTCTCACAGAGAACCCCAGACAAGATTAACCCATGGAGGGCCACACCAAGACACCTAATAATTAAAATAGCAAAAAGCAGTGATAAACATAGTGTTAAAAGCAGTTAACAGAAAAAAGATTACATAGAAGGAAAATGAATGAAACCAGTATCTGGTTCTTTAAAAAGATAAACAAAATTGATAAAACTTTAGCCAGACTCATCAAGAGAAAAAAGAGAGAGGACTCAAATAAATAAAATAAAATGAAGGATGAGAAATATCACCTAACACTATAGATATACAAAAGGATTATAAAAGAATATTGTGAAAAATAATATGCCAACCAGTTGGACAACCTAGAAGAAATGAATGAATCCTTAGAAACATATAACCTTTCAAAAGTGAATTAGGGAAAAAATAGAAAATTTGGATCAACTGATTACCTGCAATGACATTGAATCAGTAATCATCATTATTGTCATCATCATCTCCTAACAAAGAAAGTCCAGACTAGATGACTTCAAGGTAAATTCTACCAAACATTTGAAGAAGAGTTAATATTTACTCTTTTGAAACTATTCAAACAGAAATAGAAGAGAAAGAAAAATATTCAAATTTATTCTACAAGGCATTACCCTGAGTTCAAAACCAAAGACACTACAAAAATAAATAAAACTACAGGCCAGTGTTTCTGATGAACAGAGATGCAAAAATCCTCAACAAAATATTAGCAAATTAAACAACACATTAAAAAAATTATTCACTAAGATCAAGTAAGATTTATTTCAGGAATACAAGGGTGTTTCAATATTTGTAAATCAACCAATGTGATTACATCAACAAGAGAAAAAATAAAAACTGTACGATCATCTCAATAGATGTAGAAAAAGAATTTAATGAAATACAACATCCATTCATGTTAAAAATGCTTAACAAAGTAAGTTTATAAGGAACATACTTCAACATAATAAGAGCCATATATGAAAACCCACAGCTAACATACTCACTGGTAAAAAATTGAGAGACTTTCCTCTAAGATCAGAAACACAACAAAGATTTTTTTACTCAACACTTTTACTCAACATAGTACTGGAAGTTCTAACTATACCAACTAACCAAAGAAAAGAACTGAAACACATTCAGATTGGTAGGGAAGAATAAAACTATCACTATTTGCAGATAACATAGTACTATATACAGAAAATCCTAAAGATTCTACCCCAAAACTGTTAGAATTGATAAATGAATTCACTAAAATTGCAGGATACAAAATTAATGCACAGAAATCTGTTGCATTTCCAAACACCAATAATGAAGCAGCAGAAAGAGAAATTAAGAAAGCAATTCCACTTATAATTGCACCAAAAAGAATAAAATACCTAGGATTAAATACAGAGAAGAAGCTGGTGGTTGTCAGGGGGGTGGTGGATGGGAAGATGGGTGAAATAGATTAAAGGGATTAAGAGGTACAAGCTTCCTGTTATAAATTAAATGTCACAGAGATGAAAAATAAAGTATAGAGAATATAATCAATAAGACTAATAATATTTGGTGACAGATGGTAACTACACTTATTGTGGTAAGCACTGAGTGATATGTAGAAGAGGTGGGCCTATTTTTGTGCATAAATATTATTTAAATCAGCCTCTACTTTTTATTACAATTCCTAGATTTTATTCCAAAATTTGAGGCATAAAATGCCAGGGAGAGAAAAAAAGACCCATTATCAAGAGATAAACCAATCCATAAAACCACACCCCGAAATAGCCCAGATATTCAAAACATCAGACAATTCAGTTAGTTAGGGAGAGAGCAGGGGGAAGGAGCAGAGAGAGAGCAAATCTTAAGCAGGCTCTACACTCAATGCGGAGCCCAGTGTGGTACTCAATCTCACGACCCTGAAATAATGACCTGAGCCAAAATAAAGAGTTGGTCACTCAACTGACTGAGCCATCCAGGCACCCCACAAAACATCAGAAACTTTTAAAAAATTGTAATTCATATGATAAAAGGTACAGTTAAATAAAAAAAAGGAAAACATGCATAAACAGATGGAGCATTTCATCAGAGAAATAGAAACTATACAAAAACATGAAGAACTTAAAAAATAAAAAGGTTATTAAAAGGAAATATTCCACTTACAGTTTTATCAGTAAAAATGGACATGATTCATGACCATGAAGGTAGTTTAATAGATATTATCCAAATTTAAAGACACAAAGAAAAAAAAAACAGGATAGAGTATTCAAAACCAGTGGGTATTATCAATATTAGAAAGTGAAGAGAATAAGAAAAGGACAGATGGAAGAATTATTTTAAGAGCTAAGAGCCCTACAGTTTTCAAAATCAATGAAAGACATTAAGTCAAAAATAAAAGAGGCTCATTAAAATCCAAAAATAAACATAAAGGCAATCAGACCTAGGCAAATAACAGTCAAAATGCTGAAAACAGAAGATAAAATCTTGAATGCATACTGTGAATCAAAAACAAAGTTAAGGATATAAACAGAAGTCTTGTGAGACATAATGCCAACCAGAAGACAATGTCATGACATCTTTAAAAATAGGAAAAACAAATAAAAAGCCAGCCAATCCAGAATTATATACCAAGAGAAAATATCTTTCAAAAGTGAGAAAAAATTAATATCATTTCAGATTAACAACTCCTGAGACAATTGCCCAGATACCTGAATTATATATTAAAGAAAGTTCTCCAGGAAGTAGCAGGATGCAAGATAGAAATCTGAATACACACACACATACACAAACACAAATGAGTTGGAGAAATGGAAAAACATGAGTATATTTGAAATACAATGCTTCCTATAATTAAATGGTATAAAAGGTTATTGTTTAAAACAAAACAGTAACAATGCACTACAGGGTTGGTAGCATATACATAAGTAAAATGCATGATAAGAACACCAGGAATGAGTGGGAAGATAAAAATCATAGTATTATGAGTTTTATTTAATGTATGCGACTGGGTATAATATCTGAAGTTGCACTGTGATAAACTGTGAATTCTAGAAAATCTAGCAACTTAAAAATAAAGAAGAGCACTTTAAAAGCCAATAGGAAATAAAATAGATTAATAAAACAATAAAAAAAGACAGAAAAAGAAATATGGGATTTTAATTTAGCATTATCCATTTTTTAATTACACATAAACCAGTTAAACACTCTACTTCAGAAGCAAGAATTACTAGACTTAGCAAAATATGCTACCTAAGTATATGCTGTCTATAAGAAACTCACTTTAAAGAGAAAAAAACAGGTAAAATGTGAAGTCATGGAAAATATGTACCATGCAAACATTAATCATAAGAAAGCTCGAGTAACTATATGAACATCAAAGTAAAATTTTGAACAATAAAGCCAGTGAAAGCGACATTGACAAAGACAAAAAAGTCAATGAATTAAAAATAAATGTCCTAAATACATATGCGCACCTAATAAGAGAGGTTCAAACCTATGAAGCAAAAGTGGTAAATGGAAAGTGGAAACAGATACACCTACAGATATAATTGGAGAATTTAACATTTATCTCTAAGTAACTGATGTAATAGGCAGAAATCTACAAGGATATGGAAGACTTGAACAACTTTCAAAACACCGTAACTAAAATGAGGGTTGCTAGAGTGGTGGGGGGTGGGAGGGATGGGGTGGCTGGGTGATAGACATTGGGGAAGGTATGTGCTATGGTGAGCACTTGAATTATGTAAGACTGTTGAATCACAGACCTGTACCTCTGAAACAAATAATACATTATATGTTTAAAAAAACAAAGATAATAGGAAGGGAAAAATGAAGGGGGGAAATCGGAGGGGGAGATGAACCATGAGAGACTATGGACTCTGAGAAACAAACTGAGGGTTCTAGAGGGGAGGGAGGTGGGGGGATGGGTTAGTCTGGTGATGGGTGTTAAAGAGGGCAAGAACTGCATGGAGCACTGGGTGTTATACACAAACAATGAATCATGGAACACTACATCAAAAACTAATGATGTAATATATGGTGATAAACATAACATAATTAAAATAAAATAAAATAAAATAAATAAAAAAAACAAAAACACCATAACTAATTGGTATAGATAATTATATCAAATATGAACAAAGGAAATTCTTTATAAATGCATATGAAATAGTTACTATAATTGAATATATTCTTAGACATAAAATACATCTAAAAATTATGTGATCAAGGGGGAGCGGAGCAAGATGGCGGAGGAGTAGGAGACCTGGAATTCGTCTGGTCTCAGGAATTCAGCTGAATAGGGATCAAACCATTCTGAACACCTACGAACTCAACAGGAGATCGAAGAAAAGAATAGCAACAACTCTCTGAACAGAAAAGTGACCACTTACTGGAAGGTAAGAGGTGTGGAGAAGTGAATCCCAGGCGATATTCGGGAGGATAGACAGCGGGGGAGGGGGCCTCCGACCTCCACTTCTGGAAAGTGATAGAGCTGCGGAGCACAAAATCGGAACTTTTAGAGGTCGGCTCCGCTGAGGGACGTCTCTCCAGTGGCTAAGCTGGGGGTTGAACCCTCGCGGGACAGTGTGGTCTCAGGACCCTCGGGGTCACAGAAAGACCGGGGGTGCCTAAGTGCGGCAGAGTTCCTAGGTATCGAGGCGGGGAAGCCAGCTGCAGAGGTGGAGCCGAGGCGTGGGCTCTCAGCTCAGGGTTGCCATGAACCGTGATCCGGGGCACAGTCGGGCCACTGCTCCTCCAGCAGGGACCCAACAAGCGGCAGAGCTGGGGAGACTCCCCTTCCTCCCCTGGGAGGAGCGGCGTGGGAGCGCACCACAGGGATCTGCTGGGTTTGGAGACTCCACACGGGGTCGGGGGCCAGAGATAGAAACGCTCCGTCACAGGCCGGGTGAGCACAGAGTGCGGCCGGAGACCGGGAGACGGAAGTGACTGACTGCTTTTCTCTGGGGGCGCACTGAGGAGCGGGGCCCCGAGTTCTCAGCTCCTCCAGGTGGAGATTAGGAGGCCACCATTTTCACTCTGGTCCTCCAAAGTTGTACTGAAAGCTTGCAGGGAACAAAAGCTCCTGAGAGCAAAGCCAAGCAGATTGCTTAGCCTGGACCGACAAGGGCGGGGCAATTCCACCTCCGGCAAAGACATTTGGAAACCACGGCAACAGGCCCCTCCCCCAGAAGATCAGCAAGTACAACCAGCCAAGACCAAGCTTACCGATCAATGAGAACGGGAGAACTGCAGCGCTAGGGAATACTGCACATAGAATTCATGGCTTTTTTACCATGAATCATGAGTCTTTCAAAGTTAATTTTTTTTAACTGTATTTTTTTCTTAATTTTTCTTTTTCCTTTTTTCAACCAACATCTTATCAATCCCTTTTTTAAAATAACATTTTTATTTTTCATTTTTAGAGTCATATTCTATCCCTTCATAGTAGTTACCCTTATTTTGGACATATATATATATATTTGTTCTCTCTTTAAAATTTTGAGATACACTTTCTTCTAACAGATCAAAATATACCCTAAATCACTAGTGTATGGCTTTGTTCTAGTCTCCTGCCTGATCACATTCTCTCCCTTTTTTTTTTAAATCTTCTTTCTTTTTTCAAACAACTTATCAATTCCTTCTATAAAATCTTTTATAATTTTCATCTTTACAGTCATATTCCATCCCTTCATTGTATGAACGCTTATTTTGTACATATACAAGACTTTTTTTTAAAAATTTTAGGAGGCACTTTCTTATAACGAACCAAAATACACCCAAAATCTAGTGTGTGGCACTGATCTATGCATTAGCCTAATCATATTTGATCATATTCTGTTTTTTTTGTTTTATTTTGTTCTGTTTTTGTTTGTTTTCCCTGGTTTCAGGTCTTTTCTGATTTGTTTAGAGTATATTTCTGGGGACATTGTTAACCTGTTAGCATTTTGTTCTCTCATTCATCTATTCTCCTCTGGACAAAATGACAAGATGAAAAAAATCACCACAGCAAAATGAACAAGAGGTAGTACCGTCAGCCAGGGACCTACTCAATATGGACATTAGTACAATGTTGGACCTAGAGTTCAGAATCATGATTTTAAAGATACTAGCTGGGCTTGAAAAAAACATGGAAGTTATTAGAGAAACCCTTCCTGGAGAAATAAAAGAACTAAAATCTAACCAAGTCGAAATCAAAAAGGCTATTAATGAGGTGCAATTAAAAATGGGGAAACTAACTGCTAGGATAAATGAGGCAGAAGAGAGAATCAGCAATATAGAAGACCAAATGATGGAAAATAAAGAAGCTGAGAAAAAGAGATAAACAACTACTGGATCACGAGGGCAGAATTCGAGAGATAAGCAATACGGTAAGACAAAACAAAGTTAGAATAATTGGGATCCCAGAAAAAGAAGAAAGAGAAAAAGGGGCAGAAGGTATATTGGAGCAAATTAGAGCAGAGAACTTCTCTAATGTGGGGATGGAAACAGGCATCAAAATCCAGGAGGCACAGAGACCCCTCTCAAAATCAATAAAAATAGGTCAATACCCTAACATCTAATAGTAAAACTTACGAGTCTCAGAGACAAAGAGAAAATCCTGAAAGCAGCTCGGGAGAAGAGATATGTAACCTATAACGGAAGAAACATTAGAATGGCAAGAGACCAATCCACAGAGACCTGACAGGCCAGAAAGGACTGGCATGATGTCTTCAGAACACTAAACGAGAAAAATATGCAGCCAAGAATACTATATCCAGCTAGGCTGTCATTGAAAATAGAAGGAGAAATAAAAAGCTTCCAGGACAAACAAAAACTAAAGGAATTTGCAAACACGAAACATTCCCTACAAGAAATATTGAAAGGGGTCCTCTAAGCAAAGAAAGACCCTAAAAGCACTATAGACCAGAAAGGAACACAGACAATATACAGAAACAGTAACCTTACAGGCAATACAATGGCACCAAATGCATATCTTTCAATAGTTACTCTGAGTGTAAATGGGCTAAATGCCCCAGTAAAAAGACACAGGCTATCAGATTGGACTAAAAAAAAAGACTCATTGATATGCTGTCTGCAAGAGACTCATTTTAGACCCAAAGACACCCCCACATTGAAAGTGAGGGGGTGGAAAACCATTTACCATGCTAATGGACACTAAAAGAAAGCTGGGGTGGCAATCCTTAGACAAATTAGATTTTAAAACAAAAACTGTAATAAGAGATGAGGAAGGACACTATATCCTAGTTAAAGGGTCTATCCAACAAGAAGATCTAACAATTGTAAATATCTATGCCCCTAACATGAGAGCAGCCAATCATATAAGGCAATGAATAACAAAAGCAAAGAAACACATTGACAACAATACAATAACAGTGGGGGACTTTAACACCACCCTGACTGAAATGGACAGATCATCTAAGCAAAAGATCAACAAGGAAATAGAGACTTTAAATGACACACTGGACAAAATGGACTTCACAGACATATTCAGAACACTCCATCCCAAAACAATGGAATACACATTCTTCTCTAGTGCCCATGGAACATTCTCCAGAATTGATCACATTCTAGGTCACAAATCAGGTCTCAACTGGTACCAAAAGATTGGGATCATTCCCTGCATATTTTCAGACCACAATGCTTTCAAACTAGAACTCAATCAAGAGGGGAAAGTCGGAAAGAACTCAAAGACATGGAGGCTAAAGAGCATCCTACTAAAGAATGAATGGGTCAACCAGGAAATTAAAGAAGAATTAAAAAAAGTCATGGAAACCAATGAAAATGAAAACACAACTGTTCAAATTTTGGGGACACAGCTAAGGCAGTCCTGAGAGGAAAATATATAGCAATACAAGCCTTTCTCAAGAAACAAGAAAGATCTCAAATACACAACCTAACCCTACACCTAAAGAAGCTGGAGAAAGAACAGCAAATAAGGCCTAAACCCAGCAGGAGAAGAGAAATAATAAAGATCAGAGCAGAAATCAATGAACTAGAAACCAAAAGAACAGTAGAACAGATCAATGAAACTAGGAGCTGATTCTTTGAAAGAATTAACAAGACTGATAAACCCCTGGCCAGACTTATCAAAAAGAAAAGAGAAATGACCCAAATCAGCAAAATCATGAATGAAAGAGGAGAGATCACAACCAACACCAAAGAAATACAAACAATTATAAGAACATATTATGAGCAACTCTATGCCAGCCAATTAGATAACCTGGAAGAAATGGATGCATTTCTAGAGATGTATCGACTACCAAAATTGAACTAGGGAGAAAGAGAAAACCTGAACAGACCTATAACCACTAAGGAAATTGAAGCAGTCATCAAAAATCTCCCAAGAAACAAAAGCCCAGGGCCAGATGGCTTCCCGGGGCAATTCTACCAAACATTTAAAGAAGAATTAATACCTACTCTCCTGAAACTGTTCCAAAAAATAGAAATGGAAGGAAACCCTGCAAAGACATTTTATGAGGCCACCATCACCTTAATCCCCAAACCAGACAAAGACCCCATTAAAAAGGAGAATTAGAGACCAATATCCTTGATGAACATGGATGCAAATATTCTCACCAAAATACTAGCCAATAGGATCCAACAGTACATTAAAAGGATTATTCACCATGACCAAGTGGGATTTATCCCTGGGCTGCAAGGTTGGTTCAAAATCCACAAATCAATCAACGTGATACAATATATTAACAAAAGAAAGAACAAGAATCATATGATCCTCTCAATAGATGCTGAAAAAGCATTTGACAAAGGACAGCATCCTTTCTTGATCAAAACTCTTCAGAGTATAGAGATAGAGGGTACATACCTCAATATCATAAAAGCCATCTACGAAAACCCTACAGCGAATATCATTCTCAATGGGGAAAACCTGAGAGCTTTCCCCCCTAAGGTCAGGAACACGGCAGGGATGTCCACTATCACCGCTGCTATTCAACATAGTTTTAGAAGTCCTAGCCACAGCAATCAGACAACAAAAAGAAATCAAAGGCATCCAAATCGGCAAAGAGGAAGTCCAATTCTCACTCTTTGCAGATGATAGGATACTTTATGTGGAAAACCCAAAAGACTCCACCCCAAAACTGCTAGAACTCATACAAGAATTCAGTGAAGTGGCAGGATATAAAATCAATGCACAGAAATCAGTGGCATTCCTATACACCAACAAGACAGGAGACAAATCAAGGAGTCGATCCCATTTACAATTGCACCCAAAACCATAAGATACCTAGGAATAAATTTAACCAAAGAGGCAAGGGATCTGTACTCAGAAAACTATAAAATTCTCACGAAAGTAATTGAGGAAGATACAAAGAAATGGAAAAACGTTCCATGCTCATGGATTGGAAGAACAAACACTGTGAAGATGTCAATGCTACCTAGAGCAATCTACACATTCAATGCAATCCCCATCAAAATACCATCCACTTTTTTCAAAGAAATGGAACAAAGAATCCTAAAATTTGTATGGAACCAGAAGAGACCCCGAATAGCCAGAGGAATGTTGAAAAAGAAAAGCAAAGCCGGCGGCATCACAATTCCGGACTTCCAGCTCTACTACAAAGCTGTCATCATCAAGACAGTATGGTACTGGCACAAAAACAGACACATAGATCAATGGAACAGAATAGAGAGCCCAGAAATGGACCCTCACCTCTATAGTCAACTTATCTTTGACAAAGCAAGAGAAAATGTCCGATGGAAAAAAGACAGTCTCTTCAACAAATGGTGTTGTGCACATTGGACAGCCACATGCAGAAAAATGAAACTGGACCATTTTCTTACACCACACACAAATACAGACTCCAAATGGTTGAAAGACCTAAACGTGAGACAGGAGTCCATCAAAATCCTAAAGGAGAACACAGGCAGCAACCTCTTTGACCTCAGCCGCGGCAACTTCTTCCTAGAAACATCGCCAAAGGCAAGGGAAGCAAGGGCAAAAATGAACTATTGGGATTTCTTCAAGATTAAAAGCTTTTGCACAGCAAAAGAAACAGTCCACAAAACCAAAAGACAACCGACAGAATGGGAGAAAATATTTGCAAATGACATAACAGATAAAGGGCTAGTATCCAAAATGTATAAAGAACTTAACAAACTCAACACCCAAAGAACAAATGATCCAATCAAGAAATGGGCAGAAGACATGAACAGATATTTTTCCAAAGAAGACATCCAAATGGCCAACAGACACATGGAAAAGTGCTCAACATCACTCAGCATCAGGGAAATCAAAATCAAAACCTCAATGAGATACCACCTCACACCAGTCAGAATGGCTAAAATTAACAAGTCAGGAAACGACAGATGTTGGTGGGGATGCGGAGAAAGGGGAACCTTCCTACACTGTTGGTGGGAATGCAAGCTGGTGCAACCACTCTGGAAAACTATATGGAGGTTCCTCAAACAGTTGGAAATAGAGCTACCATATTACCCAGCAATTGCACTACTGGGTATTTACCCCAAGGATACAAATGTAGGGATCCGAAGGGGTACGTGCACCCCAATGTTTATAGCAGCAATGTCCACAATAGTCAAACTGTGGAAAGAGCCAAGATGTCCATCGACAGATGAATGGATAAGGAAGATGTGGTATATAGACACAATGGAATATTATGCAACCATCAAAAGGAATTAAATCTTGCCTTTTGCAAGGACGTGGATGGAACTGGAGGGTGTTATGCTGAGTGAAATAAGTCAATCAGATAAAGACATATATCATATGACCTCACGGATATGAGGAATTCTTAATCTCAGGAAACAAACTGAGGGTTGCTGGAGTGGTGGGGGTGGGAGGGATGGGGTGGCTGGGTGATAGACACTGGGGAGGTTATGTGCTATGGTGAGCGCTGTGAATTGTGCAAGACTGTTGAATCACAGATCTGTACCTCTGAAACAATGCAATATATGTTAAGAAAAAATAAAAGAAGAAGAAGATAGAAGGAGGGGAAGAATGAAGGGGAGTAAATCGGAGGGGGAGACGAACCATGAGAGACGATGGACTCTGAAAAACAAACTGAGGGTTCTAGAGGGGAGGGGGTTGGGGGGACGGGTTAGCCTGGTGATGGGTATTAAGGAGGGCACGTTCTGCATGGAGCACTGTTATGCACAAACAATGAATCATGGAACACTACATCAAGAACTAATGATGTAATGTATGGTAATAACATAAAAATAAAAAAATTAAAAAAAATGTTTCTACAGCCAATGTCATATAATATAAAAATTATAAACAAATACAATGAGTCAAAAATACTGCAAGATGAGAATAAATTATGAATTATTTTAACAACACATTTCAATTATTGGAATAAAAAATATGTTCTCTTTATTGTGCTTGTATAGAGGAAAACATTGAATCAAAATATATTTACCTGTAAATGTCTGATGACGATGGGGGTTAAAAAACATCCTTTGAATAGCTAAGATGACTGTAGCTCACTTTCAGTGCTTTTGTGGACTATCATTTTCTGATATTAAACCAAATAAAAACTCATCAATTTTTTATGTATATGTGAATAAATGCATATATGTATAATTATATATCTGTGCATGTATGTATGTATCTATATATTTACAAAGGCTTCAAATTTTTGCAGTTGAGGGTATAGATTAAACACATATCCACACATATATTTCCCCCCAGCTATGATCCATCTCTGTTAGAACCTATTTTTAATAAAGTGTTCCTATCTACCAAAAAAAATTATGTGATCAGATATGATACAATTCATGTTCTCTGGCTATAACAAAATTAAACTAGAAATCAGTAAGAAATGGGAATCTGAAAAATACCCAGGTAAGTGCAAATTAAACATTTTTTTTACGATTTTATTCGAGAGTGAGCAAGAGTGGGGGGAGGGGAGTAGCGGAGGGATAGAGAGAAGCAGACTTCCCACTGAGCAGGGAGCCCATTTGGTGGCTCCATCCCAGGACCCTGGGGTCATGACCTGAGCCGAAGGCAGACAATTCATGGACTGAGCCACCCAGGTACCCCTAAACAACACAGTTTTAAATAACCTATGAGACAGAAAGAAATGACAAGAGAAAACAGAAAAATACTTTGAAATAAGTGAAAATAACACACATAAAATTATTTTAAGCTAAAGGAATCCTTAGAAGGAAATTAATAGCTTTAATGGCTTACATTAAAATAAAGGACTTAAATTACTTGAATTTTTGAGGAAACTTCCATTTGAGGACATTAGATAAATAAAATTAAATGCTAAATAAGCAGAATAATGGAAAGACTAATGACCTGAAATTAGTGATTTATAGAAAAAAGTAACAGAAAATCAATGAAATAAATATTAGTTCTTAGAAAAGATCAGGAAAATTGAAAATAGTATCACACTATCCAAATATGTGTGTATGAAAGAGAGAGGCAGAGAGACAGAAGAAAATAATTAAAGTATTAGGAAAAAGAACATATCAATTCAGCTTCTACAGACATAAAAAGGATAAGGAAATAGTATCAGAAACAATTTTTACCATTAAATTTGATAATTAACAATGGGCCAATTCCCTGAATGACACAAAATTCATTCAAGTAAACAAAAAAACACTACCAGTACTTCCCTCTATCTATTCAAAAATTAAAGTCACAGTTAAAAACCTTCCCACAGCAAAAACTCCAGATTGAGGTGGCTTCAACTGTGAATTCTACCAAATATTTAAAGAATAAGTAATACTAATTTCCTAACTAATAGAAGGAGTAAAACTGCCCTGACTTGTTTTATGAGGCCAGCATTGCTGTTTTACCAAAAACAGACCAAAATTACCAAGAAAGAAAACTAGAGAAAATATCTTTATGAAATAGATAAAATTCCTGAAAATTCTTTTTAGCAAATCAGTAAAGCTTCCCCCCCCCAAAAACATACGTTAAGTCATGCATTAGTATGCACAATTAAAAGAATAAAGGGTATGTAATCAATCTGGAGAGTCAAACTGGCAAGTCAAAGTCCTGTACTATCTTCAATTCAAATACCAACTATAATCCTGACTTTGTATGACCATGGAGTTTCTCTAAACCTCATGCTCCCTATCTGTATGATAATGATGAGTATGTTAGGATTATTGTGAAGATTAAATACAGGGTTCCTAACACACTGTCCAGAATATAGGGTTTTTTTTTTGTTTTTTAAATCCATAATTAGACTGTAAGCTTACTGAGATGTATCCTTCTTTGAATTCCGTTTGGGCCTTAGCACACAGTACCTTCTACAACTAATAGATCTACTGAGTAAATGGTTAACTGAAACAGAATTTTTCAAGGTATATTCTGCTGATTTCTTAATTGCTTTTTAGTTTGTATTGGAAATAACTTTTATACAACTAAAAAAACAAATCAGATTCCTGAACATATTAAACAGAAGAAAACAGAAGGAAATGGGAAAATAAATGGTCAACTTAGGGACATAGATACATGACCAGAAATTTTTTTTTTTTTAAGTAGATGAAGGGAATGCAGAATTAAATTTGGATATTAGTCCTTTATCACAATTGAATAACATTTGTTATAGAATATTGTAAAGGAAAACACCAGACTGATTATTGAGAAAGCATTTATTCTGACCTTAAAGACAAAACAAAACAAAACAAAAACCTGGAGGAAATAATTATTAGAGAAGTTCAAAACCTTTGACTGTGTTTTCACTTTAATTATGTTTGAGGAGGTTGCATTTGTTTTGAACCAAGAGAAATGGGAACTACTTCATCCATAAGGCTGGTGTTCAACACTTAGAATTACTGTCCGAGGTAAAACCAGCCACTCTGCATGCTGCCTTCAATAGATTATCACACAATCCTTACAACTACTCTATGAAATGGAGATTATCATCATTGATTCGGCAATTAGAAAACTGAAGCTCAGAGACATTTAGAAAACATGCCAAGCTCATATAATTAACACATGCTAGAGTCAGGACTCACATTCATGTTTAAAATATTCTGAGTTTTTTGTTGATGTTGTTCTCATGTAGTGGTCTGCAATATTTAATTTGGTTTAAAACTTCACAAGTGCCCTCATAAAATTATCTTTAACCCCACAAAACTGTTATGTGTAGTTAGGCTTTATTACTTCATGCGTGACAGGAACTGAGGTCAAGAGAGATTGAGACTAGAGAGAGGCTGGGCAGATGGTGGAGGAGGACTCTAAGCTTATCTCATCCCAGGGATACAACTAAGTAACACTGACATCAGTATAAATAACCCAGAAAATGACCAGGAAACTGGCAGAACAACCTCCACAACTAAAGGCAGAGAAGAAGCTACATTGAAGAGGGTAGGAAGGATGGAGATATGGTGAGGAACTAAATGGATAGAGAGACCATCAGCGGGAGGGAGAGACCTGTAAGCACAAAGAAGGTAGAGAAACAGACTATCAGACCAGGGAGCCTACACAGGGAAGATGAATCCACATAACATTTGGCTTTGAAAACTAGAAGGGTCAAATTTTTTGAGTTCTTACATCCAGTGGGACTTAAAGCCTGGAATTTCAAAAATTAGTAGGCCCAGATCTGGTAGAGACTGAAAGGCAATAGGAACTGAGTCCCCACCCTCAAAGAGACAGCACAACAAACAGCCCAGGAGATACAGCACAGAGGCAGCAGTTTGAAGAACACTTGGGGATATAGGAGGTAGAATTATTTACCAATCTCAGAGTGTGTCCTGGAGAGAAAGACATCTCTAGGGGACTCCTCCGGGAACAGAGGAGCTAGCACAGGTCGTTTCTGTCCCCTGCCCCCTAGCTTAAACCCACAGCCACCTGTGGGGAACAGATGGGCGAGAATATGACATTCACTCCCTAAGTTGCTTACACCAAGCCCTACCCAACAGGCATCTGTGGAGCCACCCTTTCCAGCCATGTTTGCCCCAGTATAGGAGCTTTAGGTCCCTCCCCGAGAAGGCCAGCACAAATCCTGCCAGCACATCTCCCTACCCACACACTTTGCAGGGCCTCGGTTGCAGAAACAGCAGCAGTAGGCCCCCTCCCTTGGAAGACCTGCATGCACCTTATTAAAATTGCATGCCTGGTCCGGGTGACAGCACGTCCTCTCTTGCCTGTGCAAAACTTGTGAGCACTGTCCGCCCTGCCCCTTCTGATACACTCCTGACTGGAGCCCATTCAAACTAGGGCCACAAACCTGGCAGTGTGTAAGCAGCTCTGACTGTGGCCAATACCATTCCAAAGTGACTCCTGCCCTGGAGAGAGGGGAAGATAACCACACACACGAGTGAGACTATGGCCCCAGCAGTGGCCTAGGGGCAGAAAGTTGGTCTGGCTGCAGGCCCTGCCCACCAGCAAAAAACTTCTCAGGGATAAACACAGGGAAAACACCCTGAAGTTTGGTGCCACTGCATCTCTGGCAAATACCCAGTCTGACTAAACTCAAACCCAAGGCAGCCCGAGACTGGCTTGCTGACATGACAGGGACCAGAAGCTGCCCACAACAGGCAAAAAGAGTGCTTGCAAATGACTGGACTGAAGGAAAAAAGTCACTCAGCTATAATAGCAGAGTACACACAACACACATAGGAGACATCCTAGAAGTGCCAGGTTCTGGTGAACAAAGGACACTACATGGCAAGGCATGACAGTACCATTACTTTCAAGAGCAGGAGACATAGCTGACTTTCCTAACACAGAGAAACACACACAGAGTCAGACAAAATGAGATAGAAGAATATGTCCTAAATGAAAGACAGGACAAAAACCACAGCAAGGGAGCTCAGAGAAATATTTAAATAATATGCCTGATACAGAATTTAAAGTAATAACCGTAAAGATACTCACTGCACTTAAGAGTGGGGGACATCAGTGAGGCCCTTAACAAATAGAATTAATCAGATTAAATAGAATCAATCAGAGATGAAGTACACAATACATGAAATTAAAATACACTAGATAGAATAAATAGCAGACTACAGGAAACAGAAGAACAAATCAGTGATCTGGAGGACAGAGTAATGGAAAGTAATCAGACTGAGCAGGTGAGAGAGAAAAAATATACAAAATTAGAATAGACTTAGGGAAATGGGTCACCATCAAGTTCAGTAACATTTGCATTATATGGATCTCAGAAGAAGAGAAAGAAAAGGGGACAGAAAATTTATCTGAAGAAATGATAGCTGAAAACTTTCCTAATCAAGGAAAGGAAACAAAAATCCAGATTCAGGAGGCACTGAGATCCCCGAACAAAATGAACCATGGAAATCCACAGCAAGACACAGAATCATTAAAATGGCAAAAAGTAGTGACAAAGATAAAACAGTAAAAGCAGCAAGAGGAAAGAAGACAGTTACATACAAGGGAAACCCCATAAGACTATCAGTGGAATTTTCAGCAGAAATTTTGCACTCCAGAAGAGAGTGGCAGGAGGTATTCAAAGTGCTGAAAGGGAAAAACCTGCAGCCAAGAATGCTCTATCCAGTGAGGTTATCATTCAGAATAGAAGGAGGGATAAAAAGTTTCCTAGGCAGACAAAAGTTAAAGGAATTCATGACCACTAAACCAGCCCTCCAACAAATGGTAAAGGAGACTTTTGAGTAGAAAGGAAAGACCATAAGCAGGAATAAGGAAAGAAGAAAGCACAAAAGCAGTAAAAAGAAGTACATCTATAAAAATCAGTCAAGGGCCTCACAAAATAAAAGGATATAAAGTATGACACCATATACCTAAAACATGGGGGAAGAAGAGTAAAGGACAGATTCAAACTTAAGTAACCATTAACTTAATATAGACTGCTATATGCAAAAGCTGTTATATACAAACCTATTGGTAACCACAAATCAAAAACCAGTAACACATACGCAAAAAAATAAAGAGAAAGAAGTCCAAGTATATCTTTAAAGAAACCAACAAACTAGAGAAGAGGGCAAGGGAAGAAAGGATCAGTGAAGAACTCCAAAAAAAAAAAAAAAAACAAAAAAAAACCCACCCTAAAACAAGTATCAAAACGGCAACAAATACATAACGATCGATAGAAGAGGGCAAGGGAAGAAAGGATCAGTGAAGAACTACAAAAAAAAAAAAAACAAAAACAAAAACCCACCCTAAAACAAGTATCAAAATGGCAACAAATGCATAACGATCAAGAGTTACTTTGAATATAAGTGGACTAAATTCTCTAAGCAAAAAATCAGTGCAACAGAATGGATTAAAAAGCAAGATCTATCTATATACTGCCTACAAGAGACTCATTTTAGGCCTATGCAGATGGAAAGCGAAGGGATGGAAAAAACTCTATCTTGCAAATGGATGTGAAAACAAAGCCAGGGAAGCAATACTTACATCAGATAAAATAGATTTTAAAACAAAGACTATAACAAGAGATACAATATGACCATAAAGGGGACAATCCAACACAAAGATATAAAAATCATGAATATTTATCCTCCCAATATGGGAGCACCCATTAGTTAATAAAAAACATAAAAGAAATAATCGATAGTAACACAGTAATAGTAGGAGACTCTAACATCCCACTTATAGCTATCAGGAGATCATCCAAACAGAAAATCAACAAGGAAACAGTGGCTTTGAATGACACACTGGACTAGATGGATTTAAGAGATATATTCAGAACATTCCATCTTAAACAGCAGACTACACATTCTTTTCAGGGACACATGGAACATTCTCCAGAATAGATCACATATTAGACCACAAAATAAGCCCCCCAAAATTCAACAATATTGAAGTCTTTTTTCCCCCTTTCTTTTCTGATTTTTTTCTCTTTAAAATTTTTTATTTAAATTCAATTTAGTTAACATACAGTATATTATTAGTTTCAGGGGTAGAATTTAGTGATTCCTTAGTTGCATACAACACCCAGTGCTCATTACTTCAAGTGCCCTCCTTAATGTCCATCAACCAATTACCTCACCCCCCCACCCCACACCTCCCCTCCAACAACCCTCAGTTTGTTTCCTGTAGTTAAGAGTTTCTTATGCTTTGCCTTCCTCTCTGTTTTTATCTTATTTTTCCTTCCCTTCCCCTATGTTCATTTGTTTTGTTTCTTAAATTCCACATATAAGTGAAATCATATGGTATTTGTCTTTCTCGGACTTATTTTCTTTAGCATAATATGCTCTAGTTCCATCCATGTCTCTGCAAATGGCAAGATTGCATTCCTTCGGATGGCTGAGTAATATTCCATTGTATATATACCACATCTTCTTTATCCAGTCATTTGTCCATGGACCTCTGGGCTCGTTCCATATTTTGGTTATTGTGGACATTGCTGCTATAAACACTGGGAAGCATGTGCCCCTTTGAATCACTATGTTTGTATCCTTTGGATAAATAAATATTAGTGCAATTGATAGGTCATAGGATAATTCTATGTTTAACTTTTTGAGGGGCCTTCATACTGTTTTCCAGAGTGGCTGCACCAATTTGCATTCCCACCAATAGTATATGAAGGTTCCCATTTCTCCACATCCTCACCAACATCTGTTGTTTCCTGAGTTGTTAATTTTAACCATTCTGACAGGTGTGAGGGAGTATATCATTGTATTTTGATTTGTATTTCCCTGATACCAAGTGATGTGGAGCATTTTCTCACGTGTTTGTTGGACAAATAATGTCTTCTCTGAAGAAATGTCTGTTCATGTCTTCTGCCCATTTCTTGACTGGATTTTTTTGGTTTTTTGGGGGGGTGTTGAGTTTGATAAGTTCCTTATAGATTTTGGATACTAGTCCTTTATCTGATATGCCATTTGCGAATATCTTCTCCCATTGTGTAGGTTGCCTTTTAGTTTTGATGACTGTTTGCTTTGCTGTGCAAAAGCTTTTTATCCTGATGAAGTCCCAATAGTTCACTTTTGCTCTTTTGTTTCCCTTGATTCCAGAGACATGTCTGGCAAGAATTTGCTGTGGCTGAGGTCAAAGAAGTTGCTGCCTGTGTTCTCCTCGGCAGGATTTTGATGGATTCCTGTCTCACATTCAGGTCTTTCATCCATTTTGAGTTTTTGCTTATCATGCATCTTTTCTAACCAGGATGCTATGCAAGGAGAAATCAAGCACAAGAAAAAATCTGGAAAGAGCACAAATATGTGGAAGTTAAATAATATACTACTAAACAATGAATGGTCAACCAAGAAATCAAAGAAGACAAATGAAAATTAAAATGCCATGGTCCAAAAATCTTTGTGATGCAACAAAAGCTGTTTTAACAGGCAAGATTATAGCAATATAGGCCTATTTCAAGAAGAATATCAAATAAGTTAACGTTGACTAAAGGATCTAGAAAAAGATGAACAAACCAAACCCAACCAGAAGGAAGGAAATAATAAAGATTATAGCAGAAATAAATAATATAGAAACTAAAAAACTCAATATAACAAATCAATGAAACCATGAGATGGTTCTTTGAAAAGATCAAAAAAATAGATAACCTCTAACCAGACTCCAAGATATAAAGAAAGAGAGAGAGAGAGAGAGAGAGAGAGAGAGAGAGAAAGAAGACTCAAACATAATCAGAAATGAAAGAGGAAAAGTAACAACCAGCACCACAGAAATACAAAAGAATGTAAGAGATTATTATGAAAAATTATATGCCAACAAATTGGACAACCTAGAAGAAATCAGTAAATTCATAGAAACATATAATCAAAACAGTATGTTACTGGCATAGAAATAGACACATAGATCAATAAAAGAAGATAAAACCCAGAAATAAAACCAAAATTATATGGTCAATTAATCTTCCACAAAGAGGCAAGCCTAAGTAGTGGGGAAAAGACAATCCCTTCAACAAATGGTGTTGGGAAAACTGGACAGCTACATGCAAAAGTATGAAACTAGACCACTTTCTTACACCATACACAAAAATAATTTCTAAATGGATTAAGCACCTAAATGTGAAACCTGAAACCATAAAAATCCTAGAAAAGAGCACAGGCAGTAATTCCTCTGATATCAGCCATAGCAACATTTTTCTAGGTATGTCTCCTGAGGCAAGGTAAATGAAAGCAAAAATAAACTATTTGGACGATATCAAAGTAAAAAGATTCTGTACATTAAAGGAAACAATCAACAACTCTAAGAGATAACCTATCGAGTGGGAAAGAATATATTTTCAAATGATATATCTGGTAAGGAGTTAGTATCTAAAATATATTAAGAACTTATAAAAACACCCAAATGGTCAAAAAACAAATAATCCAGTTCAAAAATGGGCAGAAGACATGAATAGACATTTCTCCAAAGAAGACATACAGATTGCCCAAAGACACATAAAAAGATGCTCAACATCACTCATCATCAGGGAAATGCAAATGAAAACTACAAGGAGATATCACCTCACCTCTGTCAGATGGGCTAAAATCAGAAACTCAGAAAACAACAAGTGTTGGTAAGGATGTGGAGAAAAAGGAAACTTTGTGCACTGTTGATTGGAATGCAATTTGGTGCAGCTACTGTGGAAGACAGAATAGAGTTTCCTCAAAAAGTTAAAAAATACAACTATGGGATGCCTGGGTTGTTCAGTTGGTTGGAGCATTGGCCTTCAGTTCAGGTCATGATCCCAGGGTCCTGGGATCGAGTCCCACATCAGGCTCCTTGCTCGGCGGGGAGCCTGCTTCACCCTCTGCCTGCTCTACCTGCTGCTCTCCGTTGCTTGTGCGCACTCTCTCTTTTTCTCTGACGAATAAATAAAATCTTTTTTAAAAAATTAAAAATAAAACTACCCTATGATCCAGGGTATTTACACAAGTGGGTATTTACCCAAAGAATACAAAAATAGTATTTCAAAGGGATACATGCACCCCCGTTTATTGCAGTATCATTTACAATAGCCAAATTATTGAAGTAGCTCAAGTATCTATTGTAGATGAATGGATAAAGAAGATGTGTGTGTGTGTGTGTGTGTGTGTGTGTGTGTGTGTGTGTGTGTGTGTCCCTCTCTATCCAACTATATACACACCCCCAATGGAATATTATTCAGGCATAAAAAGAATAGAATCTTGCTATTTGCAACAACATGGATCGATCTAGACAGCATAATGCTAAGCAAACCAAGCCAAAGACAAATGCCATATGATTTCACTTTTATGTGTAATTTTAGAAACAAATGAACAAACCAATTAAAAAAAAACCAGACTTGTAACTACAGAGAACAAACAGATGGCTACTGGAGGCTAGGTGGGTCAGGAGAATGGGTGAAATAGGTGAAGGGTATTAAGAGTACACTTACCTTTATGAGCACTGAGTAATATATGGAACTATTGAATCACTATATTGTACACCTGGAACTAATATAACACCGTATGTTAACTACACTGGAATTAAAACTAAAAAAAAAAAGAGAGAGAGAGAGAGAGAGAGAGTGAGACAGATTGAGACTCTTCTAAGCAACACTGAGTTGGAGAAGTAGAATACAAACTCAGTTTCTACCTCTCTGACTTCAGTCTGAATAATTACAGAATTTCAGTTGAGAATCTCCCCCTTCCCAAATGCCTTTTATTTGTGAATATCTGTAATTTCCTAATGTCTGGTCTTTTATTCTGTTGCTTCTTGGAATTTTTTTTTTTCCCTTTAGTTGCCTAGGTGATAGCTCTGGAACAACAGGGCGATAGGGCGAATTCAGTGCAATGTAGAAGCAAGACTTCAGAGTGAGGGAGTGGAAATGAACAGCTCTTCGTCTCTGCCCCAGACAATGCTTCTGTGCTATTTTATAAAGTCCAATTCTACACTTATAAGGGCATATGAGATGATGAGAATGCACTAAAATAATTGTCAGGAATGACAAACACAAATAGAAAACATTAGCAGTTTTTAGACTGAAAGCAAGGATTGAGAATCTCTGCTTGATGGGAAATTAAAAGATACAATAAATATTAGATACAGTAAATATTTCTGTATCGTATCAATATGTTAACATATTGCTATGATTTCATGTCACTTTAATGTTTTCTTATAAAATCTTTGGAAAACCATAACTATTGAGAACTCTACCTGAATTTTCATCTTTCTATTAAGTCTTTATATTAAAACGTCCCTCTCTGACACTTTAACAGTTTGTTAATCCAGGAGAAAACGAACTCACTGGGGACCGCAGAAGCAGCTATGGCCTTTTCAAAGCTCCAAATCCTTTAAACCTCTTTTCTCCTTCATATTAGAAACATGAATAGCAAGACACCAATCTTGCAGCCAGAGTTTTGCTGGGTATTTTTTTCTCTCACCATTTGAGTAATGTACTTTTTACAACAGTCTTTACAATAAGCCAATGCTTGTGGAAAAGTCAAGTGTTAAGGAAGCCATGCAAATTAACCATCTGGAGAGAACAACCTTGTCTTGCCTAATACTGAGCTCAACAGATCTATAGGCTTATAAAATATCTTCATCTTTTAGCCCTTGCAATATTTTGGGATATACGACCAATCGTTATGATTCATCAAATATTAAATTAACCTTGAAAGATGTGAAAAATAGTTGACAAAGCCTTCATGTTTCCACCTAAGTATCAAGACAGTTATTTTGGAAATCATGACAAAATAATAGGCAATGCCTAAAAATATATTTGAAAAAAATATTTTACTTATACTCAATGCATTTTTTTTTCAAGAAATGCCTAAAACCTACCAACATGCTTCCATTTGGTTGTGTGAACACACATTTAAGAGCTCTGCTGATAGTAATTGTAAGGAACTTGGACATGATATAAACAAATGAGTATTGTGACTTGATGGAAAGGAAGCTCATGCATACCAAGAGGACAAAGAGATCCTATCATTTTAGGAGGAATCATGGCATTCTTCCTCTCTTGGTCTGTTGGAGACCTATCTGTGTGCTTGTCTGAGAATGTTACTCCAAAGGCTAAAAAGGGAAGGGAAGGGCAATGGGAATAAACTGGTATCCCGTCATTTGTTCACAAATATCGGAGATGTTTATTCTGATATTCATGACCTTACATGTTCTAACTCTATTTAACATTCCAATTTGTACAACAATTCCTGTTCATTTATCTTTTATTCTAGTCCTGACACTCAGCACTGCTCCATACCATACCATATGCCATATGCTTTCCTCCCCAAGTGCCTCTGCTCACAGGTTTACCTTTTCCTATCTATCTCCTCTGGCAAGCAACCAATCTATATGCAATATTTAGTTAGCTCCAAATTTTTATTTAAACTCTAGCTAACATATAGTGTAATATTGGTTTCAGGAATACAATTTAGTGATTCATCACTTACATGTAACACCCAGTGCTCATCACAAGTGCCCTCCTTAATACCCATCATCCATTTAGTCCATCCCCCACCCAACTCCCCTCCAGCAACCCTCAGTTTGTTCTCTATAGTTGGGTCTCTTATGGTTTGCTTCCTTTCTTTTCCCCCTTCTACGTTCATCTGTTTTGTTTTTTAAATTCCACATATGAGTGAAATCATATAGCATTTGTCTTTCTCTGATGGATTTATTTCACTTAGCATAATAAACTCCAGCTCCATCCACATCATTGCATATGGTGAGATTTCATTCTATATTTAAATTTATTGGGACACCTGGGTGGCTCAGTCAGTTAAGCATCTGCCTTCAGCTCAGGTCATGATCCCATGGTTCTGGGATTATGGCCAGCATCAGACTCCTTGCTCAGCCGGGAGCCTGCTTCTCCCTCTGCCTGCCCCTACGCCTGCTTGTGCTCTCTCTCTCTGGCAAATAAACAAATAAAATCTTAAATAAATTTAAAATTTATTGAAGTACAATTTACAAATAAGAAAATATACTCATTTAAAGTATACAGTTAAATAAGTTTTGGCAAATTATCCCTATATACAAAATATAGAATGTATTCACTAAATTTTACACATAATTCTTACTATCAAATCTGCTCTAACCCCACACCTCTTCACACACCCTGAACCCAAGGCAAAACACTAATCTGCTTTCTGACATCATGAATTAGTTTTACCTTTTCTGGAATTCCTCATAAATGAATTTTTGGGTATACTCTCTTTTGTATCTGGTGTCTAGTGTTTAGCATCATGTGTTTTTTGAGATTGATCCTTGTGGCTACATGTATTAGGTTTGCATCCCTGTTTATTCCTACTACTCCATTCCTATTATTTATCCCATTGTATAAATACCACAAAATTTATTTTTCCATGTATTAGTGGACATGTGGTTGTTTCCACTTTTTGAATATTCTGAAGTAGAATTTTATGAGTATCATGTACAAGTTCTTATGTGCATATATGCCTTTTATTTCTCTGTAGTAAATGCCTGGGAGGTAGGATTGATGAGTCATATGGTAAGTGTATCGTTAAGCTCTTGAGAAATTACAAAAATTGTGTACCCAAGTGGTTGTACCACTTAAACTCCTACTGGAAATATTTAAGATTTTCAGTTACTACGCATAATCAACTCTTGATATCATCAGTCTTTCTTATTTTAACCATGCTAATGGATGCCTAGTAGTACAACGTTGTGGCTTTCAATGTGTATCTTCCTGATCATCAATAATGCCACGTATTTTTTCATGTGTTTTTAAAAGCAATTTACAGTCATCTTTAGTAAAATTTCTGTTCAAATCATTTATAAATTTTTCCTGAATTGTTTTTATTTTTACTTTGTTTCTTCTTATGCATTCCTTGGAATTGGGTCATCTAGGAATAAAGACAGTTTTTCTGCTTCTTTCTACCTACAAGCCACATGTATTTTCTCTTGTATTATTTCACTGGTTAGGACCTCCAAGACAATACTGAGTAGAAGTATTCAGAGTAGATAGACTTGGCTTTCCCTTGACCTTGGGTGAAAACATTTGGTGTTTCAACATTAAGCATAATAGTAGCCAGTTTGCCACAAATTATTGTTTTGTGTTTGATGTTTATCGTCACCAAGCTGTTTTATTTTGGTCATTTTCTGCACATGTTGAAATAATTTTAAGGTTTTTAAAAGTGTTTTGATACTTTGAATTACACTAGTTGTACTGTTAAACTAACCTTGAATTTCTGGAATTGAACATGCGTTAAAAATCTTTGAGCTGTACACTTGGTCATGGGATTTTTTTTTCATATATTGCTGGATTCAATTTGCAAAAATTTTGCTAAGAATTTTGTTTTTATGTTCATAAGGGATACTGAACTGTGTTTTAAAATTTATTTTTCCAGCTTTATTAAAGCCTAATTGCTATAATGTTGTAAGATATTTAGAATATACACATGATTAATTGATACACGTGGTGAGAAAATCCATCAAATTAACACATCTATCACTTCATATACATATTTTTTTAAATCATGTTTGTTGGATTTTGTTATATGGTAACATTAGCTTCATAAAATTAGTTGGGAAACAGTTCCTCCTCTCCTATTTTTTGGTGAGCATACATAGAATAGATATTTCTTCTTTATTTTATAGCATTAAACATTGGATCCTCATAGGTCTGGACTTTTCTTTGTTCGAGGTGTTAAACTACAAATTTAACTTAATAGATAAAAACACTGAATAATTTCTAAGTGTTGACAGTTTGGAACTTTCCCATTTTACTTATGCTATTGAATTTATCCATAGTAATTTGTTCCTAATGATCTCTTGTTATGCCTTTAACGTGCTAGGGTTTATAGGTTCTCTTCTTCTGAACTCTGGGAGTTTATCAATTTTCCTGATATTTCAAAAAAATAATACTTTGAAGACTCCTTTTCCTTTTTTTATTTTACTAGTATCTGTTCATTTTAAAATTATTAACCCCTTCCTTCTACTAACTTAGAGTTTGATTTTTCAATCATTTTTAAGGTGGAGACAGATTATTATTTTAGAGTTTGTTTTCCATGTAATGCTGTAAGTGTTCTTCTAGGCATTAATTAAAATACATTCTTCAAAGCAAAATAGGTTACATTTTAACTGGCATTTAGTTCAATGTTTTTTCTCATTTTGTTTGTAATTTCTCCTTTGACCCATGGGCTATGTAAAACAGTGAGAGCAAAACAAATGTTATTTGTAACTCAGAGTAACAAGTGGGATAGAAAATAAAGGTAGTTTGGCTTGAATTAACCTACTTATAGCAGTAATGATACTTCTTTAGGAAACTGCATTAAAAACTCCTGATTAAAGTTACTAATTTTACTCATGTTTGTGTCAGGATTTTCACTAGGTACATGTATAGTAAGGTAAGTAAAACAGAATCCCTCTTCTCAAAGTAACTTTAGTAGGGTAAAAATGGCAAACATATGGGGCAGCTGCTATACAACAGAAATCGTTTTAATTTTTAACTTTTTTTAACTTTCTAGTAATGATATTAATAAATTTTATAATACATCTTATTTTGCCCTATATATCTAAATATCATTTCAACATGCAATTAATATAAAATTAAGGAGATTTTTTTTTTTTTGTCATTAAGTCTTCAGTCGTTAATCGGCTGCCTTTGGCTCCGGTCATGATCCCAGGGTCCTGGGATCGAGCCCCGCATCGGGCTCCCCACTCCGCGGGAAGCCTGCTTCTCCCTCTCCCACTCCCCCTGCTTGTGTTCCCTCTCTCGCTGTCTCTCTCTCTCTCTGTCGAATAAATAACAAAATCTTTTAAAAAAAAGTCTTCAAATAGTTGAGAAGTATTTGACATTTCCAGCATATAATTCAGACTAGTCACACTTCAAGCGCTCAATCGCCGCAAATGGCTGGTAGCTACTGTACTGAACCTCAGTAGGCTGGAAATATACAGAAAGTGCTAATTTAGTTTTTACAGGAATATATTGCCATTGGACAAATTCCATGTCAAAGAAATTAAGTAACAGGTCCATTATTTTTCAGCAAATAAGATGTGATTTGAACCAAAAACTTTTAACACCACATTTTGTGTTATTTTTATAACCCTTAATACATCTGCAGTTTCTGGTTTCCTTGCCTCCTACGAACTCCTCACTTTTTTAAACCAATATTTGACATCATGTAATCAAACTTGTTGTGTCTTAGAACCAGTGGACAGAGGGTTGCAGCAAAGAGCTCATCTCATTGATGTGAATACAGGGTAAGGACAGGAAAGTAATGATGCTTCTCTTGACATGGCTAGGGAATCAAGTCCTTATTGTTTATATTTTCTTCATATCTTAAAGAAGTATAAAAGTACATTGCAAAGGTATAATAGTGTTTTCTAGCTGTCCTAATGCTGAATCTGTTTCACTGCACAGGATTTTAAAGAATAATTGGGAAAATTCTGTTTGGACAAGCAGGATAATAAACTGGATTGTACTTGGTTAAAATCATTAAGATGGGCTTGCCTATACACAACTGGATAAAAAGTTTTCTTATATGCCAAGAAACTCAGAACAGATTTAAGAACCTTAGATCTCAAGATGTCACTAGTATGGTCTAGACTTATTTTTAAGCCACTAGATCTATGTCAGATTTTTGGGATAAACTTTATGGCCCAAGAAAGAAGTTTTTACATATTACGGATGTCACATCTGCAAAATCCCATGCTAAAAATAAACTGACCTGCAAATAAATTTAGACTCATTAATCCAGCCATTGATATACACACAGTTGACTCTTGAAGAACATGGTTGGAACCATGCAGATCCATGTACGCCCATTTTTTTCAATAAATACGGTACAGTACTATGAAATATATTTTCTCTTCCTTATAATTTTCCTAACATTTTATTTTCTCTAGCTTATTATAAGAATATAGTATATAAAACATATAATATACAAAATATGTGTTAATCGATTATTTATGTTATTGGTAAGGCTACTTAATCAACAGTAGGCTATTAGTAGATAAGTTTTTCAGGACTCAAAAATTATATGCAAATGAGGAGGGGGGACAATGCCCCTAACCCCCATCACTGTTCAGGAGTTAAGTGTATACATATTTATTAAGCATGACTGACTTGGGTGCTGGAATTGCTTACTGAAATCCAAAGAGTTCTGATTTCTAACACTGCCTCTGGCTAAATGTCTGATTTTGACAAATCTCTTATCTTCTCAGGGCTGTCTTCAATTACTACAGCCTGAAAGCTATGAGCCTATGGCTCATATTCCATCGAGCACTTGAGGAACAGACAAAAATATGTTTCCATTGTAGTCTAATCATCCCATGAGGGGTTTGTTTCTGAGATTTCTGTTTACTAGCCCTCAGATCTTGCCAAACTCCTAAACTATGTGATTTTGGCACTTTTTAAAAAACTTTATTGAAAAATATTTTAAAACAGCTAAGTAAATGGACTGAAAAGCCATATTCTTGGTAGGAAAGATTCAATACAGTTTATATATATGTGTATACATATAGTTTTATATATCTAGATTTATGTACATATATACATGTATACATATACACACACATATGTTAATTTACATTAATGTTATATATATAAATGTTAATTTCATTGACCTGTAGTTTGAGTGAAATTCCAATTAAAATTCCTGAAAATTTTTTTGCTGCCTTTATGTTTTTGTAATATAAATTTTTCATAAAACATTTTGTTCTAAGAATTCTGCTCATATAATAAATTTGTTTTGAACTGGCCAATGCTGTGAGAGTTGACTGCTAGATTTTACCTCCAGGTCAGAATAAGAATTTTGGAGGAAAAATGCTGTATGAAAGGTGTCCACTAGCCCTGCTTCCTGAAAAACTAGGTAAGGCAGCTAACTAGGAACATCAATTGATATGTTATAGTTAGTTTAACTCAGTTCTGCTATGCTGTTTCTAAGCCAGTTTAAATTTGCTAAGAAAACC
Organism: Callorhinus ursinus; assembly: GCF_003265705.2. NCBI lineage: Eukaryota > Metazoa > Chordata > Mammalia > Carnivora > Otariidae > Callorhinus > Callorhinus ursinus. The sequence continues at coordinate 17,356,032 of NW_027397074.1, read as the reverse complement.
ATGTTGTGTGTTTGAGGGGGTAGGTTTAAGGACTAGTCATTTATAGCTCATTCTGAGAACGAAAGAACTTTGCTAAACTTTAAGAATGAACTTCAGCATATAAAATCCTTCATCAAAAACCGGTTCAAGATAAAGCAGACATGTTGAAAATGGAGTCGTAAGAAAAATACTGATAGATAATCCATGCAGAAAACAGGCATGATTTTACAAGTATTAAACAAAGCAGTACATGACTGGGTTCAGAGTGCTGTTGTTTGAGGCAATGAAATAGTTACCTGTGCTTGGGCAAATGTAGGTGAAATGACATGTAGGATGTGCTTTGCAAGAAGTCATACCTAAGAAGAATAATAAAGATGTAAACATTGAAATGGAGACAAATAAGAAAGGCAAATCTTATCAGAGCTGCTGATTATAGATACAGGTCATGAAACTGCAAAATAGCTTTTACAGGTAGCGCCAAAGGCAATTTCACATGGCAGTACTCATTCAGATATAACCAGAATCATGCAAGCTTTTATTTCTATTGCAAAGATCATCCCTCTGCTAGTACAAAAGTATGCTTAGAAATGGCTGAATTTGCTAATTTGATAAGTTGCCAATACCTTCACAAGTGAAGCACCTGGTCTTTTGGGGGAGTTTGGGAATTTCTGTGGAGGGGTGATGGTGGTAACCATGGGAATCTCATGGGTGGAGGATATGGTGACCAAGTACTGAGTTTATTTGCCATTGAGATGAACCAGGGGAGAGAAAGTTGCTTAATTAAAGCTTTCCTTTATAGTCATGACTCCCAATCCATTATTCCTACCTTCCTACCTGCCTCACTGCCTCAAAAGAACAAAAACCCCCATCCCCCCAAAAAAACCCGAAACACACAAAAAAACAAAACATCTCTTCTGTATTAGTCATTGTTCTTAGACAACAGTGGGCAAACTAGATAGTATTTTCTCTATCTTATAGAGCTTATATTTGAATCAGGGCAGACATTACACTTAAAATGATAAAATGTATACATATTTAAGTTGGGAATAAGTAAAATTTTAAAAGAGGCAAGAAAAAGCATGGTAGAGAGCTACTCCTAAAACAGTCATCAAGGAAGGCGTCCCTGTCTAGTAGGGGGACATTTGACACCTGAATCAAGTGGGGAGCAAGACACCATATCTGGAGGAAGAAAGCATGAGACAGACAGAACTTGCATATATAACTTTGTTTATACTGTTATTCTATTATCTATGCCAGGAATGTTCCTGTATCTTCTCTGCCTACCAGTATCATATCTTTAAAGCTGAAATTGAATATTATTTCTTCTTTGGAGGTTTCATAATTTCAACCAATTGATAATAGTGGTCACTTGCCAGGCTAATACAGCCTTTTATTCATATGCTAGAGTAACATCTGTTTAATCACCAAATAATAAAGTATGTGCTAGAGACTGGGAGTGTGAAGAATAGGCGTTCTTGACCTCCCGAAGCCAGTGAAATCACACTCCCCTCAATGAACTTAAGCTGAATTTTAATTTTCTATGATCCTGTCCTCCGCTTTTATGAGACTAAGCAACCCGAGGAGAGAGACTAGATCTAATTCATGTTAGCATTGCCATATAATTGTAGCATTCCATGTGTTGGAAAATAGTGGGTAGTCTAAAAATACTGATATCAATAGAGAATAACACTAATATTCATCTAGCAGTGTCAAGAAGTTGCTGTCGGTGGGGGAGGGGGGCTGGCCTCAGTTGGTTAAGCATCTGCCTCTTGATTTCGGCTCAGCCCATGCTGGGTGTGGAGCCTACTTAAGATTCTGTCTTTCCCTCTCCCTCTGCTCCCCTCCCTCCAGTCCCACTCATGTGCATGCTCTCTTAAAAAAAAAAAAAAGAAGAAGAAGAAGTTGCATGTCAGGACACAGTTTTAGCTATGGCTCTAATTGGAAAGTGGTTCTTTCTGCTTACAGAAATAAAATAAAATTATCTCCTTTATAGTGAAGAAGATAAACTACATAGAGGAAATTTAATGCTGGTACAGCTGAGATTCTGTATAAAAGACATAAGGCTTAGCATGTAGGAAGCATTTGGAAGAGAATATTGAAGGGATCAAAGCTGCTATGGAAATCAGTCGAAAAAGTCTGTTCTTAAAGTCACCTTTGAACAACTGCCAAGTGTAGACCAAGAATACAAGCAGAAAGAGTCAAATCCAGTGCAGAGGACTGTAGAACAAGCTTTAAAGAAAAAGACCAGCAGCAAGAGTGCCACTTTTTCCTATGCAGGCTTCATTCACTACACAATAAAGGGGGCGATGTTAAATGCACAACACTCTGTGAATGGGGCATTTGGGAGTTGTGCAATGTGGCAGTTACTACTCTTCTTGCCCCCGCACAGCCCCAAAGCCTCAAAATCCAGAACAAAATGCAATTCTTTCTTTTATTCCACAGTCTAAATATTTTCCCCATTGCTTTTGACAGAACACTTTGTAATTAGCACTAGAAACCTATCTTCTATTCAAATTCATTTTCAAATATGAATATCCTCTCTTTTCTATGTGATTATTGTCAATGTATATAAATGATTTTTCCATTTTTACTAAATTTCACATTAAAGATTGCTTATTCTATTGTCATAAATTGTTTCCTGTATAGAGAGAACACTTCCTTATTACTATGGGAAAGATTTGGGGGCTCAGAAGAGGTTAAAAAAAAAGGTGGCAAGTTGCTATTTCAATAAAGTTCATTTCTAATGAGCTGCATATTATAGGCATTCAATATAGATGGTCAACTTATGCTCCAAGTTACAATTTTTTGACTTTACAATGGTGCAAAAGTGATATACATTCAAGAAGTCTGGTTAGGCCTTTTGGGGAATATGGCACAGTAGGAGGACCCTAGGCTCACCTCCTCCCATGGATACAACAAGAGAACACTCACATCAGTGTCAATAACCTATAAAATGACCCAATGACTGGCAGAATAAACTCCATTACCTAATGTAGAGGAGGCCACACTGAAGAGGGTAGAAAGGGCAGAGACATGGTCAGTAGCTAAATGGACTCCTAGGACTGTCCATGGAGGGGGTGGGATGCCACTGAGGCAGCAAGGGGAAACAGATTCCCACACTAGGGCACTTGAAAAGGGAACATGATCTCCGTAACATTTCGCTGTGAAAACCCCTTAGAACGGTTGAATTTCCTGAGTTTTTACAACCAGCAGGACCTCAAACCAGGAATTTCTTAAAAAAATCAGTAGACTCTGATTCCTAGGAGAGCCAGGAAGGTGATAGGAAAGTGAGGAGCAGCAGTTTGAAAAGTGCCTGTAGCATATGGGAGGGAGTTATTTACTATTCTCAGAGGCTGTCCCAGAAGGACAGAAATGTCTGGGGAATTCCTCCAGGAACAAAGGCAATGGCAGGTGCCATTTCCCATCTCCACTCCCCAAACTAAACACACAACCACGTGAGGGACTCTTTACCTTACTTGGTAGCACTGTCACCCTGCCACGCTTCCCCCACACTGTGCTTCCCTGAATCCACCCTCTCTGATACCTTCTTGGCAGATCTCAAGGGTGGTGCCACAGGCCTTGCAGTATACCAAGCAGCCCCTACAATGGCCAGCACCACTCCCAAGTGACCTTTGCCCTAGGGAGAGGGAATGATAATCACTTAACACCAGTCCGACTGTGGCCCCAGTGGTAGGCTGGAGGCAGATAACTGGTCTCACTGCAGACCAGGCCTACCAATGAAAGCTTATCAGGGGGCAACACAGAGAAAGCAGTTTGATGCTACTGCTTCTCTGGCAAACACCTGGTCTGACTCAACTCAAGCTCAAGGAAGCCTCAGACTGGCCCACTAACACCACAGGGATAAAGCAGTGCCCGTAAAGGCAAGAGAGCAATTGCAGACAACTGGACTGAAAGAAAAAATGACTCAGCACAGTAGCAGGGCACATACAACACATGTAGGAAATGCCCCAGAAGTGCCAGGTTCTGGTGAACAGGGTACATTACACAGCAGGGCATGACAGGACCTGTCATGCCAATGTTTCCTACGCTGAGGCCTTTATTGGCCTCATAAGGCCATTATTTTTCAGCGTAGGAAACATTGCTATCTTTCCTCACACACAGAAGCACACACAGAGATTTAGACAAAATAAGGAGACAGAGGAATACATTCCAAATGAAAGAACTGGAGAAAATCAGAGCAAGAGACCTAAGCCAAATGGATGTAAGTAATATGCCTGATAGAGAATTTAAAGTAATGATCATAAAGATACTCGTTGGACTTGAGAAAAGAGTGACGACATCAGTGAGATCCATAACAATGAGTTTAAAAAGACAAAAAATGAAATTAAAAATACACTAGATGGTATAAGTAGTAGACTACATGAAACAGAAAAATGGATCCATGACTTGGAGGACAGAGTAATGGAAAATAATGAAGCTGAGCAGGTGAGAGAAAAAAATATGCAAAATGAGAAGAGACCAGGAGAATTCAGTGATACCACTCAGTGTAATAACATTCACATTATAGGGATCCCAGAAGAAGAGAAAGAAAAGGGAATAGAAAATTTATTTGAAGACATAAAAGCTGGAAATTTCCCTAACCTGAGAAAGGAAACAGAAATACAGATCCAGGAAGCACCGAGATCCCCCAACAAGATCAACTCAAGGAGGGCCACACTGAGAAACATGGTAATTAAGATGGCAAAAAGTAAGGGGCCTGGGTGGCTCAGGTCGGTTAAGTGTCCAACTCTTGATTTTGGCTCAGGTCATGATCTCAGGGTCATGGCATCAAACCCTGGGTCAGACTGTGTGTATGCTGTGTGGAACCTACCTATGATTCTCTCCCCCTCTCACTGTGCTCCTCCCACTTCCAGCTCATGCTCTCAGAGTGAGAGAGAGAGACAAGAGAAAAAGAAGGCAGTTCCATACAGGAGAAAACCCATAAGGCTGTCAGCAGATTTTTCAGTGAAAACTTTGCAGGCCAGAAGGGAGTGGCCTGATATATTTAAAGATTCAAAGTGCTCAAAGGTAAAAATGTGCAGCCAAGAATATTCTATCCATCAAGCCTATCATTCAAAATAGAAGGAGGGATATAGTTTCCCAGACATACAAGAGTTATAGGAAATCATGACCGCTATACAAATTCTACAAGAAATGTGAAACGGGACTGTTACAGTAGAAAGGAAAGACCATAGGGAAGAGTAAGAAAAGTAGGAAGCACAAAAGAAGTGAAAAATAAATATACCTATAAAAATCAATCGAGGGACTCACAAAATAAAAGCATGTAAGGTAGGACACCATATACCCAAAATGTGGGGAGGAGAGAAAAGAATGGGTTCAAACTTAAGTGACCACCAACTTAATATTGACTGCTATATAAAATGAATGGTATATACGAACTGAATGGTAACCAGCAATCAAAAACCAGTAATAGATATGCAAAAAATAAAGAGAAAGGGATCCAACTGTATCATTAAGGAAAGCCAGCAAACCAAGAGAGAAGAGAATTGAAGAAAGCAATGAAGACTACAAAAACATCGATAAAACAAGTAACAAAATGGCAATAAACACATACCCATCAATAGTTACTCTGAATGTAAATGGACTAAAAACTCCAATAAAAAGACATAGGGTGATGGAATGGATTTAAAAAAAAAAAAAGACCCATTTATAGCCTACCTAAAAGAGATTCATTTCAGAGCTAAAGATACACGCAGATTGACAGTGAGAGGAGGGGGGACCTGGGTGGCTCAGTCTGTTAAGCATCTGCCTTTGACTCGGGTCATGATCTCAGAATCCTGGGATCGAACCCCACATAAGTCTCCCTGCTCAGTAGGGAGTCTGCTTCTCCCTCTTCCTCTGCCCCTCGGCCCCACTTGTTCTCTCTCCCTCTTTCATTCTGTCTCTCAAATAAATAAATACATTCTTAAAAAAAAAAAAAAAGAAATGAAGGGATGGAGAAACGTGAAAAAAATGTTGGGGTAGCAGTACTTACATTGGCCAAAATAGACTTCGAGCAAACTGTATATATAACCAGTAAGGGCACAATCCAACAAGAAGATATAATTGTAAATATTTATGCACCCAATATGGGAGCACCCAAATACTTAAAGCAGTTAAACAAACATAAAGGAACTATTCAAGAGTAATACAATAGTCCTAGGCAACTGTAACACTCCATTTATATCATAGGCCATCTACACACCACATCAACAAGGAAATAGTGGCTTTGAAGGACACACTGGAACAGATAGACTTAACAGATATATTCAGAACATTCCATCTTAAAACAGCAAAATACATATTCTTTTCAAGTGTACATAAAACATTCTTCAGAATACATCACATATTAGGGCACAAAGAAAATCCCAACAAATTCAACAAGATCGAAGTCATTTCATGCATCTTTCCTGACAACAACACTATAAAACTAGAAATCAATCACAAGAAAAAATCTGGGAAAACCACAAATACATTAAATAACATGCTACTAAACAATGAATGGGTCAATGAAAAAATCAGAGGAAATGAAAAGTACACGGAGGCAAATTAAAATGAAAACACCACAGTCCAAAATCTTTGGGATGCAGCGAAAGCTATTCTAAGAAGGAAGTTGATAGCAATATAGGACTAACTCAAGAAGCAAAAAAAAAAAAAAAAAAAAATCAAATAACCTAACCTTACACCTAAAGGATCTAGAAAAAGAAGAACAAGCAAAACCCAAAACCAGTAGAAGGAAGGAAATAATAAAGATTTCAGCAGAAATAAATGAAACAGAACCTAAAACAAATAGAACAGATCAGTGAAACCAGGAGCTAGGTCTTAGAAAAGATCAACAGCATCGATAAGCCTTAAGCCAGACTCATCAAAAGATAGAGGACTCGGGCACCTGGGTGGCTCAGTTGGTTAAGCGACTGCTTTCGGCTCAGGTCATGATCCTGGAGTCCTGGGATTGAGTCCCACATCGGGCTCCCTGCTCGGCAGGGAGTCTGCTTCTCCCTCTGACCCTCTTCCCTCTCGTGCTCTCTCCCTCTCATTCTCTCTCTCTCAAATAAATAAATAAAATCTTAAAAAAAAAGAGGACTCACATAAACAGAATCCCAAATGAAAAAGAAGAAATAACCAAGACCACAGAAGCACAAAGGATTATAAGAGAATATTATGAAAAATTATATAATAACAAACTGGACAACCTAGGGGGAAAAAAAATCAATAAATTTGTAGAAACATGTAACATCCCCAAAGTGAAGCAGTAGAAAATTTGAACACACTGATTACCAGCAATGAAATTGACTCGGTAATCAAAAAAGTCCAAACAAACAAGTCTAGGACCAGATGGCTTCACAGGTGAATTTTTAACAAACATTTAGAGTAGTTAATGCCTATGCTCAAACTTTTCCAACAAGTAGAATAGGAAGGGACACTTCCCATGCATTCTATGAGGGCAGCATTATCCTGATACCAAAACCAAATAAAGACACTATAAAAAAAAAAAAAACCCTCACAGGCCAATACAATATCTCTGATGAACATAGATGCAAAAATCCTCAACAAAATACTAAAAAACTGAATCCAACAATATATTAAAAGAATCATTCAGCACAATCAAATGGGATTTATTCCTAGGATGCAAGGGTAGGTCAATATTCACAAATCAATGTGTTACCTCACATCAATAAAAGAAAGGATAAAGACCATATGGGCATTTTGATAGATGCAGAAAAAGCATTTGACAAAGTACAACATCCATTAATGATAAAAACCCTCAACAAAGTAGGCTTAGAGGGAATACACCTCAACATAATGAAGACCATATATGAAAAATCCACAGCGAACATACTCAGTGGGGAAATCCCCTTAACATCACAAATAAGACTAGGATGTCCCCTGTCACCACTTTTATTCAACAGGGTACTGGAAGCTCTAGCCATAGCAATCAGACAACAAAAAGGAATAAAAGACATCCAGACTGGTAAGGAAGGAGTAAAACTATTACCATGTGCAGATGACATGATACTATGTACAGAAAACCATAAAGACTCCAAAAAAACTGCTAGAACTGATAAATGAATTCAGTAAGGTGGCAGGACACAAAATCATTGTACAGAAATCTATTGCATTTCTATACAATAATAATGAAGTAAGAGAAAGAGAAATTAAGATAGCAATCCCATTTATAATTGTGCCAAAGAGAATATAATAAATAGGAATAAACTTAACCAAGGAGTTAAAAGACCCACACTCTGCAAACTATAAAACATTGACAAAAGAAACTGAAGAAAACACAAATGGAAATATAGTTCATGTTGAAGGATTGGAAGTACAAATGTTGTTAAAAATGTCTATACTACCTAAAGCAATCTACACATTTAATGCAATCCCTATCAAAATAAGAACAGCATTTTTCACAGAACTAGAACAAACAATCCTAAAATTTTTATAGAAGCCTGCAAGACCCCAAATACCCAAAACAATCTTGAAAAAGAAAAATAAAGCTGGAGGCATTGGAATTCTGCACTTCAAGTTATATTACAAAGCTGTAGCAATCAAAACAATGTGATACTGGCACAAAAACAGACACATAAATCAATGGAATAGGATAGAAAGCCCACAAACAAACCCATGATTATGTGGTCAATTCATCTTTAATAAAAGAGGCAAGAATGTGCAATGGGAAAAAGACAGTCTCTTCAACTAATGGTGCTGGGAAAACTGGACAGCTATATGCAAAAGAATGAAACTGGACCACTTTATTACACCATATACAAAAATAAGCTCAGAATGGATTAAAGACCCAAATGTGAGATGTGAAACTATAAAAATCCTAGAAAAGAGCACAGGCAGTAATTTTCCTGACATCAGCTATAGCAACATTTTTCTACATGGCTCCAGAGGCAAGGGCAATAAAAACAAAAATAACTATTGGGACTTCATCAAAATAAAGTTTCTGCACAGTGAAGGAAACAATCAATAAAACTAAAAAGCAACCCACAGAATGGGAGGAAATTTTTGCAAATGACATGTCCAATAAAGGGTTAGCATACAAAATAAAGGAAGAACTGCTAGACCTCAACACCCAAAAACCAAATAATCTAATTAGTAAATGGGCAGAAGACATGAATAGACATTTCTCCAAAGAAGACATCCAGATGCTAACAGATACATGAAAAGATGTGAAACAGCACTCATCATAGGGAAATGCAAATCAAAACTACAAAGAGGTATCACTTCACACCTGTCAGTACAGCAAAAATCAAAAACACAAGAAATAACAAGTGTTGGTAAGGATGTGGAGGAAAACGAATACTCCTGCACTGTTGGGAATGCAAACTGGTACAGCCACTGTGGAAGACAGTGTGGAGCTTCCTCCAAAAGTTAAAAATAGAACTACCCTACAATCCAGTAATCACACTACTGGGTATTTACCTTCAAAATACAAAGACACTAACTCAAAAGGGTACATGCACTCCTATGTTTATTGCAGCATTATTTACAATAGCCGAATTATAGAAGCAGCCCAGTGTCCATTGATGGATGAATACATAAAGAAGATGTGGTATACACACACACACACACACACGCGTGTGCACACACATAAAGTGGAATATTATTTGCAACAACATGGATGGAGCTAGGGAGTACAATGCTAAGTGAAAACAGTCAGAGAAAGCCAAATACCATATGATTTCACTCTTACATGGATTTTAAGAAACAAAGCAAATGAACAAAGGAAAAAAGAGACAAAGCAAGAAAAAATTAGAGAACAAACTGATGGTTACCTGAAGGGAGGTGGGTGGGGGGTGGGGTGGAATAGGTGATGGGGATTAAAGAGTATACTTACCATGATGAGCACTGAGTAACACAGAATTGTTGAATCATTATATATTGTACACCTGAAACTAATATAACACCGTATGTTAGCTATACTGGAGTCAAAATAAAAAACTTAAAAGTGATACAGATTCAGTAAAAACTGTCCTTCAGATTATGAATTTTGATCTTTTCCTGAGCTACCCATATTCAGTATCATACTCTTGTGATGCTGAGCACCAACAGCAAGCCACAGTTCCCCATCAGCCACACAATCACAACGGTAATCAACAGAGACATTTATGACCATTCTGTACATGGACAGCCATTCTGATTTGCACTTTCTGTATTCAATGAATTACATGAGATATTCAATAGCTTATTATAAAATGGGCTTTATATGATTTTGCCCAACTGTAGGCTAGAGTAAGTATTCTGAGCTCACTTAAAGTAGTCTAGGAGTATTAAATACTTTTTTGACTTTTGACATTGTCAACTTACAATGGGTTTATCAGGATGTAACGCTGTATGTCAAGGAAAATTTATATTTGAAAATCATTGAGTTTCATAATAGTTACAGCCAGCATGTTGCCCCTGAAAATTAGCCTGTGTGCTGTGATATGCTCTAGGCTTCCTGCTGTCAGGGCCAGATTTGCTTCTACCTCCAGTCCAACTAAATGTGGCCATTTTCACTTGCCACACTCAGGTCACACAAGCTGGAACTTGGTTCTTGCCTTCATGAAAAAAAAAAAGTCTTTAAATGAAGTAGAGTTTTAGAGCAATATCACAGGAAGGTAGATTGCCTTACTGCTGTTCACGTCTCTTTGTCTTCACGACTCACTGTCCTGGGCTACATTCTGTCCTCTTAATTGTTGAGTCCCTGAATCCTGCTGTGTTTCTTCCTAGGCCTTTGAGATGAACTTGTTCTTGCTAGTTCTGTCAGGCTACCTTGGACATCAGTGACTTCTGGTGTTTTAAGTACCCACTCTCATATTTCAGTTCTAATTCTTCTTGGGTAGTGGATCTTCAACTCAACCACTACTACCAACCTCCAGACTCAAGGATGGCCTTTTCCCATCTTTCACGTCCCTTTTCCTAACAGGGGATTCTGAATGAGGCTGCGATATAGTTCAAAAAAAAAAAAAAAAGAAAGAAAGAAAGAAAGAAAAAGCTTTGGATCTTGAAAAGATGAAGAACCAGTAAAATTATAGAATTTTGGAAGTAAATATGATAATCTAATCAGTTCTCTATAATCATAGATGAAAAGATGTGTTTCTGATGCAATTTCAGTAAGGAAAACTTTAATTTTTATTGAAATAAGAAAAACAATGTGAAATGTTCACTGTGAAAAAAATAAAGTCCTACGATTATATAGACATTTTTTTTTCCTGTGTAAAACTAGACATGCTTTTCTATGTAAAGAGCCAAGCAGGATTGTTAGAGCCAAACACTGTTCTAGGGTGTCTACACGTATTATTTAGTCTGTGTAACCAACCTGGTAGGTAGACATGATTATCAGCCCAGTTGCAGAAATGAAGAAACCACCACAAAGACAAGTAATACACGCACATTTGCAGAACTACCAAGCAGCAGAGAGATTTGAACTCAGGCAGTCTAGCTGGCTACATGATATGGTCTTAACTACTCATTATATTGTCGTTCTCATACTAGTAAGTATAGGAAAAACCCAAGGAGGATATGCTTCAAAGCACTGTGTTCATTACTGTAAAGTGGATTGGGAAGTAGGGAAAATATGGGAGGGACTTTACTTTTTACTATTTCTAATTCTGTATTATTTTCACTGATAATTTACTTAAAGAAAAATATAAGAAAAGTCTTTAAATTAGGAAGGTCCTTCCCATATCTTCTTTAATAAAAAGCTTTATTTACACATATGTTTAACATATATTTAGTTATGCTACAGCACAATTCTTATTATTTTACTTGAAATATTTCTGTTTTTTTCCCCTACTTTTCTTATTAGACACTATTGTGAAATTTCACATATTCAACTTTTGAATAACTTTGAACATGGTACATCCAAACCATTAATTCTATAAATTTATTTTTATACATATTTGTATATCTACATGGCCAAATATGGGACTCTCATACATTGTTTGATGAATGAACATTGAAGAGGAATGATTCTATGCAGAAAATACACACTTCTATGCAGAAATACACACACTGTTTGTACATAGCATAAGTATCAGAAATTAATACAGTTGATAAAAGGGTAAAAAATATTTTTATCTCAAAAACAGAAAATATTTACCTTCAATGAGATGCTTGAGGATTTAACTTACTGATGAAGTATGCAATTAAAAAAAAACAGAATGCAATTTAAGAATGTGCATAGTGTCTAGAAATATCTTGTCGATGATACCACCTAAAACATGAGGTGTAATTAAAGATAAAACCTATCTGAACTCTCTGAAAACAAAAACATGCATTATAACGTGCAAATATATCATCTGATGAAAGTCCACAGTTCCAGGAATGCGTCATGTATAAAAGGGAGTGGGCCGGTGAATTACCTCTATGAGTCCTTTAAAATAGAGCAAAGAGGAGGCTGCTTTCTACGTAAGTTAACATTCTTTTGGTTGCAAATAATAGAAACTATGTAAGCTTGAGTGGAAAGAATTTATTAGTAGAGCAGCAGGTGATAATTCCCACTCATAAAGCCAGGGAAGAAGGCTTTTGAACAGGGCTCCTCAAAGTATGGTCCACAGCCCAGTGTCAGTCCATTAGTTACCCGATGTTGTATCTTTCACCAGCCTCTGAAGACATGGAAGCTTATGCTTATCAACGTTGTCCAGTCCTGTATCCCAACACCCTGCTATGAGCTGAGCCTCACAGCATGCCTTCTAAGGAGAAATAGAGAGCTTTGGCTTCTTGGAGAATTGCCATTAAGCCTCTGCGAGGTGGTAGCAAGGGTTAAATGGAATATTATACAAGGGCTTGGCCCAGCCCTGGCTTATAGAGAGCAGTCCATCCCTGCTATCATTATCCCAAGCAGTAATGACCAGCCAGAACCCAGAACTGGGATTTAGGGTAAAGGTCCAGCAGCTGCAGATGTGCACTGAGGGCCATCCACTCGCTTCTATCTTAATTCTTATTGACCATGATTTGGTTTTTATATAGTGGATCCTGGATACTGACAATCACAAACCTACAGAAAAGTCATACGTGCATTGCAAAGACTTTTTTCCCCCCGATGTTATCTGAGAATAGCAAACCTGATGCCTTAATTATTTTAGTGTGTCTTTTTACAAACAATACATTATCCTACGTAACCACAATATAACCGTCCAAACCAGGAAATTACCATTGGCAAATTGCTGCCAAGTAAGCATCGGAAGTCATTCAGATTTCATCATCCAATAATACCCTTCATAGCAGAAGAATTAAGTCCAGAGTCATATAATGCATCTGAACAGTATCTGTCTTCAGTTTCTTTCAACACTGAACAAGTCTCTCAGTCTTTCCTTGGCTTTTATGATTTTGACACTTTTGAAAATTACAAACCAGTTATTTTGTATTACGTTCTTCTACTTGGAATTGGCTCACATTCCTCAAGAAGTACATGAGATAGAAGTTTTTTTTCTCATTGTATCTTTTAAAGTGGCAAATTATTTCCATTTATCTAGTTATTGATGATGTTCACTTTGATCACTTGATTAAGATCGTGTCTGCCAGGCTTTTTCACTGTAAAGTTACTCTTTTTCTCCTTGGAATTAATTAGCATTTGTGAGGAGCTGCTTTGAAACTATAAGTATCCCATTTCTCATTAAACTTCCTTTTTTCCCCACTTTATAACATCATAGACATAGATTCTTATTCAATGGGCTATAATGAATTTTAATAGTTAACTATTTTTAATATCACTTTGATTTCAAATTGTTCCATATGTGACTTGTGGGAAACACCTCAGGCTAGCCCCTGTATCCTTTTGACACATCACAATCATTTTTGGAGCACTTCTTTACATTATAGCCCAAGATGTTCTGGGTCCATCTTTTTTTTTTTTTTAACCTCATGTTCCTTTCCATGGACTCATTCCTTTTGAGGTGAGAAGCATGGATTTTTTCCTGAAAAAATTGTGGAATCAGCTTCTGGATGGAATTTAAAACTGAGAAGATATAACACAAGCATAGTTTTTCAAAGACAAATCTAAACAAGATTGACTACAATTCAATTTAGATTAATTCTGAAGTCCTACTCACAAACCCCTTTTGGAAAAGTTGTTTTATTTTTCTTCACCTTTATCATCACCAAGATTTTTTGGTGTCTGAGGGCTCTTGACTGATAGTAGCTACTAGTTTAGATCTCAGGACCCAAGGGGAAACTGTTGGTCAAAAAGCCATAGACTAATACATAAAGTGAGGACCCACAAAAGTGAGAAGATGGAGCACAGACCTATTTAGTCATCACCCTATTCTTTGATCCAAACAAAAGAAACCAGTTTTCTGTTGATGTATTTAAATATGACCTCGAGGCAAAATTGAAGGCAGTTGAAGGCAAGGTTGAACAGTAGTATTTATATTCCTTTCTTGTGACTTGCTGCAAAATCAATAAATGGCATTAAGTAAAAATTCTCAGCTTAAAAAAGAATCTCAGCCTGAATTATGAATAGAGAAATAGTCATTGACTGGCTTTCTAAAAATAGTGTTATTAACACCCCCCCCCCAAATAAATGTTTCTTGGGAGCTGATTCTGATGAATAAATTTGCTAGATAGAACTATTGTTTTGTAAGCCATCCTACAATTAAATATACTTTACATAAAAATTCTGCAGTCTTGGGGTCCCTGGGTGGCACAGTTGGTTAAGCACCTGTCAGCTGATTTCAGCTCAGGTCATGATCTCAGGGTTAGGAGATCAAGCCCCATATCAGGCTCCACACTGGGAGTAGAACCTGCATGGGATTCTCTCTCCCCCTCTCCCTCTGCACTCTCTCTCTCTAAAAAAAAGAAAAAAAAATAAAAGAAATAAAAAAGAAAATTCCGCAGTCTTACTGAGTAATAGATAGCATATAAAGGTTTCTATACCTGAAATATATACTCATGAATTTCATATTCTCCCTGAGCAACCTGGTGAGACAAGTATTATTCATCTCATGTCACAGATGTGGAAGTGAATCTCCAAGAGTTTAAGAGATTTGGCCATGATCACTAAGCTACTATTGGTAAAGCAGCATCTTCTAATTCCAATTTTTACTTCTCCTATACTCACCTCCACACATTGCTTCCCAACTTTTACCTCTTCCCAATCCACACTTGTTTTAAGACTGTTATTTAGATCAGTATTAGGTTTACAACAAAATTGAGAAGAATGTACAGATATTACCCATATACTCCTTGTTACTATCCATACATAGCCTCCCATATTATCAGCATACTCGCGAGAATGGTGTTTTTTTGTTTTTTTTTTTAAACCAAGGGTAAACCTACATTGGTACATCAAAGTCACCCACAGTCCATAGTTTACCTCAGGATTCACTCTTGGTGTTATACATTTAATAGGTTTGGGTTTGGCTACCACTCATCTTTTAAATTTTTCCCATAGTTTTGTTTTTTTAGAATGTCATACAGTTGGAATCAAAGTAAAGTTGACCCCTTGAACAATGTTAGGGTTAGGGTCATTGACCTCCCAAGCAGTTGAAATCCATGTATAATTTTTAACTCCCCTAAAACATTACTAATAGAATAATGTCGACTAGAAGCCTTATTTGAACACAAACCATTGTTTAACACATATTTCGTATGTTGTATTATGTATTATATTTTACAATAACACTAAAGAAAATATTCTGAGAATCTTAAAAGTATATAAACAGTACTGTATTTGTCGAAAGAGATCCATTTGTAAGTGGACCCACACAGTAAGTAGTTCAAACCTGTGTTGTTCAAGAGTCAACTATACAGAGGTGCTAAGGTGGCTCAGCTGGTTAAGTGTCTGACTCTCAGTTTTGGCTCAGGTCATGATCTCAGGGTTGAGATCAAGCCCTGTGTCAGGTTTGAGATTCTCTGTCTTCCTCTCCCTCTGCCTCTTCCCCCGCTTGTACTCTGACTCACTCACTCTCTCAAATAAATAAAATCTTATAAAAAAAAAAAAGTCAACTATACATAGCCTTCTCAGATTTTCTTTCACTTTGTAATGTGCATTTAAAGTTATTCTATGTGATTTCATGACTTGTTAGATTTTTTTTTTGTAGCTCTGAATAATATTCCATTGGATATACCACGGCGTATTCATCCTTTCACCTACTGAAGGACATCTTAGTTGCTTCCAGGTTTTGTCAGTGGCAAATAAAGCTGCTATTCTGTGTGCAGGCTTTTGTGTGGATGTAAATTTTCATTCCTTTGGTTAAATACCAAGGAGCACGATGGTTGGATCATAAGGTAAATATATGTTTAGTTTTGTAAGAAACTGCCAAATTGCCTTCCAAAGTGGCTGTGCCATTTTGCATTCCCACCAGCAATAAATGAGAGTTTCTGTTGCTCCACATCCTAGCCACCATTTGGTATTGTCAGAGTTCTGGATTTTAGCCATTCTAATAGGTATATAATCACTTCTTAAGAAATAATTTTAACATTTTAGTGGGGTTCAGTTGACTGGATTTGACAATTCAGCTTAAAAGTTATCATCCAAGTAATATTAAAGCATTAAGAGGATTTTTTAAAAAGAAAGTTGTGATCTTTTTCCCAAGCAAGTAGAATTATTAGGTCCACGATTGTTTCATACACAGACTCTCATGGGGCTTTGTAGTCATAAGAAGTGAAAATTTCTGTTCTGTGAGCTTTTACTACGAAAGAGGGGTGAAAGCTGTAATAGAGAGAGGAAAAAATGGAAAATTAAAAATTTGATGACTTCTAACAAGAGTCACTGTGGCAGACAAGATTCTGTAGATAGAGAATGCAGGCTGAGATTTGGCTAATCATGAAATTAGATGTTGATAATTTGTTTATTCTAAGTATTGTTTTAGCCTCTGATATGTCAAGCACCATTCCATCTGTTTTAAGAAGGCACTTTAACAGCTGTAAGTCAGGAACCAGTGGGGAACTTAAAACCCATGTTTTGTTTAAGAAATTTTAATTGGACAAATAATTTAAAATATTCCTATCAATGAGTTAAAATGTAACAGAGCCTCTTTGATCACACGAGGTCTGACACAGGAGGGGAACAAGACTTCACAGCCTTTCTTTAATTAAGTGTGATCTTCACAGCATTCCCAAATACTCAGAAAGCTAAAAGATACATTTTTGGCATTCACTCTTTCTCCAAATTGTCTTTTCTACAGAAGCAAGAAAAATGAAAGACATGTTTTCTTAACTACCACATGCTGCTAAGAGCACCACGGTTTGTGAATTTTTAAGTGAAAATGGAAATTGTTTTTATTTCTCTGATTTTTATTTGCAAGTTTTATGCCCCAAACCTGTGTGCCTTCTGATCAAAAGTGACAGCTAAAAGTAGCAACTCGTTTAAGAATGACATACTGTGTTACACTCAGCACATCTCCAGTTTAGGAAATTAATGAACAAAAAATATACAGAGGAGAGAGGACTGCCATTTATCTAGATTTTTTTTTCTCTACATCCAAGTTTAAATAAAGGTAAACCTACATGCTGTGACAACAAACATGATGCAAAATAAATAAATGAACAGGGTTAGGAGCCCCTGTATACATTCCTTTTGCCCCTTTCTTGAATATTCTATCTCATTTTTTCTAAATTCTTCCCCACCAAAAAAAAAAAAAAAAAAAAAAGCCACACACAAGATTAGATAAAGTAGAAAAAATTCTCAAAGGATCATCTGATTTGTGTTTTCATCTGTAAAAACCAAATTGCCTTTGAACTTAATTTCTTTACACAGAGCTACAGAGACATCATTTAAGTAACTTGAAATTACATCAAATACTGCTGACATGCTCAGTTTACGGATTAGTTTGATTACATTTGATTTCTCAGTGTATACTGAAATACATCAGCCCCTCATTCTTATGTGGGAAAAAAGGGAGATTCATCATTCCCTATTTTTTTTGTTGTATTTTAAATTATTTTTTAGGGGGATATTACATTTCTTCATAAATAAATGCATGCAGAAAAATAAATCCTTTATTTTTATCTTGGAACATTAGAAAATACAACTTTGTCTTGTGCATTTAAAGAGTTTTAACAGGGTGTCTAACATTGAGTTCTCCTGAAATAAGTCTCTGAATTATATATTTGAATAAGGTGGTGTTTGGGGGGAGGTAATCCCAGAAAGCCAAACTGATAGACGAGGAGAATAAAATGCAGATGGAAAAGCAAATAAAAGGCTGTGTAAATTAGTTGGCCACTATGGCAACTAGTACTCTCACAGTTGCTTCTGAGAGGTCTTATATATCTCAAAACCATCTACCCAGGTGAGGAAAAGCAAACACATTTAACCATCAGTTTTGTATCACTTGGTTGGCCCTGGAAGTGTTAATTACCCTGGACTTCCTGCATATGCTTGAGTGCTGATCAAGATGCTGTAGAGTTTCATACAACAGGGTGTTAAACAAAGTATCACAGCATAAAACAAGAAGTAGTCAGTGTGTTCTCAGGTAAGGATCTGCTTATTGGCCTATGCAATACAACCTTTATTGATGTTTGTCAGAGGTTCCACCTGGCATTTCATACACTATAGAAAAGGCTTAGAATCATCAGATCTGTTAGGCCACATGGCCTGAGTGACAGAGAAACTTTCACCACAGTCTGGACCTGGAATTATAAAGTAGATTCCTCCTCTGGACCCCACTTTAGACTAGGACTTTTCTGAGTCACCTATTAATAAGGATTCTGCAAACTATGGCCTATAGGCCAAATCTAGTCTGCTTTTTTTTTAAATCAAATTTTATTACAACACAGACATATCTATTTGTTCATGTGTTGCCTATGACTATTTTTTTTTTTGCCACAATAGCAGACTTGTGTAGTTCCAACAGAAACCATTTTGTCTGCAAATTCTAAAATATTTACCATCTTACTCTTTAGAGAAAATGTTTGCTAACTTCTAGAATAAATTCAAGAGACTAAGAATTTTCCCAAGTGTAGGATGTAGTGTTTCCAAAATTGGGGGGTAAAATCAAGTGTCTCGTTATGAAAGGTTTATGATACAAGGTGCAACAATTTGTCTTTTACCTTAAAGGGGGATATCTTGGTATGCCACAGACATTGAAATCCTTTACCACTGTGGAAGATGCCAGATTAAAGTTCATATTCCTATTTTTATTAAATCCTTTACCTGACTTAAGTATAATCTTAAATGCCGACATAAGATTTGAGAGTCTCCTTGCAAACTGGCATAGAGGCTACCTGAATCTCAGAGTTCATGGAGTTGATTAATGGCTGACTTGATCCTGACACTCCTTTATTCAGTGTCTCTATATTAGTTAACAAATTGAGCCAACTCATAATACCACCTCTCCCATATTGTTTAAGGACTATAGCTACCACACCATTCTTTTGCATCACTTCACAATTCATCACAGGTGAGAATCTTGGTAACTGTGATGCTCTTGCATGCCAGGGGATTTCACCATCCCAATTATCAAGAAGCATGTCACATTGCTGTGTAACCTGTGAGTGATCCAACTCTATAATCCCAACCTAAAGGTCTTATTATTAAGACCACGTGGGGGTGGGGCATAAACTGAATTATTCTAAGCTTGGATTCTCTGAAAGCAGAGCTGGAGACAAAGATTCATATGCACAACATTAACTTCAAAGTATGATCCCAAGGAGGAGTGATCAACGAGGGTCCTGAAGCAGAGGATGGGATAAAACAAATGCAAAAGAGATATCATTAAACTGGCCAATGCTACAAACAAATGGTGCTTAGTTACACAGTCCCATGGGACCTTTTCAGGCTCCTTTTGAAATGTGCCTGGGGCATTACATTTTTAAAATGTATCAGTCATAAGTGAGTATTGAGCCCTTTTCATAGGCATCTTATAACATAACTACAATCTCAGAGCAGAACATGTAAAGTTTATGGCTTGGTTTCAACCCAAGGGGACGTTAGATTGCACCAGTGTGAAGCCAGTACCCCTAACAATGGCTTGAAGACGAAAGGAAAAAGATGTGCCTAATAGAAGATGTCCAATACAGTAGGTACGAATTTTGAATTCGCCTGTTTTGTTTTGGTAACAATGGCTGAAACCAATACAATAGCTACACATTACATATATTTAAAGTTCTCAACATTCACCTTCTGGTATAGAGAAGTAATAAACATTAATGCTACTACAAATAAACTGGAAAAAATACAAAAAGTGAGCACAAAGAGTGGGTTTCAAAAAGAGTCAAAATTATGGGAAGCAATGGAATGTTTTGTCTTTTGTAATTGGGCAGAGAAACTGAATACACATTTTTCTGAAGACAGCAGACAAATGGTCAACAGGTACATAAAGATGCTCAATATCACTAAGCATAAGGGAAATGCAAAGTGAAAGCACAATGAAATACCACCTCACACTTGTTAGAATGGTTATCATCAAAAAGACAAGTGATAAATGTTGGCATGGTTGTGGAGAAAAAGGAACTTTTGTGCACTGTTGATGGGAAGGTAAATTCATACAGCTATGGAAAAATTAGGGAGGTTTCTCAAAAAATTAAAAATGGAAGTACCATATGATCCAGCAATTCCACTTTTAGGTATATTGCCAAAGAAATGCAAACAGGATCTCAAAGAGATATCTACACTACCATGTATACTGTAGCATCATTCACAATAAACAAGATATGGAAAAAAGTCCATCAAGTCCATCAACACATGAATGGATAAAGATGTGAGGGTGGTACATCATCAAGATAGCAATATAAATTATTCCTAACTTCAGTCCCCCTTACAATTAGATAAACTAGCAAATAATCATAAACAAGGCACCACTGTAAAATTCCTGGCACACAGGGGTAAGGAAGCATCCCATGGACCACAGAGACCAAGAAAGACCACAATAAAGGATAAGAGGACTAGCTACATTCTGACCATGTTGCCTCTCCCCCAAGCTGACACAGTGCCATACCAAGAGGGCTCCCCTGGGGCCATGGTCTCCCCAGTGGGAACAAGAGTTCAAGGTGGACATCCAAGTGCCCCAGAGTTGTGGGTCACTTTCTGGGAGGCCCGCTAGGGTCTTGCCTCCCAGAGAAATAGGGGGTAATCTGTGGGTCTTGACTACTGGAGATCAGGTTGTGAAGGAGAAGGGGGTGGAATTAGCTCTGACTAGCGCTCAAATCTTGACAGAA
Source organism: Callorhinus ursinus (assembly GCF_003265705.2). NCBI lineage: Eukaryota > Metazoa > Chordata > Mammalia > Carnivora > Otariidae > Callorhinus > Callorhinus ursinus. The sequence continues at coordinate 17,334,969 of NW_027397074.1, read as the reverse complement.
TGAATTTCTACTTGGAGAGGCACCCAAAGAAAAATCCCTAACAATGGCTTTGTGCCCCTCTGTAGAGCTAAGATGGTGACCCCACTGAACAGGGAAATTGGTGTACAGTTTCTGCTGACGTTGGAGCCTGTTCTACTGCACCCAGACAAGGAAGTTAACTAGTAGCACTTTCTAATGCTGAGTGCCACCTGAGCCCCACCTGACCAAGAAACCTGTGGCCGGAGCACCTGGAGAGCTAATATAGCCCAGAACTTGAGCTGAGACCCTGGCCAGCAGCACTGCCCTTTTGCAGAACCAAGCCAGAAGTCCTCTCTGACCAGGGAGCTTAGTACACAATTCTGCCTAACTTGGGATCCCAAAGAATGAACTTTGCCAAACTTGAGGAAGACAATCTGTAGTGCCACTAAGTCATGGAAAAAGCCTTCCTAAGCCCCACCTGACCAGAAAACCTAACCAGATCCCCTGGAAAACTGTGTAGTCCATCCTACAGCCTAACAGTGGAAGAGAGCAAAGAAGCAAGCCAACAGCTCTGCCAGTCTGTAGAACAAAGGCCAGTGGCTCTGTTTGGCCAGAGAGCTCAGTGCACAGTTATGCATGATTTAGATCCCCAAACAATAAGTCAGGTCAGCCTTGAGTTTGATCTTCTACCCTGTGTGGATAGTGAAGCTAATTCCCAGGCCTGCCTACTGCTGAGTACAGGACCCAGTTCCACCAGGCTAAGGAGCCTGACCTGACAATCCAGGCAACTTCAGAGACCATTCTACAGCCATTCTCAGGCAGAGAACCAAGCCAGCAGTACTAGCCAACTGTTCCCATCTAGTGGTACCACTTGCCCTGACCTCAGATTCAGCAGTGGCTTCAACCAAATATAGACCCTGATAGCAAGCCACACCTGACCAAGGTTGCTACCAGCTTACCCATCCAGATCCCCAAGCTGAGCTGAATGGTAAGATTCTGCAAAAGCAAATCTGTGAAGTATGGAAAAGGAGACCATTTACTCAAATGTGCAGATATCAATATAAGGAATCAAGGATCATGAAGAATCAGGTAAACATGATACCATCAAAATTATTGCAGCTTGCTACAATAATTGACCCTAAGGAAACAAACATCTATGAACTGTCGCACAGAAATCAAAATAATTCTCATAAAAAAGTTGAGTGAACTACAAGAACATAGACCAGGAGAGAATGGGATGATATATTAATAGTATTGAAAAAACCTGTCAATTAAGAATATTATTCCTGACAAAGGTGACCTTCAGAAATGAAGAAGAGATACTTAGACAAACAAAAGCTGAGGGAGTCGATCACCACTAGACCTGCCTTACAAGAAATGCTAAATGCAGTTCTTCAAGCACAAATAATGTTAATTTACATCATAAAATGTATGAAGTTATAAAACTTACATGTAATAGTAAATATACAATCAAAGTTAGATTCTCTAACATTGCAATGGTGGTATGTAATTCAATACAACTTTAAGAAAATGTATTAAAAATAACATAACTCCAATAGTTTCTTATGGGATATACAATATAAAAATAGGTAATAAGTGTTGCTGAGGATGTAGAGAAAAATAAAACCCTCATGCACTGTTGGTGGGAATGTAAATTTGTACAGCCATTGTGGTAAACAGTATGGATGTTCCTCACAAAATTAAAAATAGAAATAGAAATATCATATGATATAGTAATTCCACTTTTGGGTAGATCAACCCAAAGAAAATTAAAAGACTAATTCTAAAACATATATGCACTATGTTTATTGCAGCATTATTTACAGTAGCTAAAATATCTAAGCAACCTAAGTATCCATCAATAGACAAATGGGTAAGGAAAATGGGGTATTATATACAATGGAATATCATACAGCCATAAAAAGGATGAGTTTGTGCCACTTGAGACAATATGGATGGGTATTATGATAAATGAAATAAGTCATACTGAGAAAGACAAATACCGTATGATTTTATCATAAATATACTCTAAAAAAACAAACCAAAAGCAGAATCATAATGATGATTACAAACTGATATGCCAGAGAGGAGGGTTGGGTGGTTGGGAAAAATTGGGAAAAAAGAGACAGGGAGATACAGGCTTCCAGTCATGGAATGACTCAAGTCATTGTTATAAAAGTTACAGCATAGGGAATACAGTCAATGATATTTTAATAGTGAGGTCACAGGACAGATGGTAGCTACACTGGTGGTGAACATAGCATAATGTATAGACTTGTCAAATCACTAAGTTGTACACCTGAAACTAATGTAACATTGTGTCAGCCATACTCAAAAAAATTAGGTAAATTTTAACAATAACTTAAAAGGTGTGTGATGGGAGAGAAGTAAAAGTGTGAGGTTTAGGAATGCTATTCAAGTTGTTAACACCTTAAAATAGAGTAATAAATATATTTCATGTAAGCCTCATGGTAACTACAAAAGAAAAATCTGTAGAGTAATGTAAAACATTATGATAAAGGAGTCAGAGCAAATTTCTACAAAAAGTCATTAAATTCACAAAAGAAGACAGCAAGATGCAAGGGAACATGCATCTACAAAACGGAAAAAATGACAAAATGACAATAGTCAGCTGTTACCTACTATTACTTTAAACATAAATACATTCTGTAAAAACAGTGTGGCTGAATGGATTAAAAAAATTTCAGCAATACGCTGCCTATCAAAAACTCACTAGAACCTTAAAGACACATAGTAAAAGGGTGGAAAAAGATATTTCAAGCAAATGATGTCCAAAAGAAATCTGGTATAGCTATAATTCTATCAGAAAAAACATACTTTAACCTAAAAATGATCAAAAGAGACAAAGATGGTCATTATTAAGGGATTAATCCATCAAGAAACTATAACAAATGTACATTTTTTATGCGCACAGCATTGGACAACATAACATATATAAAGCAAATACTAACAGAACAAAAAAGAGAAATACACGGCAACACAACAAGAGTTGGGGACTTTTATTTTTATTTATTTTTTTAAAAAATGATTTATTTATTTATTTTAGAGAAAAAGCACACAAGTGGGGGGGGAGGGACAAAGGGAGAGGGAGAGAGAGAATCCTCAAGTAGACTCTCTCCTGAGCTCAGAGCTCAAATGGGGGCTCGATCCCAGGACCCCAAGGTCATGACCTGAGTTGAAACCAAGGGTAGACAGACAGCTCAACAGACTGAGCCACCCAGATGCCCCAAGAACTGAGGAATTTAAACCTCACTTTTGACAATGGATAGATTATCCAGTCAGAGAATTAATAAGGAAAGAGCAGATGTGAACAACACTCAGGTCAAAAGGACCTAATAGACATATATAGAACATTCCACACAAAAACAGCAGAGTTCATATAATTCTCAAGTGCACACAGAACATTTACTAGATCATAAGTTATGCCACAAAACAAATATTAGCAAATTTAAAAAGACTGAAATTATAGCAAGTAGGTTTTCTGACCATAAGAGGAAACTAGAAATCAGTAACAGGAGGAAAGCTGAAAAATTCACAAACACATGGAAATTAAACAACATACCTCTGAATAACCAATGGATCAAAGAAGAAATGAAAGGGGACATAAAGTTTGAGACAAATGAAAATGGAAACACAACATACCAAGTTAATGGTATGCAGCAAAAATACCTCTAATAGTGGAGTTTATAGATATAAATGCATACATCAAAAAACAGACCTCAAATAAACCACCTAACTTTATACCTAAAGGAAGTGGATAAAGAAGAGCAAATGAAGCCCAAAGTTAGCAGAAGGAAGAAAATAATAAAAACCAGAGCAGAAATAAATGAAATAGGGTACAGGAAAACAATAAAAACATCAATGAAACAAAGAGCTGGTTGTTTGAAAAGATAAACAAAGCTGACAAACCTTAGCTAGATTCACCAAGAAAAGAAAAAAGGAGGACACAAATAAAGATATAAATGAAAGAGAAGACATTACAACCAATACCACAGAAAGAGGATCATAAAAAACTATTGTGAACTCTATGCCAACAAACTGAATAACCTAGAAGAAAGGGAAAACTTCCTAGAAACATACAACCTACCAAACCTGAATCAGGAAGAAACAGAACATCTGAATAGGCCAATAAGTATCTCAAGAAAGTAAAGCCCTGGCTATATAGTTTCACTAGTGAATTCTACCAAACATTTGAAGAACTAACACCAATCCTTCTCAACTTTTCTCAAAAAATTCAATAGGAGAGAATACTTCCGAAATCATTTTATTGGGCCAGCATTATCCCAATACAAAAGCTGTAAGAGGGCACTACAAGAAAACCATAGGCCAATAAACCCGATACTTACAGATGTAGAAATTCCCAAAAGAATAGTAACAAACCAAATTCAGCAGAACATTAAAAGGATCATACACCATGATCAAGTAGGCTTCATTCTTTGGATATAAGAATGGTCAATATAGGGGCGCCTGGGTGGCTCAGTTGGTTAAGTGCCTACCTTCACCTAGGTCATGATCCCAGGGTTCTGGGATCAAGCTCTGTGTCAGGTTCTTTGCTCAGTGGATTTTGCTTCTCCCTTTCCCTGTGCCCATCGCCCCACTCATACGCACGTGCTCTCTAATAAATTAAATCTTTAAAAAAAAGGAATGGTTCAATATAGGCAAATCAATCTAATAACCAATCTATCTGATACCCTATTATCTATCACCCAATTTATCTGATAACTAATATGTGACATATCATTTGATAAAAAATCATATGATCATCTCAATAAATGCAAACTATTAGATAAAATTAAAAATCCATTTATGATGAAAACTTTCCACCAATTAGGTATAGAAGGAATGTACCTCAATATGATAAAAGCTTTTATTCTCGCCAAAAAAAAAAAGTGAAGTGATGGATGTATATGTATTAATTACCTAGAAAGCAGGAATCCCTATACAATGTATTAAAAAAAATTTAGAGCTATTAATGGGAAATTTCAATTTGTATAATTTTCCCTTATGGGAAGCTCCAGTTGTTGTGGAGGTGCAGTATACAAAACTCTGAAAGGAAACTCACCTCTTTCAGGTTAGAAGACCATAGGAAAGGGATTGAAGAAAGTAAGATTGTTGAAGAGTGAAGAGAGGAACTTCAGAAGACAGAGCCAGAGAACTCCAAATGTAAAACCTACAATTTTTAAAATTTCTAGATGAAAATTTGATGGGATAAAATCTTTTTGATGTTTGTTTGGACAAAGATTTCTTAACAACACTAAAAGTATGATCCTTTAAAAGAAAAAATAACAAATTTCACTTTACCAAAAAAGAACTTTTGTTCTTTGAGACATGGTGCTAAGAATAAAAACCCAAGCTACAGACTGGGAGAAAATATTTGTTAATTACATTTCTGATGAAGGACTTGCATCTAGAAAATATAAAGTCCCCCAAATTCAAGGACAACAACTCAAGAGGAAAAAAAAAAGGCACAGGGATTTGAATACTCACCAAAGAATCTATATGAATGGCAAAAATGAAATGATGTTCAACATTAGTCATAAGGAAAATTAAAACCATGATGATACTTCATTATACACTAAATAGGATGCATAGCATTTTTAAAAATGTCCTCTCCAACTATTTGCAAGAATGTGGTGAAGCTGGAAATCATATACACTCTTGGTGGGAATGTTAAAATGAACAACTCTTTGGAAAACAATTCTGCCCTGTTTAAATGTGTACCTATCTTAGCATTTGCCATTCCAGTCCTGGTACTTCCCCAGAAAAAAAAACAAAAAAACAAAAAAACATATCCATACAAAGAATTGTACATGAATGTTTACAGATTTGTAATAGACAAAATTGGAAAATATGTGAATGGATGAAGAAATTGTGGTATAGTCACATGATAAAGTATTACCAAGCAGTGGAAAAATTAACTATTAATACTGGCAGTTGTATGGATGAATCCCAAAATAATTAAACTGAGAGAAAGTCCAGACAAAAGAGTACACATTGCATTAGCCTTCTATAAAATTCTAGGAAATGGAAATGAATGTTTATTAGCAAACAGAAGTTGCCTTGAGTTAGCAGGGGGTGGAATGGAGAGATGCAGGAGGTACGGATTGCAAATGGACACGAAAAAACTTCGCAGTGGGGTGTATGTTTCTTGTCTTAATAGTGGAGATGATTTCAGAGTGTATACAAATGTAAAACTTACAAAATTATAAACTTTTTACATGTTTAGTTTGTTCTGTTTCCATGTATTTCAATAAACATACTAAAAAATCACAGGATATAAAAAGAAAAGCTGGAGAAATGGAGTTTATGCAAACTTGAAATTCAAAATATTATTTCTAGTGTTCTTATCTTAAGAATCCAGTTTAGAGGCTGGGAAGATGGCAGAGTAGGTGGACCTAAACTCGCCTCATGGATACAACTAGATATCACTAACATCAATGTAAATAACCCAAAAAAGATCCGAAGTCTGGCAGAACAAACTCCACAACTGAAGGTAGAGAAGAGGCCACATTGAAGAAGGCAGGAAGGCCAAAGACTCAGTTTGGGAGCAAAAAAGACAGTGGCTATCCATGGTGGAGAGGGAAGCGAGGACACAGAGAAGGGCAGAAAACAGATTATCACACTGGGGAGCCTTCATGGACAAGACAAATTCTCCTAACATTTGGCCTTGAAAATATGAGGGGCTAATCTCATTAGTTCTTACACCCAGCAAGACTTAAACCCCAGAATTTTAATTATCAGCCAGCTTGGCTCTGGGAGACCCTAGAAGGTGTCAGGAAGCTGAATCCTTACCCTTGAAGAGACAGCTAGACAAAGAGCCAGCAGAAATACAGTGTGGAAGCAGCAGTTTGAAAAAACGTTGTGGGCAGATAGGAGGAAGAGTTATTTACTCATCTCAGAGCATGGCCTAGAGAGACAGGGATCACGGGGAGAATACTCCAGGAACAAAGGAGCTGGCAAATGCCATTTCTCTCCTCTGCCCTGCCCCCGCCCCCCCAGCATAAACACACAGAGACCAAGCTCCCCCTCCCCCACCTGCTTTGATGGTTCTGCTCTTCCCAGTCGCTTTTGCCTCAGTCCAAAGGCTGCAGGCCTCCCACCCAGAAGACTGGAGCAAACCTCACTAGCACCACATCTCTGACCTGCACCATTTGCAGGGTCTCAGTTCCAGTGGCAGTGGTGGCAGGTTATATTTCACATGCAGGTCAGCACACACCTTGGCAAAATGTGCCACACTCAGCTAAGGACCAAATACTGCCCATAACAAGCAAAGAAAGCCTCTGCACACAACTGGACTGAGAAAAAGAAGTCAGGACTCAACGGCAGAGCACATGCAACACACAAAGGAGACACTCCATGAAGCACTAGTTTCTAGTGAACAGAGAACACTGAACTGCAGTGTACTATAGGATTTCTTCTTCATAAGGCCATTACTTCAAGAGCAGGAGATGTAGCTGACTTTCCTAACACACAGAAACAGACACAGAGAGTTAAACAAAATGAGGAGACAGAGAAATATATCCCAAATGAAAGAACAGAACCAAACCATAGCAAGAGTCTTAAGCAACACAGATATAAGTAGTATGACTAAAACATGGGGGGGAGAGGAGTAAAGAATGAGTTCAAACTTAAGTGACCATCAACTTCATATAGACTGCTGTTTGCAGAAGATGTTATATACAAATCAAAAACCACTAATAGATATATGAAGAATAAGGAGAAAGGAATCTATTTCACTAAGGAAAGCCAACAAACCATGAAAGAGAGCAAGAAATGATCAAAGAAAAACTACAAAAGGCACAAAACAAGTAACAAAATAGCAACAAATACTCATCTATCAACAATTACTTTGAATATAAATGAAATAAATGTCCAAATCAAAAGACAGGGTAAGAGAGTGGGTAAAAAATAGATCCATCTATATGCTGACTATAAGAGACTCATTTCAGATTTAAAGACACCTACAGGTTGAAAGTGAGGGGATGGAGAAACATCTATCATGCAAGTGCATGTCCAAGGAAAGCTGGGATAGCAATATTTTACTGGAGAAAATAGGCTTTAAAACAAAGACTGTAGAGGCACCTGGGTGGCTCAGTTGGTTAAGCGTCTGCCTTTGGCTCAGGTCATGATCCCAGGTTCCTGGGATCGAGCCCTGCATTGGGCTCTGTCACAAGAGACAAAGAAGGATTCTATATAATAATAAAGGGGACAAAAAAACAAGAAAATATAACAATTTTAAATATTTATGTGCTCAACATAGGAGTACCCAAATACATGAAACAGTTAATAACAAACACAAAGGATCTAATTGATACAATTATAATACAATTATAGTAGGGGATTTTAACACTGCAGTCATATCAATGGGCCGATCATCGAAATAGGGAATCAACAGCAATCAGTGGCTTTGAATGATACACTGAATCACATGGATTTCACAATATTCAGAACAGTCCACCCTAAAAGAGTAGGAAACAGATTCTTTTCAAGTGCATATGGAACATTCTCCAGAATAGGGCACATATTAGACCACAAAACTAGTCTCAAAAAATTTAAAAAGATCAAAGTCATACAAGGCATCTTTTCTGATCACAAGGCTATGAAATCAGAAATCAGTCACAAGAAAAAATCTGGGAAGAGTACAGATACATGAAGGTTAAATGACATGCTACTAAACAATGGATGGGTCAACCAAGAAATCAAAGAAGAAATAAAAAATAACATGGAAACAAATGAAAATGAAAACACAATGGTCCAAAATCTCTGGGATGCAGTAAAAGTGGTTCTAAGAGGGAGGTTTATAGCAACACAGGCTTACCACAAGAAACAAGAAAAACTCACACAACCTAATCTTACACCTAAAGGAGCTAGAAAAAGAACAAGCTAAACCCCAAACCAGCAGAAGGAAGTAAAGAGTAAAGATTAGAGCAGAAATAAATTATATAGTCAAAAGATCAGATCAATGAAACCAGGAGCTGGTTAAGATCAACAAAACTGATAAACTTCTAGCAAGACACATAAAGAGAGAGAGAAAGAGAGAGAACCCAAATAAGCAAAATCACAAATGAAAGAAGAGAAGTAACAGTCAACACCACAGAAATACAAATAATTGTAGTATTATGAAAAATTATGTGCCAACAAATTGGACAACCTAGAAGAAATCGATAAATTCCTAGAAACATATAACCTCCCAGAACTGAAAGAGGAAGAAATGGAAAATTTGAACACACTGATTACCAGCAATGAAGTTGAGTCAGTAATCAAAAAACTCCAAACAGGGGAGCCTGGGTGGCTCAGTCGGTTAAGCATCTGCCTTCAGCTCAGGTCGTGATCCCAGGGTCCTGGGATCGAGCCCTGCATCAGGCTCCCTGCTTAGTGGGAAGCCTGATTCTCTCTCTGTCTGCTGCTCCCCCTGCTTGTGCTATCTCTCTGTCAAATAAATAAATAAAATCTTAAAAAACCAAAACCAAACAAAACAACTCCAAACAAAGTCTAGGACCAGATGGCTTCACAGGTGAATTTTGTTAAAAATTTAAAAAAGAGTTAATACCTATTCTTCCCAAACTAAAGAAGGAAAAATAGAAGGAAAACTTCCATATTCATTCTGAGGGCAGCATTACCCGATCCCAAAACCAGAGAAAGACACCACAAAAAAGGTAACTACTACATATTTTGATGAACAGAGATGCAAAAATCTTCTACAAAATATTAGCAAACTGAATCCAACAATATGTTAAAAAAAAAAACTCATTCACCACAATCAAGTGGGATTTATTGCCAGGATGCAAGGGTGGTTCAATATTCACAAATCAAGCAACGTGATATATCACATCAGTCAGAGAGAGGATAAAAACCATTTGAGCATTTCAATAGATGCAGAAAAAGCATCTGACAAAGTACAACATCCATTCATAGTAAAAACCCTCAATAAAGTAGGTTTAGAGGGAACATATCTGAACATAATAAAGACCTTATATGAAAACCCAGAGCTAACATCATATTCAATGGGGAAAAACTAAGAGCTTTCCCCCTAACATCACAAAGAAGACAGGGATGTCCACTCTCACCATTGTTTTCTAACAGGGTACTGGAAGTTCTAGCCACAGCAATCAGACAACAAAAAAGAATAAAAGACATCCAGACTGGTAAGGAAAGAATAAAACTTTGACTATGTGCAGATGACATGATACTATGTATAGAAAACCATGAAGACTCCACCAAAAACCTGCTAGAACTGATGAATGAATTTAATAAGGTCAGAGGATACAAAATCATTGTACAGAAATCTGTTGCATTATACAGTAATAATGAATCAACAGAAAGAGAAATTAAGAAAGCAGTCCCATTTACAATTGCACTAAAAAGAATAAAATACCTAGGAATAAGCCCACAATTATATGGTCAATTAATCTTTAACGAAGGAAAGAAGAACATACAATGGAAAAAGTCTCTTTAACAAATGGTGTGGGGAAAACTGGGCAGCCACATGCAAAAGAATGAAACCGAACCACTTTCTTACACCATACATAAAAATAAACTCAAAATGGATCAAAGACCTATATGTGAGACCAAAACCATAAAAAAAAAAAAATCCTAGAAAAGAATACAGCAAGGGAAAGAAAAACAAAAATTATCAATTGGGTCTACATCAAAATAAAAAGCATCAGCATAGTAAAGGTAAAAATCAACAAAACCAAAAGGCAACCTATGGAACGGTAGAAGGTATCTGCAAATGACGTATCTGATGAATCATGAATATCCAAAATATATCAAGAATTTATACAGGTCACCACCGCAAAGCCAAATAATCCAATTAAAAAATAAGCAGAAAACATGAACACATTTCTCCAAATAAGACATACAGATAGCCAATAGAACATAAAGAGATGCTCAAGGTCACTCATCATCAGGGAAATGCAAATCAACACTACAACGAGATATCACCTCACACCTGTCAGAATCACTAAAATCAAAAACACAGGAAGCAACAGTTGTTGGCGAGGATGTGGAGAAAAAGGAACCCTCTTGCACTGTTGGTGAGAATGCAAACTGCTGCAGCCACTGTGGAAGACTACAGAATTTCCCTCAAAAGTTAAAAATAAAACTGCCCTATGATCCAGTAATCACACTACCAGGCATTTACCCAAAGAATGCAAAAACACTAATTCAAAGGGATACTTGCACCCCTATGTTGATTGCAGCATTATCTACAATAGCCAAATTATGGAAGCAGCCCAAGTGTCCATCGCCAGATGAATGGATAAAGAAGATGTGGTACATATATACAATGGAATTTTATTTGGCCCTAAAAGAGAATGAAATCTTGCCATTTGCAACAACGTGGATGGAGCTAGAGTGTATAATGCTAAGTGAAATAAGTCAGAGAAAGACAAATATCATACCATCTCACTTATATTTGAGTTTAAGAAACAAAACAAAGGAACAAAGGAAAAGAGAGAGAGAGAGACTAATGAAGAAACAGACTTAACTAGAGAGAACAAACTGATGATTACCAGAGGAGAGGGAAGTGGGGAATGGGTGAAATAGGTGAAGGGGATTAAGAGCACACTTATCATGATGAGCACAGAGTAATGTATAGAATTGTTGAGTCACTGTATTGTACACCTGAAACTACTAGAACCCTGAATGTTAACTATACTGGAATTAAAATAAAATAAATAAAAAAAAGAATCCAGTATATAAGGAAGTTTAAAGAATAAGGATAAAAACAAAATATGGTTTTGTAGCATCCAACGGGCCATTCTTTCCTCTTTGGTAATAGCATACTGAATTCTGTGTGGGTAATGGACTCTTCCCCATTATTGCAGTCCCAAAGTCTCCCTTCATCAGAAGGGAGGCATATAACCCAAATAGAATTAGTGGATTCCTTAATTCCCTAGGTATTAAATCTTAAGTAAAGAAATGTAAGAGGATGAAAACTTAGAATTTGTTAATCTTGGCAGTAAAGACTTGAAAAACAAAATAAAAACAAAAACAAAACAATGAAAAAAACAAGTTTCTGTAACTAGAACTCTGAAGCTTTTCTATTTCCTATTGTTTTTGTTTCTATAGCCTCTTTTAATTCTGTGACTTAGTTGCTAGCTTAATAGATTATTTTTATAATTTAGCCAAAGAAATTTTTGGTTACTTATTAAAAAAAGCAACAAAAATTGTTAAAAGGAAAAAAAATGGGAGGAACGTGTTAATTTTAGTGTCTCCCATTCAATATGATCAAAACACATTTTGGTTCCCTTAGTATTTTGATGAGTGAAACAAAAACATTTCTAAGGGAAATAATGAAAACTGGTATGGTGGAGAAGAACAAGAGCTTTCAACCTTCCTCAAGTAAGTAAGAGTTGGGTCAAGCCCATTAAAAGAATTCTTCCAGAGGAAGAGTAAGGCTATTTCTACTACTGCTTTTTTATTTTTCATTTCTTTTTTGGTGATAATGATAGAAGTCAAGAGGCTTCATATATATTTGCCAATCATTCCTCACTTTGGAACACTTGCTTTGCTAGGCTCACCAGAAACAAAGCTAGAGATTTATATGAAATCCATGACCTTTCCTTAGTGGTCTCCTTCGTAATTATCTTCCCTCATTTATGCCCTGTATGTTTATCTTTGTACAGAAATACTTATTGTTCCCCTTAGTTCTCTACACACACCTTACCTGTGTAAGCTCATCTATCTCTAGTTTTTTATCATCTTGACCCCTCTCCATTATGCCATCTGTACTTACCGAATCTAAGTTTCTTAAATGATTCCTTTTTTTTTGTTTCAAAAATCACTGAATATGATATTTCCCTGCTGAAACAACTGTATTTCCCGGAAAACCCTTATCATAATTCACATATCAGATTAAGTGTCATTCTTTTCCATTCAGCCTACCTAGAGCTCATTAATTTAATGAGGTCTCATTTTGTTCTCCTATTGCCTTCTGTATTTCCTTGTGCTTAAATTAAACACCATTTCTAATTAAGAGCAAGTTCCATGAGGAGAGGGGCTGTGCCCGTCTTATCCAGATACATTATGAACACCTAACACAATGTCCAGTGCATAGTAGACATTGTTTAAAGATTTTAGAGAGAGAGCGAGCACGAACAGGGAGGGGAAGAGGGAGAAAGAATCTGAAGCAGACTCCACATGGGGCCAGTCCCATGAACTGAGCCAAAACGAAGGGTGGAACACTTAACAGGCCACCCTGGTGCCTGCATAGTAGACAATTTTATCTTTGTTGTTAAATAGAAGAAATTATCCAAAATTATTTTAAATGCCTCTATGTTGACAAAATTGAAAATTTAAATCATTTAAGATCTTTTACATTCTTCAATTTCATATGGTCAAAGTTTGTCATTAGATAGTTTCCTTACTTTAATGGTTAAGTTTTATTCATAAATTTGGGGACTAAGAAAATTACAAGAACCATAAAAGCAGCGCAGTTATTTTGTCAAATATGTTTTGCAGTGCCTAGGGATATGACAAGTGTTAAATAGGAAAACAATGGCATAAACTAATGAATGTGGTACTACTCATTCCAGTAGCAACATGAATAGACTTTTAGTCCTAACACATAGTTATTCTTAGTATTTTCCCAGTGGTACTTAGGTCAAGTGCAAAAAAGATCTTGGTGAAAGGGCTAAAAATTCAATTTCAGTGAACAAAGGAGTCAATAACTCAAAATCTTTCTTTTTAATTTTATTTTATTATGTTATGTTAATCACCATACATTACATTAGTTTTTGATGTAGTGTTCCATAAGTCGAAATCTTTTGATAGTTGAAACCCTCCAAATGAATTATCCAAAGTTCTGAATACACGTTTTCAGTGAATTTGGTGATTGCTTTTAAAAACCTGAAAAGTAACACAACTTTGGATACCACCGTCTTATAAAAAATTTGCAACCCTCTTTTCAATAAACCAAAATTTTCAGTTTTATCTGTGCAATATAGCCAAATGAACCTCTCCCCTATTCTATAACTGTGAATTTTTTTAAAAGACCTATAATATAAATAATCACATCTTGAAGATTTTTTCAGCATTAACACAAAATAAATTATTTCAACTCTTTAAAAATATTCTTATTCTGGGGAGCAATACTGGGTTCACTTTGTGCAGTCGTGACCCGACAAAAATAATACAAAACCCTAATAAGTAAAATACATAGGTTCCTTGTTTTCGTATTAGAGTTATGGAATGTGGAAAAGATTCATAAGGTCATTCTAATTCAATTTTTATTGCTTTGAGCTATTTGACTTCATCTCCAGTGGAATTTTTCTCCGTTCTGCCTCAGCCATCCACAACTAGGTTTGTACCCTTTATGTTGACATCTTAAATAACAGAACACCTTCAAAATTCCAATTCCAAGCCCTTACTTTTTTTTTCTCCTCTTCCTCTTTTCTCATTCCAGCTGGATTAATTCACTACTTTTTTTTTTCCATGATCAAGCTTCCATGTTAACTATCAAGTCCAGATTCTATTTTCATTATTAAAATCCTCTACTTGCAAAACTCCTTACCTCTTGACAACTTCCCTTCTTTTTGTTCACCTGGTTGAACTGCAAATCTAAGTAATCTAACACTTTTCTTAAATTTCACCTACAACCAGGAAGCTGAAATTTGCTGTAGATCATTATAAAGTCATGTTAAATGGACTTTCAGTTCATAACCACAAGTCTCAAATTGGCACTCAACACTATCCAGACAATTCTGTTATATTTCCATAATAAGTGAGAATTCCCACTCCCATGGACAACTGTTTATATTTTTTCTCTCCTCAAATTGTCATATCTTCCAGCAATTCTCAGATAATGACTTCACCTGATGTTTATTTACCAAGACAGAAACAGAAAGGAATGACTTAATCTTTCTGTAAACAAATCTATAGGAACTTAATTTGGTAGGTTTCTCTATTCCATTTCTCTTCCTGACACTGTGAAGATGTGTCCATGGTCCTACTAACGGCCAATTCTGCACTGGTGACCTGGATCCTACCCTTTCCTGTCTTCTTAAGTATTCCAGTCTTTCTTTATCTTTTCTTTTTCTCTCACACCAACAATTTCTTCTGCTTACTAAATAATTACACCAGTGTGCTCTGGTATTTCTTTTCTTTTCTTTTTTCTCTTTTCTCTTTTCTTTCCTTGCTTTCCTTTCCTTTCCTTTCTTTTCTTTCTTTCTTTCTAAGAGAGAGAGAGAGAGAAGGAGCACAAGTGGTGGTGAGGGGGGAGAGAGGAGCAAAAGGAGAGGCAGAGAATCTTAAGCAGACTCCACACCAAGCATAGAGCCCAAAGCAGGACTCAATCTGAGGACCTTGAGATCACAACCTGATCCAAAATCCAGAGTCAGGTGCTTCGTCGACTGAGCCACCCAGGCGCCCCTGGTATTTCTAATCTTGAAGAAAAAATGTATTTTCATTTAAAAATCCTTTTATGCTACGGTACAGCGTTTGCCTTTTTTCCTTACCCTTTCACAGAATAAGGTAAAAGTAGCTCTAAGTGCTATTTCCCTACCCCCATTTTATATTTTCTTTCAAATCCTTTTCTATCAGGCTTTTGTCTTCTCTGCTTTGCTGAAATTGCTCTCATTAAATTCACTAGTGATCTCCATGCTTCTCAGAACTGAATACAACTGACAACTACCTAATTCCTACTTTGTTTCATTTCTTGTGAAACGACATTTTCTTTACTTACTTTTTTGGATCATTCTCTTCTTCTACCCAATCTGAAAACTGGAGCTCTATTCTATTATTTCTCTAAAGAAGTCTTCCTATATAATCTCACCCTGTTATATTGCTTAAAACACCAGGAACTGGGCAGTGAGTGCCAAACATATGTCCTCCTATCTAGCTTTCCCCTTAAGCTTCAAATTCATAAACTCAACTATTAATGACTAATAGGCATTTCAAATTAGACCTGTTTAAAAAATATAACTTTCTGATTTGTGCTTCCCTTCCCAGTACATGATTTTCCATCAATCTTCCCTATCCCAGTAAACAGTCTTTCACTCAGTTCCTCAAACCAAAAGATCCTTGCAGTCATTCTTAGTATCTTTAACTTACCACCACTCCTTACACACATACACATACAAACACAAACACACACAAATCATGTCAGATCTACCTCTAACACAGACACAAAGTTTGATTACTTTTTTACTTCTTTACTGCCATCACTGTAGTCTAAGGCACCATCATTACTCACTGGGCCATAGCACTGGCATCTTAACGGAGTCTCCCACTTAAATAAACTTTGTTGGATAAAATTTATTCATTGATAGCAACCAAATTAATCTTTTACAGTGAAGGTAAAAAATGAGATAATTTCAGCCCTTGCTGAAAACCTTTGAATAGTTGTTTGGGGCACTTAAAAAATCCAGATTATTACCATGGTTTACATATCATTTTGCTCTAGGATGTCGCCCCTGCCAAGCTCTGCCACCTGATCCTTTAAACACCACCTCCTCATTGTTTTAGGTATAGTGGTATCTAATGGGTCCGTCTAAGCCAGTGCTCTTGCCCAGCATCATACATTTGCATTTGCACTTCCTTCTGCATGGAATACACTTTCTTTGGTTTGCTCCTTCTTGTAATTCATGTCCCAGACTGACAACCATAAGCAATGTGCCTTCTCATGTCCTGTTTTACTGCCCAGCTTTAGTTTCTTCACAGTGCTTTCCAAAATCTAAAATCATCCTTTTGTGTATTTGTTCATTTGACATCTTTCTCCCTTCTTCCCCACCACTTCCTCCAGGATATAAATACCACAAGAGCAAGGACCTTGCCTGTTTTCTAATCCTATTTTGAGTGCTAACAACAGTAATAAAAATTAGTTGAACTGTAGGAATTGGTAGAAAATATGCAAAACTATGGAAAAGGGGATTCTTACTAGGATGTTCATTTCAATAACCAAGTAATCATATTTTTGAAGCATTTGAAAATTTAATTTTGAGCTACTAGAATTAGCCATTTCAAAGTGGCATTTTGTAATTGGGATGTTCTGCTTACTCCTAAGGATAATATTATTATTAGAAAGTATGGTGCTTATGTGAAAATATCTTTCAGAAATTTCATACACATGGGTACATGCATTTATAGTATGTAACTATTCTTGATCGAATAGTCCCGAAAATTCTTACTTTTAATGATTAAAAATATTACAGGTATTTCTGCCTTTAATCATACCTTTCCATAATATTTCAAGTAATTTCCTTTGCTACCACTCATGAATAAAGTGAAAGGCTTAAGAACAGACTTTTGAGATTAGTGCAAACAACTTAATGTTCGACTTCTATTGTAGCCATACCAAATTGGAGGCACAATGTAGAGGGGGAAAAAAAGGGAAATTTTGCTTTGCAGCTTTTGTTGAAGTATCTTTAGACATGCACAGACATGTTTGTTCAAGTCAAGCCAAGCTTAAGGGAGGGAATCAAGAGTTGCCAATCATGAAACGTGATCATACGTAAATTTTTGAAGATTTCTAAATGCAAAGTTCCACATATTAAGTCACAATGACACTTAGAGATTCAAGATAACATCTAACATCCAAAGTATATGGCAGTAATTTTAGTTTTAAAATAGTTTTTATTCCTTTTTTAGCGTACATTATACTTACTTATGGATGTCCCCTTTTAAAATCCTACATGTCAAATCATCCCTCTCTAGCAGTTGAAAGTGCTCAGCTCCTTATTGGGACTATAGGATGCATCAGGATGATACAACAAAATTCCAACCTATGGGCAATATTTTTCTACAAATGTGTTACGGCACATTTGATATATAATTTTTTTAATTTTTTGAGCTTCAAAAATTGATACAGGAAGTACTGTTTTTTTTAAAGACAGTAAATACACCTTAAAAATGTGCTTTTTGTAACTTGCTTGATTTCTATTCTTTTGGACAATGGAGATAAAAATGTTATTGTCATCCAAAGAGACTTGAACAAGTTAGCATAGCCAGTAAATCTTGGAAAGTCAGAATATTTCAAGGAAATACTTCATTTTGTAGAAGACACTTGGACAGCTTCCCTACCAATATTAGTCTAACAATGCATGTAGCTCTCTCTCTGCCAAGCATTAGTTTATACCTGTCATCCGGTTCCTTTATTTATTAAATTATTTTTATTATATATTATTCATTTTAAGCTAGGCACTGATATAGGCACTGGGGATAGACACACACAAATGAAAAATATTGTTCTACTGGAGTTTAAGTAGTTTAAAATCTAGTAGTTTAAAATCCAGAGTCACAAATGTACCAAACATTGCATAAGAACACTATCATTGTTACAATGTAAGTGTGTGCATCTAGTATGTAGATTACACAGATTACATATATAAATACATAATATAGTAGGAGCACAAGACAGGATCTCCTAATATGCTCAGAGTAATCAAGAACTTGCTCACACCTGTGCAGCCCAGCCCACCATCCCTGAAAAGGAGTGTTGTCTGCTCCAGTGTGGGCTTCTTAGAAAGGACTGAAGATGAAGATGGCTTGAAGCAAAAACTGAGTAGCAAGGACATGCCCGAAAACTAAGGAACAAAAGTGCAAGAACTAGAGATCAAAGCAAGTTGAGGTTTCTATCATCCATACCAGCAGGCAGCAATTAGGCCGTACGTAATAGTTTAAAGAGTAGAGTCAGGATGGTGGTCAAATAACTACAGATGAAGTGGTGTAAGGTGACAGGTTTAGGGCACAGTCTCCGCAGCCAGGGAACCATCACACTGGCTGGTAATTTGCTGCTTGATCCCATCTGCCTTCTATCTTTCATCCGTCTGACAACTAGCTCTGAAGCAATGTGGTCAGGTTTGCTTTTGATCACTTCACACAACTCCGGCCCAATTGTGTGGAAAGAATCAAACATCTTCCAGGCAAAAGTTCTAACAGCTGTAGTTTTACAAAAGTAAAATTTAAAATCAAAGGCAGTGCGTACCACAGTAACCAAGTTCCGGAGATGCTGACATTGATCCCTGCTCACTGTTAGATCCTGTTAAATTCCCTGACCTTAGCCAGACTCTATATCCTACCTTGTACATAGATCCACTCTGTCTCATTTTGCTGTACTCTATTCTAGAGGATGCTCAGAACCTGAACCTCATCTGAATGTGCTCATTGGTTGGTGCCTTCAAAAGAATATATCTCCCTCCTTCTCTATATCCCAGAGAAAGAGGACTCCTACCACTGATATAACCCTGCTCTATGCCTTATTTGCTTGTCTACTCATTCCTCTACCTATCTGGAACCAGTTATTAATGTTTCCTTGGACTCCCACTCTGACAATTTTATTTTTTTCTAATTTTGGATTTTTCCAGTGAGTAAAAATTTCTAATGTCAAATAAGGATATCCATTAAACCAGCTGCTTGATTTTATGTAGGTATAAATACCCCTACACACATTCACACCAATACACACACTCACGTATATACACAAATGTACATACATATTTGACCAAACATAAGGCTGCCTACCCTTGTGTAGGCCATAGTATTAGTTTTTCCTTTATTCTTCTATAAAATAATGCATATATTGCTCACTCTGTACCAAGTACAACTTTTAACAATTCATGTATATTAACTCACTGAATTCCTCTAACAACTTTAGTGAGTTAATTATTATTATTTCTATTTCATACAAAGGGGGGAAAAAACCCTCGGAGCACTAGTAAGTTAAATGACTTTGCCAAGGTTCAAAAGCTGCTAGGTAAGGGAACAAGGACATACATCCAGGCAGTCTGGCTCCATGTTCAAAATTTTAAGAGTGATCCCATCAGATAGAAGTTTTAGAAAATCCTTAGGAAAGCACTAAAAATGCACTGGTTTTGGGGGACAGAGATTATGATATGGAAGGGGAGAATGAAAGTAAAGATAACAGTGAGACTACTTAAATCAAGGCAAAATTTTGAACTTAGGCAGTGTCATTGGAGGGGAGAGAAGCACTGAGATGAAATCAATAGGATACAATGACTGACTAGTAATATGGTCTTGACTTGTCCTGACATTCTTGATGGCACAAGAATACTAATCCAAAAAAAAAAAAAATCAAATGACTGACAAAATTTCTATCATGTCAAGGAATAATACTTCACTTGGTTTCAAGAATTATTAAAAATTCCATCTCTCATGTCCTCTAAGAATAGGTTGATACCTTTCCCCCAGGGCTTCATTTCTCCTGGTCTGATTAAACCCTTCTAAGATCACATCTAAAATAGTTTTTGCATTCCAGCTTTATGTTGAACTGAACTAAAACGAAACACATAAGCAGTAAATGACAGGGCATTTTGCACTTGTCACTATTAAAACATAGTAGATGCTATTTGAATACAAGAATTTAAATTTAATAAATGTGTCATTTTCAAACATGTTTGCTCATTTGATCTTTTAGATTCTTATGATTTTAAAAGAAGAAAAGGCGTATTATAGGTTTTATGATTTTATGTACAATTATGACAAGATAGTAAGTTAGTCATGATTATGTATTCTATTACATGAAAACATCATTCTTGTCACATTTCTGTAGCTAGGCATTTTGAAAAGACTTTTCTCTCAGTTTCCATATATGACAACCTTTATAAGCTACTAGTAGTTAAAGAGTATCAGGGAAATATTTGATTATTTGTTGAACTATAAATATTCAGATATATTGAAAGAAATTAGATTTTATTTCTGTTTTAATGTCATAGCATTTTTTAATGAAACAAAATTCATTTGAAATAAATTGACAGTTTTCATCTCCAAAAAAAAAAAAAAAAAAAAAAAGAAAGAAATGAGGAAAGTATTCCTAGCTCACAACAATCACAGCATTGTTATTATTTCTATTAAACTGCTTAATCTATGCATATTTTTAGTTCTTAAAGCAACTATATATGCCAGTAGCTCTCACTGATTTTTCAATGGTATGGAGCATAGATTCTTTTTTTTTTTTACAATCCTCCTACCATTTTAAGATGCAAATTCTTTTTAAAATAAATTTTGTCAAAATATTGCAGCAAAACAGAATGTCATAAATTTAGAAATTAAACAGTAAAAGAAGTTTTCCATTTTTCAATATATTATATGCAAATTTGTCACATTACATATTTATAAAAACAAAGATAAAATTTAATCATGAAATTAAGGTAATAGGACCACAAAGTAAATATTACCAAAACCTGTGTTCCTAGTGGTATCACCTTATATATACTCTAGGACCTTAGATAAGTTGCTTAAGCTTTCTATGCTTTAATTTCATTACATTCAAAATGGAGATAGTACCGCCTGCTTCATGGGCTTATTTTAGATGAGTTACAATATGTAAATCACTTAAAATAGTTCTTGGGACATAACGGATATTAAAGAATACTTAGCTACTGTTTGTATATTCTGGGGATAAATCTCATCTTGTAAATTGCTTTGCTAAATAAAAATGAACTGTGAATGATATAAAAATATTTCTTTAAAATTGTATTTTAAGAACCAATTACACAAATGCATATTCATGTGTTTCATGAGAAATCACTGTGTTGCTAAATCATAAGACTTTTCAGCTTTTTGGGACAGGATCCTAAAGAGAACACATAGAAAAAAATGCTCTGGGACAAAGCATAGTAATCAAGTATAAAAACAGTAATTTATCCAGGAAAACTTAAGATATTACAAAGTGTCCTAAAAGTAAAAACTAGCAGAGTAGACTGACTAGTATCTCTAATAGTTAAGCACATGGGGAGTCGAGCAGGGAGGTAGGTGGGAGGAAATGTGTAAGAGCAAAGCAAGGCAGAAGACAGGAAATCAGAAAATGAGTCATTTCCAGAACTTTCTCAGCCAAGATCAAAGACACAGAATCAGAATACCAGAAACAAAGTAACTCAGTATAGGATAAAGGAGAGAAAATATTCATAATATCCTTTTTGTTAATAAAAGTATAGATTCTTCAGTTTTTAAGAGAGACCCCGTATGACCTAGCCAGTTATGGACCAGTTATAAATCTAGAACCGCTTCCTGAACGGGGAATGACTGAAATCTCTGAGAATGCATCGACCATAAAAATTATCTAAAAAGGATTCTAATATGCAGAGGGTTCTAAAATTATAATTTCATGTTTAATTGATAAAATCCCTTTTGAAAGAAAAATAACTTTTTGTAAAATCCATACATCATTTTTAAATGTATAGGAATATTAAGAATTACATATTTATTAGTAAAATTATCCCACTTCCACCATCCATGAACAACTGAACTTTGTATTTGGTAACTACAGACATCTCTATGCATTTATGAAGATAAAATAGAGATAAATATAGTTGACTATAGACTGGTAACATTCAATATGTAGATAAAGGGAATATTTGAACTCTGGGTAAAAATATACAATATTTAATTTTTTTAATTTTTTAGTTGAAGTGCAGTTGATATGCAACATAATGATTCAACATTTATGTACATTACAAAATGCTCACTGTTAAGTGTAATTAATGTGTCACAATACAAAGTTTATACAATATTATGTTCCCTAAACTGTACATTTCATTTCCATGACTTTTAACTGGAAGTTTGTACTTCTTCATTCCTTTTTATTTCACCATCACCCCCTCTGGCAACGATCAGTTTGTTTTCTGTATTTATGAATCTGTTCCTTTTTTAATTCCACAGATAGGTGAAATCATATGGCATTTGTCTTTCTCAGACTTATTTCACTTAACATAATACCTTCTAGATCCATCCATGTTACCACATATGTTAAGATCTCATTAGTTTTCATGACTAACTAATATTCCATTATATATGTTCACACCACATCTTTAACCATTATGTTTAGGTCGTTTCCTTTTCTTGGCTATTCAAAAATTCTGCAATAAACATAGCAGGTGCATATATCTTTTCAAATTAACGTTTGCATCTTTTTCAGGTCAATATCCCAAAATGGAATTATTGCATAGGATACTTCCATTTTTAAGTTTTTGAGAGACTTACATATTGTTTTCCATAGTGGCTGCACCAACTCACATTCCCATGAATAGTGAGTGAGGGTTCCCTTTTCTCCACATCCTTGCCTCCCCTTGTTATTTCCTGTCTTTTTGATTCTAGCTATACTGGCAGGTGTTAGGTGATATCTCATTGTGGTTTTGATTTGCATTTTCCTAATGATTAATGATGTTGTACATCTTCTCATGTATCTTTTGGCCACCTGTAGGTCTTCTTTGGAAAAATATCTATTCAGGACCTCTGCCCATTTTTTTAATCAGGAATTGTTGGTGTTGAGTTGTGTAGGCTCTTTATATATTTTAGGTATTAACCCCTTACTGGATATATTGTTTGCAAATATCTTCTCCAGCTCAGTAGGCTGTCATTTTGTTTTGTTGATAGTTTCCTTTGCTGTGCAAAAGCTTGCTAGCTTGATGGAGTCCCACTTGTTTTTGCTTTTGTTTCACTTGCATGAAGACACACCAATCCACAGAAATATTGCTAAGATCCATGTGTAAGAGTTTATTGCCTGTGTTTTCTTATAGGACTTTTATGATTTCCGATCTTACACATTTAAGTTTTTAATCCATTTTGAGTTTACTTTTGTAAATGTTTTAAGAAAGTGGTCTATTTTATTCTTATGCATGTAGCTGTCCAGTTTTCCCATCACCACCTACTGAAGAGACCATCTTTTCCCTATTCTATATTCTTTCCTCCTTTGGTGTATCTTAATTGATCATATAAGCATGGATTTATTTCTGGATTTATATTCTGTTCTATTGATTTGTCTATTTCTGTGCCAATACCACACAGTTTTGATGACTACAGCTTTGTAGTAGATCTTGAAATCTGGGATTATGATACCTCCAGCTTTTTCTTATTTCTCAACATTGCTCTGGCCATTCAAGGTCTTTTATAGTTCCATAGAAATTTTAGTGCTGTTATAGTTGTTTGAAAAATGCTATTGGTATTTTGATAGGGCTTGCATTTAATCTGTAGATTGCTGTTGGCAATATGGGCATTTTAATAATATTCTTACAGCCCATGAGCATGGTAGGTCTTTCCATTTGTGTCATCTTCAATTTCTTTTACTAACGTCAGAGTTTTCAAAGTATAGGTCTTTTACCTACTTGTTTAAATTTATTCCTAGATATTTTATTTTTAGTGCAACTATAAATGGAATTGTTTTCTCAGTTTCTCTTCGTTTTAGTTCATCATTAGTGTGTAAAAATGCCAAACATTTCTATATATCAACTTTACTGATTTTATTTTTTCTAATAGTTTTTTGATGGAGTCTTTATAGTTGTTTATATATAGTATTATCTCATCTGCAAATAGTTTTTTTTAAGATTTTATTTATTTGAGATGTAATGCGAGAGAGAGCATGAGCAGAGTGGAGAGGGAGAGGGAGAAGCAGACTCCACACTGAGCAGGGAGCCTGATGTGGGGCTCAATCCCAGGACCCTGAAGTCATGACCTGAGCCAAAGGCAGTGGCTTAACCGAGACACCCAGGCACCTCATGAGTTTTACATCTTATCAATTGGTAAGAAGTTTTTTTTGTTTTGTTTTGTTTTTTTCCTGATGGCTGCAGTTAGCATTTTCAATACTATGTTAAATAAAAGTGACAGGAGTGGGCATTTTTTTTTTTTAAGATTTTATTTATTTATTTGAGAGAGAATGAGAGATAGACAGCACGAGAGGGAAGAGGGTCAGAGGGAGAAGCAGACTCCCTGCTGAGCAGAGAGCCCGATGTGGGACTCGATCCCAGGACTCCAGGATCATGACCTGAGCCGAAGGCAGTCGCTTAACCAACTGAGCCACCCAGGCGCCCAGGAGTGGGCATTCTTGTCTTGTTCCTGATTTTAGAGAAAAAGCTTACAGCTCTTCACCATTGCGTATGATGTTATCTGTGGGTTTGTCATATACGGCTTTATTATGTCAAAGTATGTTCCCTCTATACCCACTTTATTGAGTTTTATATCATGAACAGATGTTGAATTGTCAAATGTTTTCCTGCATCTACTGCAATGATTTTTAACCTTCATTTTGCTAATGTGTTATGTCATACTGGTTGATTTACATATATTAAACCATCCTTGCATCCTTGGAATGAATCTCTTTTGAATGTGGTAAATGATCCTTTTAGTGTATTCCTGAATTTGGTTTGCTTATATTTTGTTGAGGATTTTTGCATCTATGTTTATCAGGTATACTGGCCTTTTTTTTAAGGTAGTTTTTTTTGTGGTGGGTGTGATTTTGATATTAGGGTAATGCTAGCCTTACAGAATGAGTTTGAAAGCATGACTTCCTCTTCAATTTTTTGGAATAGACTGAGAAAAACATGTAGTAACTTTTTTTTAAATGTTTGGTAGAATTCACTCATGAAGCCATCTGGACTTACGTTTATTGGGAAGTTTTTTGATCACCAGGTCAATTTCATTACTACTAATCAGGCTGTTCAGATTTTCTATTTCTTCCTGATTTGGCCTTGGAAGTTTGCATTTCTAGGAAATTACCCATCTCTTCGAGGTTGTCCAGTTTGTTGGCATATAATCTTTTGTAATTATCTCTTAAATCCTTTATTTCTGTGATGCTGATCGTAACTTTTACTTCATTTCTGTTTTGAGTACTCATATTCCTGACGAGTCTGACAAAAGGTTTATTTCCTTTCTTTTCAAAGAACCAGCTCTTGGTAGTAATGATTTTTCCTATTGTTCTGTTAGTCTTTATTTCATTTATTTCTGCTCCTATCTTTATAATTTCCTTTCTTCTACTAACTTTGGGGTTGGTTCTTCTTCTTTTAGTTCCTCTAGACATAAGGTTAGGTTGCTTGAGATTTTACATGTTTCTTAATGTAGGCCTATACTGCTATAAAATTCCTTCTTCAAACTGCTTTTGCTGCGCCCCAAAGATTTTAGACTGTCTCTAGGTATTTTACTTCATCTTTGATTTCTTCATTAACTCAGTTTAGTAGCATGTTATTTAGCTCCCACCGGTTTTTTTTTTTCCCCTTTTTCTTGTAATTGATTTCTAGAATCATACCATTGTGGTTAGAAAAGACGCTTCAATGATTTCCATCTTCTGAAGTTTAGAGAGGCTTGTTTTATGGCCGAACATGTGATCTCTCCTAGAGAATGTTCCAAGTACATTTGAAAAAATGTGTATTCTGTTGCTTTTGGACAGAATGTTCTCTATATATGTTACCTTTACCTGGTCTAAAGTTATCATTCAAAGCCACTATTTCCTTATTGATTTTGTCTGATCTGTCCATTGATTTAAGTCGAATGTTAAAGTCCCCTACTATAAAATTGTATTACTGTCAACTTCTCCATTTATATCTGGTAATATTTATGTATTTAGTCACTCCTCTGTTGCATGCATAGACATTTACACTTGTTATATCCACTTGTTGGAATGATCTCTATCCCATGCGTGCCCTTTTGTCTTGTTAGATCACACAAAATAGATTTTAAAACAGACACTAAGCATTGCTACCCTAGCTTTCTGTTTCCATTTTAATGGTATGTTCTATTTCTTCACTTTTCATCTGTATGTGTCTTTATGTCTGAAGTGTGTCTCTTGTAGGAAACATAAATGGGGCTTCTTTTATCTTTTTAGTCACCCTATGTCTTTTGGAGAATTTAGTTTATTTATATTTAAAGTAATAATCGATAGGTATTTACTTACTGCAATTTTGTTAATTACTTTCTGGCTGTTTTGTAGTTCTTCTCTCTTTCTTTTACTCTCTTCCCCTGTGACTGATGACTTTTAGTGTTATGCTTGGATTCCCTGGTTTTTGTTTTTTTTTTTTTTGTCTATTACAGGTTTTTGGTTGATGGTTACCATGAGGTTCATATAGAACATCCTATATTTATTTAGGATTTATCCTATTTTCAATTGGTCATCTAAGTTTGAACCCATTTCAAGCCACCTTATTATATTCCTCCTAACGTATATTAGGTCTTTTCTTGTGTATCCTTTAATTTTTTTCACATTTTTTTATGTTATTATGTTATGTTAATCACCATACATTAGTTTTTGATGTAGTGTTCCGTGATTCATTGTTTGCATATAACACCCAGTGCTCCATTCAGTATGTGCCTTCCTTGATACCCATCACCAGACCAAACCATCCCCCCACCCCCCTCCCCTCTAGAACCCTCAGTTTGTTTCTCAGAGTCCATCGTCTCTCATGGTTAATCTCCCCCTCCAATCTCCCCCACTTCATTTTTCCCTTCCTACTTTTTTTTTTTTAACATATAATGTATTATTTGTTTCAGATAAAGGGCTAGTATCCAAAACTTATAAAGAACTTATCAAACTCAACACCCAAAGAACAAATAATCCAATCAAGAAATGGGCAGAAGACATGAACATTTTTCCAAAGAAGACATCCAAATGGCCAACAGATACATGAAAAAGTGCTCAATATCCTTTAATTTTTGTAGATATAACTGAGTTTGCTAATTTTGTCTTTTTACCTTCATATGCCAGCTTTAAGTAATTGCTTTACCACCTTTACTTTTTGTCTGCTTTTACCAGTGATAGTTTTCTCTTTCATAATTTTTTTAAAAATATTTTATTTGAGAGAGAGAGAGAGGTAGTGAGAGGGAGAGCATGAGTGGGGAGGAGGAGAAGGAGAAGCAGACTCCCCATCGACCAGGGAGCCCAACTCAGGGCTCTGTCCCCAGAATCTGGTACCATGACCCACACTGAAGGCAGATGCCCAACTGGCTGAGCCACCCAGGTGCCCCTCTTTCATAGTTTTCTTACTGAGCTCCTGAGTTAAGCCCCACTAATTCTCAAAGGCAGATGTTCTGGAGGCTCATATTCCCAATGAATATCCCCAAGACAGAGGGTGCACACTGTGGGGTTCGATTCCCTCCCTCTTTGGGGAAGACCTCTGTACCTGCGATATCCCTCAGGCAGGTGGGTTGCCATACCCTGTTCCCAACTAGGTCTCTGCCCCTCCTACCATTCTCAGTGGGACCTTTCCCTTCTATCTTCAGCTGTGGCAGAGCTGTTCTACTAGTGTTTAGGTCATTGTCAGAGGGAGTTGGGCTATATATTTAGTTGCAGCCTTACAGCTGTCTGCGGGAGGATGTTAGCTTGGGATTCTTCTCCTCCACCATATTCCCAAGCTCCCAAAGGGACTCCTTTTTCAAGGTCTCTAAAAGTAAGTACAGAAATATTAAAAATATTGAAGTGTTATTTTTAAACCTTCAGCTTTTAGAGAATTGACTGCCTTCTTGCTATGAACTATGAAGAAACAGTAAACACATGCTCCTAGACACTCCTCTGCACCACCTTCCTCCAGGGATATTTTTAAAGTAGCTTTTTTTAAATAGCACTTGCAATTTTTTATAGGTCCATATTATTCCATAATTTAATTGATTTAATGCTCAACAGATTTCCCTCAAAATTTAGTTCATAATTGCTACTACATTGCTGTAGTTCCTTCATGTTAGTGAATGCCTAATTACATAGAAGCTTAAATGCTTTTGATTGGATAATTTTATTGGATATTGTTCAATTTTTTTGGACAATGTATGCTGAAATAGAAAAGTCTGAGGCCAACTTGATGTTTTCTCCCTTGTGAATCGTTATGTCTGGAAGCTTTAAAAATTGTTGGTCTTGAAATAGAAAGTTAATATGCCAGTATTTTGATCAGAAATAACATCCAGTAATGTCAACCTCTATTTAAAAATCCTAAATATCATTGGAGCATATAAGTATATTTTTGGAGGCTAAGTTATTTGTCATACTTTCTTGAGCCCATCATGGGCTGTTCTGAGTTTACTCAAGCAAGTAAGTAATTTTTAAAGAACAAGATCCTCCAAGGAGAGACAGGGCAAATCCATTCTTTCACTCATGGCAGAAAGTGGGTGAAAGATGTAGCTTTTATACAAGCAATTAAGAAATCAGTTGCATTTCAAGACAATCTTAAAGGCCACACATGGGAATTTATTAAAGGTCAAGTTTGAAACACCCGAAGAACCCAGAAAAAAAAAAGAGAGTTGCAAGCCCTTCTTTAGTGGCCTGCATCAGGTACTTATAAAACCTGGGAGAAGGCAGGAGATCAAACTCATAGCAAAGCAGGGGCGGTCATTAAGGGTGGCAAAGACAGACCCCAAAGTGTTCTTTTTTTCCTAGACCTTCATTTCAAAACCAAAACAACAAAAGAATTGTTACTCCACTGGAAAGCAGAACTTTTCACCATCAGCACACAGGTGAACACATTCATTATTCAAAGAGACAGATGAAAGATCCTTTTGGAGAAAAGGTATGAAACCAGCTGTAGCCTTGGAAGCTACATCGATACCCCACTGGAGTAGAGAGAGCAATCTCCTGTCCAAGAGTAAATGTAGATACGAAGCTCAGTTTCAGTTACAGTAGGAGACAGACCAAAAATGTATAAAATGCTTTACCCCTGGAGTCCAGGTTCTTAGTTTCTCTGTGAGTCAGAAGGTAGAGTAAGATAACAGAAAATAACTTGTTTAAAACTAGAACCTAGGAGTAAGAAACATCCCCAGTCTTATACTGAGGGAGAAGTGGTATAGAGACCCTTATCAGTAGCCCAAGTTTGAAGGAACTGCTGAAAGCTCCAATGGACTATGAATGTTGAGACAAAATCCTCCAGCATTCCAAGCACACATGAAGAACAAAGTAAGAAGCAGCATACCATTGGAGCAATTGGAATCACGATAAATAATAATACTTAAGCCAAACTCACCTGACTAGATTGACTCAAATCTTATTCCAGATGCCTGACAGAAAAGCTGTGCCCACTGATGTGCATGAATTATTTTCATTACCTTTTTCTGTTCTTCTTCACATAATCTAAGCAAGAAAATGTGGCCCGCTGCCAATAAATAAACAATCCCCAGGATCAAAATAAAAGTGACCCAAATGGTGAAGCTATCCATCTCGGGTTTTGGAATAACTATCATTCATGTTAAAGGATTTAGTGGAAATATTGGAAAACATTAATGAACAGAGATGCAATTTCAGCAGGAAGATTAAAGCCATAGAAAAAAGGCAAATGAAAGTTCTTGAAATAAAAGCATGGGATCACTGATGGCAAATTCCTTCAAAAGGATTATGAGAAGAATGAACAAAGCTAACAATCAGGAAACTTGGATTTATTAAAATAAAAATGGTGCCAAGTGAAACAAAGGGAAAGAGTGAAAATAGAGTATCCATGACACATTATTCAAACCATTTAAATCTAACCTATATATAATTAGAAGACGACAGAGGAATTTACAACACCAACCTTCTCATCAGAAAGGATGCAGAACAGGCATAAAGCACCAAAAGAAAAAAAAAAAAATCTACTCTGATCCTAGAATTCTATCCTAGCAAAAATATCTTTAAGAATAAAAAGACTCAGTTAGACAAAAACAAAAACAAAGAAACAAACGCCTGAGAAAATGTATTGTCAAAACTGTGCTACAAGATAAGTTAAAAGACATTCTTCCTTCACAAAGAGTAGGATCTGGATAAAAACCTGAATCTACACAAATAGAAAAGGAGTGCTTATTAGTAATGGTAAAAAATATAGAATACCATTTTCCCCCTACTTTTACTTACTTGAAAGTGTAATGGACTATCTAAAACAAAAATAATACTGTCTTGTTGTGCTTATTACATATGAAAAATTCAAATTTATGACAGACTAGGATAAATGAGGACATGGAGGCAGAGTATATTGCTGCAAGGATTCAACACTGTGAAATGATACAATATTTAAAAGTAGACTATGATAATGTTACATGGTTTGTGTTGATGAAACCATTAAAATTTAAAAAGATAAAACTAAGAAATCAATAATGGAAATAACAGAATCATGATAATCATTGTTTTGTTTTTCAAAACAAGGAATAAAAGGCAAAAAAGGGCATGTATGGTGATTAACATAACTAAATAAAATTCAAAAGAAAAAAAAGGAAGAAAGGGCAGATAAGACACTAAAAACCAGCAAAATAAATTCAACTTATTAAAAAGCTATAGTTTCACATATAATATTCTAAAAACCCAACCAGAAACCAGTGGTCCAATTAAATTTTTAAAAACAAAGAAAATCCACTGTTTAAAATAAATCTACTTAATATATATAAAAATAGATCTGTTAAAATTAAAATTGATGGGAAAGATTTTTTTTTAAGATTTTTTAAAAATTTATTTGACAGAGTGAGAACATGGGCACAGGCAGGAGGAGCGGCAGACAGAGGGAGAGGGAGAAGCAGGCTCCCCGCTGAGCACAGACCCTGACATGGGGCTTGACCCCAGGACCCTGGCATCATGACCCGAGCCGCAGGCAGACGTTTAACCGACTGAGCCACCCGGGTGCCCCAGGAAAGATGTTTAATACAAACAATAATTAGAGGAAAGATGGGCTGGCTATATTGGTATCAAACACTGCAGACTTCCAAACAAAACATTTTATCAGAGATAAGGAGGGAAAACTCATAATGAAAAAGAGGAATCATTAAGAGAATACAATTTTATTCTCTCTATATAACTGTACATATTCACAGTTTCTTCAAAATAAATGAAGAAACTGATAGAAATGGGGGGAAAAAAGTTTTACAATCACAGATAGAGACTTCACTCCCCTCCCAGAGACAGGAATATGTGAAGACTATCTTCAGTCAACATGAGCTAATTGAACATTTCAAACAACAACAAAAACAGAACACACATATTCAAGCACTCATGAAACTCTCACCAGGTGACAATATTTTGGACCCTATAATAAACAAAGAGATTTAAAACATTGTAAGCAAAAGCCAAATAAACTAGAGTAAATAATAAAAAGGTATCTTCGATATTAAAAGCACCCTTGTAAGACTGGGTCAAAGAGAAAAAGTAAAATTCAAAAGTCTAGAATTGAAGATTTCATCTATCTAACACTCTGTAAAAGGCAAAACTATAGGTACAGAATTCTTATCAGTGGTTGCCAGGGAATAATGTAAGTGGACAAAGGGAATGACCACAGACTGGCCCTCAGGAATCTTTTGATATAAGGGAAATATCTTCTTCATGGTGGTGGTTATACAAATTATTTGTCAACACTCAAAACTGTACACTTACAGGTGAATTTTTCAATGTAAAGAAATTACTAAAAAATAAGAACATGGGGAGAATCTAGGTGGTAGATATACAGATTTTAATGCACATTTTTCAACTTTGTTCTATGCTCAGAAGTTGTCATATAAAATAGTGAAAAACTGTTTTCCTCCCAAAAGGAAAATCCTTATGATTGAGACCAGGAGAAAAAAATTATTATTAAAAGTCAAAAGAATTAAAAATGAGTTAGCATAAACAAGTTATGAAGTATATAATTTTCTACTTCAGGACCATGGGAGCAAGTAACAGACTCCAAATAAGATGCCATATTATGAACCTTAATATAGTCATAAAAATTCCTATTTGTATTTACTTTCAAGTTTATATACTGTATTTTACCTATGTGATCCCTTTTGATCTAAATAATTAAGTGAGGTAAATGGCATTACATTCCAGATCCAGAAAGTGATGTACAGAGCAATTCAGCAACACAAACTAGGTCTATAAACCAAGGCCTGTAACTCCAAATCCTATGTCATTGTTTTCTCTATCTTTCTATATTGAAGAATATTCAGAAAGGTGCACATAGTGAAACTGAATATGTGCTCAGAGAAATGCACAGATAAAGGTACAGTTCAATGGATATTCACACACACCCATGTAGCCAGAACAGAAATCAAATTAAAGAACATCCCCAGCATACCAATGGTACC
The DNA here is from genome assembly GCF_003265705.2 of Callorhinus ursinus. Taxonomy (NCBI): domain Eukaryota; kingdom Metazoa; phylum Chordata; class Mammalia; order Carnivora; family Otariidae; genus Callorhinus; species Callorhinus ursinus. Next base: position 17,302,275 of record NW_027397074.1, on the reverse strand, counting down.
TCAGGCTTTTTAAGGGGGATCAGTATAAGAAATGAAGGTTTCATAAAATTTTAATTCTGTGGTGCTATCATCAATATAAATGACTCTCCTTTTAAGAATTCTTTAAATAGTCAATATTTTACTATATTTAAAATGATTACTTATATTTATTTGCATAGAGCCTTTTAGGAACATAGATAGAGGCAGATAGGAAAACAGCTCCCAAATAGTATGCATTGGTAGTCACCACTCATAAAATTACTAAAAGAGTCTATTTAAAAAGTTATATCGATTGCTTTTAGCCATAAACATGGTTAAAATGCATTGACTAACGGGATGCACTTCACTGGTCAAACACAACTTTTAAGATATTTATTAAGCATGACCAAGATGACCTTAATGTTCCTTTCATCTTGACTACACCTTAGACACGTATCTTCCTAACTATGGAAATAAGCCCAGAAATAAACTCATTCATGTAAGGTCAACTAATATTTGACAAGAGGACCAAGAGTATTCAATGGGGATAAGACAGCAACTTTAATAAATGTTCTGGGAAAACTGGATAGCCACATGTGAAAGAATGAAAGTAGACCTCTATCTTCTACCATCAACAAAAATTAACTCAAAATTAATCAAAGACTTAAATAGGAGACCTGAATCTATACAACTTCTAAAAGAAAATGGGAAAAAAACAAAAAACAAAAAACTTCCTTGACCTGTCTTGGCAAGAATTTTTTTTGGGGGGGAGTGGGGGAGATAGGACACCTAAAACACAAACTACATCAAAATTAAACAACTTTTTAGTTTTTATCAAACTAAAAAGCCTCTTCACAGCAAAATAAATGATGAACAAGATGAAAAAGCAGCTTACAAAATGGGAGAAAATCCTTGCAAACCACACATTTGATAAGGTGTTAGTATTTAAGATATAGAAGGAACTCCTACAATTCAATAGCCAAATAAATAAAATAAAGAATAAAGAAAAAATAAAACCCACAAATTACCCAATTTAAAAATATGCAAAAGACCTGAATAGACATTTCTTTGAATATACTCAAATCCCCAACAGGTACATAAAAAGGTACTCAACATCACTCATCAGGGAAAGGCAAATTAAAACCCTCAGTAGCTCTCCCCTCACACCTATTACAGTGTCTAGCATCAGAGAGCTAAGAGGTAACAAATGCTAATGAAGATGTGGAGAAAAGGGAACGCTTATATACTATCGGTGGGAATGCAAACTGGTGCAGCCTCTGTGGAAAACAGCATGGAGGTTCCCCAAAAAGTTAAAATTAGAACTACCACATAACCTAGCAATTCCACTTCTGGGTATTTATCCAAAGGAAACAACAACAAAAATCACTATCTTAAAAATTTATCTGCATCCCAATGTTCATTGCATCATTTATAATAGCCAAGACCTGGGAAGCAACCCAAGTGTCCATCAACTGATGACTAAGAAAATGTGGCACGCACGCACACACACACACGCGAGTATTATTCAGCCTAAAGAAAGAAGTAAATCCTGCCATTTGTGACAAAACGAATGGACCTTGAGGGCATAATGGTAAGTGAGGTAAGTCAGACTGAGAGACAAATACTATATGATTTCAGTACGTATATGTGGAATCTAAATAAACAAAACCCAAGCTCCTAGATGCAGAGAATAAATTGGTGGCTGACACAGGTGGGGAGGGGGGATTGGGGAAATTAGTGAAATGGGTAAAGGTGATTAAAAGATATAAACTTGCAGTGAGAAGTAAGTTCTAGGTATCTCATGTACAACATGAGGACTATGGTTAACAAATTATATTTCAAAGTTGATGCTATTAGATCTTAAATGTTCTTATCACAAGGAAAAAAATTATAGGTGATCAATGTTAATTAAATTTGTAACCATTTTACAATATAGACATCTGTCACATTTTGTTATGAACTTTAAACTTACAAATTACATGTCAATTATATCTCAATAAATCTGGAAAAAATTTAAAAAGACAAGGAAACTATCTCTTGGAAACATAATCATCACAGAAGACAGAGCCCCCACATCCCAGTGTCTATGGGAGGCTGGAGACCCAACTTTGAGAACTGCCAATTAGCCAACACAGATGGCAGTTACCATGTGACCAACTCTTCTCCTCCCACATCCTCCAGTACTTTTCCACTAGCTCATCCCAGTGTTCAACAACTCTCTCTGCTTTTGTTGCAGGGAAGTGGAGTTTTCTTTCTCCCTGCTACTTCAACAGTCTTGAGTAAAGTTTTTCTTGCCTGTTAATTCCCTGTGATGTGATTTTTCTTTGCTAAGCATCTCCTGTATTCTAGGTGATAAGTCATAACCTCAGACTTTGAATCTACTCAGCTAGATAAGTAAGCAAAAAATGAGTGTGCTAAGTGCAACATTCACATTTACAAATGTGCTGTAAAAAGCAGCTAAGACAGGCTGTCCTGAACACCCCCACCCCCGGAGTACGAAGGGCTTTAAGGAAGTTAACAGATGAGAAGACAAAGCTGAACCATGACGGATTTAGGAAAAAAAGCTTGCCCAGTATATCCGTCATATGAAGGGAATTCTAGGCAGAGAGTGTAGCATGAATGACAACATGGGCACTGAGGCCATGCCGTCTGGGAAGGAAGGGGTCAAGAGCTGGTGTAATGTAGTGTCCACATGTTGCCTGAACCAAAGAAGGAGAGTTGGGGTAGCTGGTAGACTGACCACATTTAACTTATGAAAAGTCTCAGGAATCCTGAGGAGTTAGGACTGTAGGAATTGCAAAATGAGTAGAACTAGATCAAAAGTGAGGTCCTAGAGGTATCTGAATATTCTTCTACTAGCCGTGTAAAGGTTGAGGTGCTGGTAGACTGAATCTTCAGTGGGATGTGGGTGGGAGAAAGCCCTCACCTTCCAGACTTCCCTGGTGTAAACACTCTCGTCATGGCTGGTGTCAAGGTGCCAGTGGTTTAATAACCAGATTTGAGAATTCCTGACTATGTAGCGGTTGGGTTCTCATGAGCCAGTGCCCTTTGCGCTAGAATACCACTGGTGTAAGGGCAAGAGAATGGCCTTTGTCCGTGTGAAACGGATAAAGATACGAACTCAAACAGCAGCTGTGGTTACCAACAGGAGGGGACCTAATCAGGGGCATTACAGAAGTAAAGCCAACAGCCCATGTGAGAGGTATTATTCACAAATAAAAACAGTCTTTTTCTTAAGGGTCCTTTAAACAGTCAACTATTTAAAGGTCAAATAATGCGTGTCATGGGTCAAGTAATGCACCCGTTCTCATCGGCAAAACTTGGATTTAAACCCAGTCTGCTCGATTCCAATATCCCACATGTAAGATTAGGAGCTTGACTCAGGTTCATCTGGAAAATGAGCCTAATACGGTTGCTCTAACAATTAACATGATACCAAAGTACCTAAAACAACACCTGGTACCTGAAAACACGTAGGAAAGGACAGCTAGCATTAATATGTTAATTACCATTACCCTCATTTTGCCACACCCCTGTTTAGTTTAGTTGCTTGTGTTAGGAGACAGATGCAGCAATAAATCAGGAGGTGTTAAGACAGAAAGCAATTCTCTATGCTTAAAAAGTTTACAAGCTGAGGAGAAGAGTACATTTAAAATACTGTGGATTTTGAATTTTCTTTCATAATCCTTTCTCTTCCGAGTATAAACTAAATCTTCTAAAACAAATCTATGTGAACTGGAACATCGGCTTCTTTTCTAGCATCACAGTGTGGGATAGGCTTGACTGGTTATGATAAGCTCATCAAACATTCCCTCAGGTTAAAAGCTAAGATAATGGCCCTGTAAACAAACATCATTTTTTCTATTTTCCTGCAAAGTCAGAAGTAGAACTGCAGTTTGAATTATGCAGGTAATGATTCATAATCCTCAAGTAACTGAAAACTTTTGTTTCCCATGGAATATCTCCCTAAGGGGAAAGACACCAACGTCCAGCCCAGCTTTGACCACTGGAAATTATATAACCTGTTGTCCATGTCACACACCATTGAGTTTGGCATCTGGGTAAAGAGTTAGCTGCACCTTGGGTGAGATAAACCTTTTAATCTACATACAAAGTAAGAATCTTTTTGGCCACAGCTTTATAACCTCTGGTGCTTTGGACTTACAAATAAATCACTCAGAAGATAGAAAATTTGGCAGAAAAATCTGGACTCTAAAATGGCCTGCAAATTAATTTTAGAAATTCAATAACTGCTATCAAACACACATGATGAAGATAAATGTATCCCCTTCAAGTTTCACAGTTTGGCACACCAGAGAATACCTGAAAGGCAAGGTCACCAGAGCTGGGACTGTGTTCACACTCTGGACTTTAAGTCCTTGATAAATAAAATATCTTCACTCAAAATCGAAACATACATTCATGAACAAGAATCCACACATACTAAAGTATTGCTTCTGACAGAACAATTCCTAACAATCCTCAATGCAAATCAATGCCCAAGACTGCATGTCACATTACTTATTGCAAGAAAATTGTTGTTACATAATTACATTCTTCTGACATTCAGTATTTTTGTTTAATGTTTATTATGCTTTATCGCGCTAAGTTTTAGCCTTGGCATATACACTCTCACTGTGAAAACAAACAGTGAGTTGTTATTTTGTTCTGACCAAAAATAACCGTACTACAGCTTTTGTAATAAAAGTTAAAACTGTGTTTTGCATGTAAACATAAAAGGGATGTGCAACCAAAGTGTGATGTTCCAAAAAAGAAATTATTGAGAATCTGGCACAGAGGGCAAGTTAAATTTCTTTTCTCAGCAATGCCTCAAGTGGAAAACAAATATTTGCCCTATCTTTGTAGTGAACTTAGATTCTCTTTGTTTAAAAGGAAAGGGGGTTCACATTATGAGAATTATGTGAAGATTCTATATGGCATCTGTTTAAAATCTTTTTCCCCTTGACCACCTCAAATTGAAATTCTCATTCAAGCCAGTGGGGGTGAACTACCAGATGCTCTCACACACTCTGTGGCAGGACTCTTTAATCTACTTGCTCCATCTTTTGTGCATTCCCTACGGAGTGGATTCTGACGAAGAGGCTTTTTAAAATATAGCATGTTCACAAAAATTTTGAGGTACAGTCTGGCCAACAGATGAGGAAAACAACTGCCATTGAAAATAATAATAAACTAATACTCACGGTTCCCCCCAAAGAGGAGGCAGGGCACACCACAGGAAGCCACACAGGCAAGCATGGAGGGGCAGTCTCTCAGCAGGTGGAGGGAGGTAGGGGAATTGTGGGTAGGGGTATTTACTGTGGTTTCCTCGGATAGGAACAGGTGAGGCAGGGAAGCAGATTTAGTATTGGCTAGTTTGAATCACGTCAGTGGGCTTTGGGGCAGAGGGGCTATCCCTGGTTGTCTGGTGCCTGGCCTTGGGGTTTAATAGAGAGGTAGGTAACGGCCTGGAGTATAAGAGCCCAACGGGTTGGCCATACGGACTCTGGATTGGTTGGTTTTATTTGAAAAATACATCCGCAGGAGGCGGACTCCTCCCGAGAAAGGGGCTGGGAACGGCAGGAGGACAAGGCAAAGTGATTTAAGCATATTATCCAGTTTTCCAGGATGAGGCAAGTCTAGCACATGCATGCAGGGCAGCTGTTAAAGGAACGTTTACAAAAGCTACCAAGACGGTGAATACAAGACGGGTGGCTTCCTCTCATACAACCGAAGCCCGAAACACGCGTAGTGGGGGCTGTTGGTCGTCCACTCTGATTCCCTTCACAGGGCAGTTGAACCAATAACACTGTGAGGATCAGCTGCTGAGGGCTCCCAGCTTTCTCCTCGAGAGATCTGCTTTCTCAGCCAGTGGTGCTCTGACCTGACTGTGTATCAGAATCACCGGAGGAGCTTGTTAAAACAAGATCACTTGGCCCCGCCCCCCAAAGTTGCTGATTCAGCAGTTCTGGGCTAAGATCCAAGAAACTATCATTTGTAACAAGTTCCCTGGTGATGCCCATGTGCTGGTCTGGGAACCCGTACCTACATTGAGAACAACTGCTCTAGACTGACAGGAGTTACCTCCCCCAGGGATTATATACTCCAGAGTCAAGGACTGACTGATACCAGGTGTAAACGTCCAACTACCTTGCCTCAAACCGAGATCATCTGTGCTGCCGTCCATTCGCCAGAGCTCCACAGGAGAACAGGCCGTGGAGGCTGACTCCACATTTTCCTCAGGCTTCTTGCGCTCCCCAGAACTGCCTCCCTCAATCCCTTAAGGGTTTGCTCCTCAGTAAACCACGGACACAATACAGACTGCTCAGTTTTTGTTTTGAGGAAACCCAACTTAATAAAAGAGATTTTTACTCAAACTTTTTACTACCAAAACTTCATCTGAGAATTATTTTACCATTTTCAAGTTTGTTTATCTTCAATACTTTTGTTGATCCTTAAACACAGCGATGGTCTTGAGGGTGTTCAGTAGTAGTCAAAATAAATAGTGGAAAAAATGGGAGGTAATTGGGGATATTTATCTGGAGAGTGGAAGGCAAAAGGGGAGATTCGTTAGCTATCCTTGTCAAGAGCATCCAGGGTCTACTTACTGCTGGCATTTTTCTTATAAGGCAAATTAAAAAGACATGATTCTACCTTCTGCACTTTACGCTATAAGGCATTGCCTGAAAATGAATTTACATTTTGGGAGGGGATGAATTCATGCATTGAGTATTGTGGGCAATATTTTGATATCTAAACTAACTCCCCACAGCTAATTTGTTTCAATTAATGAAATGTAATTAAATTATATGCATGAATGAATAAATGAATTAATATGCATTTAATAATCTAAATATATCAGATACCAGACTAGCCACTTTTTCATATACATTTATTTGATCCTTATGATTAAGGACTCTATACAAGCTTTCAGAAAACAAAGGTATTTGGTGTATTTTTAAAAGATAAAGTAGAGAAAGAGCACAAGCCCTTTTAGTGTTGCTCTTTTCCTGTCAATAATATAATACTGTTAATACTGTTAAGTGATTTTAATGAATTAATATATGATTAGTGTCATAATTAATGTCATGAACGCATGAATAATTAACATCAGGCCTACCAATGATTTTGGCCAAACAGTGCAAAATTTGGGGCTACCTCTCCCTCACCCTATTTCAAGCTTCTGAACAGAATTTACCACATTTAGCTCCAAACCCAGAAGGAAAAAGGACAAGTATTTTTGACCTGTACTTTCTTATCAGAAGCCAGAACTTGTGATGGATGAGGTGGAATAGTATGAAAAAAATTCGAGTTGGTGCTCAAGAACAGTTCATGCAATGAATTTATGCAACTCATGTTCCCGCTCTATGGTTTAAGAAAAATAGTTTGGTCTCATCAGACTGTTTTAAGATGCAGCATATTGTAGTGGAATGAGTTCAATATCATGTGTTCAAATTCAGGTTTTTGTACTATTTCTGTTTGATCTAAACCAAGTTATAATTGGCCTGGGTCTCAACTTCTTTATCTCTAAATGGGTGATGATGATGCCCATCTTGGTAGTATGTTGTGAAGACGAAGTAATATAAGTAAATTTCTATATACCAGAGCCAAAATATCACAGGTTTACAACAAATATTCATTTCCCCCACTTTTAATTCTGTGGATATCTCCTTCTTTTAATCGGTGCATATTATGTTCTCCAGTCAAGCTAAACTACTACCATCTGTAAACAACCCCTGTAGTATCTAGCCCTCACACCTCTTTACACTTCATGCCATTCACCTTAACTGATTTTCTCTCTATTTTTCCCCAGCCTTTCTGAACTAGCTTCCTTGATTCTCTAATGCACTGTGGTTTATTTCTCCTATGAATATCCAAGGATGTGTCTCTCAAAATGTCCCATTTTGCTATGTATTATTCTTGTACGTAGGTTATTTCTTAGATGTTATTAAGTGCAGGGGCACCTGGGTGGCTCAGGTCATGATCCCAGTATCCTGGGATCAAACCCCACATCCAGCTCCTTGCTCAGCGGGTAGAGTGCTTCTCCCTCCCCCGCTCCGCCTGCTTATGCTCTCTCTCTGTGTCAAATAAATAAATAAAATCTTTAAAGGAAAAAATAAGATGTTATTGAGTGCAATGTTTCATTCTATCTATAGCAGGTGCCCTTTGTATATGTCTCAGTTGAAATTATGACAGGAAATAGCATGATAACTATACTGGTAGGTGTCTGTTTATTTGTCTGCCTCCCACGCTATATCATAAGCTCTTGGAAAGGACTCTGCATTGCCTTTCTATAGTTCTCTCTATATTTTCTATTTCTCTACATATTCTATTTCTCTATATTTCACCTCAATGCTATACTTTCATTGGTACTCCAACTTTTGCAACAATATGGAAGTTCCATTGTAGAGGCATATATATCCGAGTCCATGTTTTATCTTGCCAAATTCAGTGGAAGTTTTTAATACATTTAATAACTTAATGGCTAAAATCAGTGGCCAGTAACCCAAAAGAGGGCCATTTGATAGCAAAACTTCAGACATGATGGCAGAGCTCTTACTGCATTCAGTATTCTCAATGAGACAATCATAGTTTTATGGGGGCCATAAGCTATTAAAGTCCAAGTGACCTGGACTCTCCAAGAAGGAACTTATAAGTTACAATCAGGTGGAGTTAAAAGTACCCACCAGTTCACTGGGGTCAGAGGCCCTAGGCCTCCTTCTCTTAGTTGGTGCCTGACCTATCTTCCTCCTGATTTTCTTCATGATTCATGGTTTGTGTATAACATCCAGTGCTCCATTCAATGGATGGAGCTGCCTTTTGCTTAGTGGATCTGACTCTACTTCCCAATGTTTCTTACTATTACTTGTTACCTTCATTTGGCCATCCTGACTGCTTTCTGTTTTCTTCCAGAGCGAGGCTGGTATGATTTTGACTCCATATTGATGCCTAATGCCAGGCTGTTTTCCATTTTTCATTTTTAGTACTGATCATAGTCTCATTGCTCAATCCTTCTGAGCATAACAACCAAACATAATCTTTTTTTTTCCTGTAAAAATAACCCTGTAAAACTATGGACATAGAATATTTCCCTTACTTTGCCAAACATAACAGAACTTGTTTTGACTTATTTGGGTCCTTGTCATCATCTTGGCACTTCAGGTTCTTAATTTTGTGTGTGATGTTGGGAAAGAGGAGTGTGCTTTTCTATAGACATCTTAGAGAAAAGGGACTCTAGAGGCTTCCTCAGGTCCTCACAGCTTATAACTTTAGAAACTAATTCATAGGCAAAATTTGAATCTGAATCTGCCACGTAGAAGCCACAAAGAAACATCTGGATGAAATTTTTGAAGACATGCAAACTGTGGCTCTGTGTTTTAGGAATCACCCATAAAGAAGGCATAGGCAATGTTGTCTCCAGCAAGCAGGGTTCCCAAAACTGTAATTATGACACGTGTAACAACACTTAGAAGTAAATGGTCAACATGTGTGGACAGGTAATAGAACCCATCTTTTGGCAGAAACAAAATCTGAAAGCAGAAACTACGTTTGTTCCATTGGTTTTTGTTTTTGTTTTTGAGAAATATGAAACATCAAATTTTTCAATACAAATGTGGACTACAAAAGACTGTGCATTGTACTGCTGGGGAATATGCTGAAGACAAATCTTCACAAGGGTAAGTGGAGAGTTGAGGGATATAACCAGATGTTTCAAGCAAAAGAACATCAGTCCACTCCGAGAGAGTACGTTGGTAGGTTATGCTAACATGAGCTATAACAAGGCCAAGACTAAGGCCATGCCTATGGGAGAAAAAAAAAAATCAGAGATGGGAAGAGGGGGTGAGCAGAAGGAGATGATGCTGTCACGCTCAGTGCTAAATTGCATAACCTTTTCATCAGTTAAATCTGGGCATACACGAAAACATCACCAAATCAAAGAAAAACCCTCTTAGACACCCCCATACTCCAACAAAGTGACCAATTCCCAATTTTGGATATTGTATAAGCATGACTCCAAGTATTCTGGATGGTTTTACTTCCATTGTTCTGCTGAGCTTTGTCTTTGTAGACAGATTGTCTGGGTCTCATTTACACCTATAGCTCTTCTAATAAACATGTACGTTCCACTCTCTGAAATGCAAATCACCTTCAAGGGAAACACGAACTACAAGCTATTTTTCTATTTAATCTCATTAGCAAGAATTCATTTTCCCTTTAGATATAAATATGATGTTTGGGTAAAAAATAAAGGATTCTGTGAGAGAGATACTTTTATTTAAATTAATTAATTAATTTTTTTCAACGTAGTGTTCCATGACTCATTGTTTACGTGTAACATCCAGTGTTCCATTCAATATGTGCCCTCTTTAATACCCATCACCAGGCTAACCCACCCCCCCACCCCTCTCCCCTCTAGAACCCTCAGTTTGTTTCTCAGAGTCCACAGTGTTTTATGGTTCGTCTCCCCTTCATTTTTCCCTTCCTACTATCTTCTTTTTTTTTTTTTAACATATAATGTATTATTTGTTTCAGAGGTACAGGTCTGTGATTCATCAGTCTTACACAATGCACAGTGCTCACCATAGCACATACCCTCCCCAATGTAGATACATATTTTTAAGTTATATTTGCATTACAGTTATTTTTACATTTAATTCCATTTTCAAAGGAAAATAAGGCAACCTGGTTCTTCATTGAGATATATTTTAACTTCATGAGTTTATGTGTCTTATATACAAGGCTTGAATAATACATGAAAACTTGACTTCACCCTTTGTTTAAAACCTGAAATCAAGATGCATTTTACTTTCATCTCAAGCATTTGTAGAGGAGGCAAGAAACATCATTTTCTTAACTCTGAAGTCCAACTGCATGGCCAATCAAGGTTGATTGATTGAAGATGTCTAAAGAGTGGCAGCCAATATCCTCCAGTCTGCTGACCTTGCGTTTCAGAAGACAGATTAAAACAGGCTGTCTCTTTCTAAATTCAAATGGATTGGGGGGGGGAATCTTTGTGCCTTGATCCATTATGGGGTTTGTGCCTAATTGATCTTTGACTCATTACTGCAGCTGAACAACTTAGTGACACTGACATGAATACTTGTTTACAAAATGGTAAGTTAGAATAATAATTCAGCTTTAAAACAGAGAAACAACTTAGTAAGGTGATGAAAACAAAGTATACAAAATTATAAAACAGTTCCAATCAAGCAGTACTCTATTTGATTACCATCATTTAAAAATTATCAATAGCAGCGATAGGTTGCATACATTGGTTCACTCCATATCCATACACCTAGCATATTTGCTGATGACTTTTTCAATATTGAACCTCAATATTATTTTCAATATTTAACATCAGCTTGCTGGAGTACACTAGAGTTACTGTACAATGACTATACGCACTGTAACAACTCACTACTCTTTGGTAAAATAATGAGTTGTTTGCTACTTCAAGTTACACAAGAACTTTGGATGGCTGTATAATTCGAAGTAATTTTTGGTGTCAATTTTTATTATAAAAATCAATTCTTGGGGTGCCTGGGTGGCTCAGTCTGTTAAGTGTCTGCTTTAGGCTTGGGTCATAATCCCAGGGTCCTGGTATGGAGACTTGCATCAGGCTCCCTGCTCAGCGGGGGCTGGGGGGGCCGCTTCTCCCTCTCCCTCTACTTGCTCCTCCTACTTGTGCTCTCTCTCTCTCTGTCAAATAAATAAATTCTTTAAAAAAATAAAAAGCAATTCCTCAAAGTTTTAAGGTAATATTCTGATGTAGAATTACCATGAAAAAGAAGTTGCTAGTGTTCTTTCATGGCCCTGATTTTCCTTTATTTATAGCAATTTGAAAGTCTTCTATTGCTTTCTATCAAATTGTATATTCGTTGTGAAATTCACAAGGATATTTTGCTTGATAGATTGAGGAATGAATTATCATTGGATGGATTTGTAACCTGAGCATAATATATTACCATCAAATTATAGATTTTGCATGTAATAAGAAACATGCAGCTAACAGACCACGTGGCTTTAGAATATCTTCCTTCTCAAATATCACATGTAGGGATTCATTCATTTCCTATTATTTTATGTTAAGAAAATAGAATTCCTGGCTCAGTTGGTTAAGTAACTGCCTTTGGCTCCGGTCATGATCCTGGAGTCCCGGGGTCGAGTCCCACATCGGGCTCCCTGCTCAGCGGGGAGTCTGCTTCTCCCTCTGACCCTTCCCACTGTCGTGCTCTCTCTCTCTCTCTCTCATTCTCTCTCTCTCAGATAAATACATAAATAAAATCTTTAAAAAAGAAGAAAATAGAATTCCCTTATGAGACCCTCAAGAATCGCCAAGAAAGAGTATTCAAATACTTAATGTGCTTAATGATGTGTGTGTGCGAGAGAGAGAAAGAGAGGAGTTATATTAATTTCTCCATATGTGTGCTCTGTTGTATGGTTATCAGAATACATTTCATTAAATCTAAAACAGCATCAGTTAATTGCAAGACGCATTATTCTATTTACTGACACTAAGGATAAGATCTGCCAATTAAACTGTGACACAGTACTGAGCTGCCATCAATTATAAGATTGATTTCAGAAATGTAAAATGTGCACAAGAAAGTGCATCTTTGACTAGATGAACTATGGTAACTCCATCCTGCAGGTAACACAACCGAGCTCTTGCCACAGTGATTCCTGTGGCTGATAAGAATATGAATAAGAAACACTATCCTGGAGCTCCTCCTGCTTCATTTGTTCTCAGTCTCCTCTGGTGTGTCATCTTCTTTATTGTTCCTCCTGGTTGGAGTGCTCCAAAGTTCAGGCCTCAGACCTCTCTTCTGTCTTTCACTCCATCAGTGATCTTACCTAATTGCTTGCCTTTAAATATCACCTATGTGGCAGATGGATCAATCTTCCATCATGAGACCATTTCTAACCTCTCCCTGCCAGTGTGATCCTTCCACCAGAGACCTAAAAGACAGCCCATAATTCTGAATCTAACACAGAATTCTTGGCTACTGCCCCTTCCTGTTCTCCTATTCTTAATAAATGGCACCAGCCATCCAGCAGTTTAGACCAACAATTTAGGAGCTGTTCACGACTGTTTTCTCAAACCCCTTATTCGCTCCTCTCTGGGCTAAGTTCAAAATTGGTTCAAAATTGGTCAGCTTTCGGTTACCTCCGCCACTCTCACTCGAGTCCTAAGTAGCCTCAGCTTTCTTAAGCGCTGCTGCCTTGGTTTCTCCACGGGTCTTTTTCTGCCTCTATGCTTTCCCATTCACCACAGTGTGGTCGAAGGGATATTTCTGCAAAGTCAATGTAATGTTATACTTGTGCTCAAATCCGTCATTAGCTTCCAAACTTAGAAAAGTCCAAATATTTCTCTTCTATGGCATATAAAGTCCAGCATTACCTGGCCTATTAGTATAATTTTCTAGCACTCTTTCATGTGCGTGCATGCGCGCGCGCGCGCGCGCACACACACACACACACACACACACACACACACACACACACATGCTCCCCATGACTCCACTCGACTGTAGGATTCCCAATTCATGACTGCTACTACAACTTGGTTTTATCTTATTTGCCCCTTGTAAGCCAGTGCTCAAGACACTGACTGACATATCGTAGATGCTGAATAAATACTGATGATTGAATGAAAAAGAATGAGCGGACGGACTGATAAAACAGGAAAAGGCTTTGTAAACACTGAATGCATTGCCCCCCCTTCCCTGGGGTCTGCTGGAATACGGAGTGGATGCATATCTGACGCTGAGTCTGGGAGTGCTGAAGAAATGTACAGACTTATGAAAGTCGTAGGCTCTTGACTTTTGCCCAGGATTAGAGACATCTTGGTTAGAGAACTGACTCGAGACGTTGGTGTTTGTAGGTCAGCGCTGTTAACCATCTTTAGTATCGTGGTCAGTTACAACATTTGCTCTTAAAAGTCCTAAGTAACTTTAAAAACAGGCTATTCCAAAGCTCAGTCACTCATTAGATGATCGTTTCCCATGTTTGTCAGCCTGGCAATTGTGAAGTTAATGATCTGTCACCTATCCAGCACCAAGGCGGGGATGCTGTCTACGAGACATTCAACTAGACTGCTGTCCAGACTGCTGAACCTAAGGCTAGGAATTTGATGTCAAAGCTCCTCACCGCTGTCTGGCTATTAGGCTTGTGAGCCGCAGAATAACTGTTGTTATGGAATTCATCACAGAATGCTCTGTCTGAAACTTACATTGAGGCAGTCCGTGAAATCTGTCTCTGTGGGGCAGAGGGTCATCTGTCATTTTGAAAGAAGCTTGTGTGAGCTCTGGGGCTCTGAAGGGGTTTCTCTAATATGAAACATTTATATGCGAATGGGGATTGCGTGTGACTTTGGGGCTGTGGAGCAAATTATGGTTCTATTTTTACTCAAAGTCAGAATGTCACGGCAGTAGATAAAGCAGTCCGGGGTTCTGAAGCTGTTCCGGTCACGTGATTTTCCGGCTTCACAGGTGACACCCCGAACACCTCCTCCGTGGCTGTGAGCTTAGTAGCCTCTAACATTAAGGGCAACCACCAGCAAATCACGGCAAGTAGAGAGACACCAATTAGGAAGACTTTCTGTAATGAAAATGACCATCTTCTTCCCTTGGTAGAAATTATGTCTCTTCATGGTTCGGTGATGGTAAGCTATCTTTACACTGGTAACTGTAATGCATTTTAAAACCATTTATTGTAGGTGGGTACGAGGACCCTGAAGGTTTGGGAGGATAGGGAACTCGTGACCCTCTCTAGGGAGGCCTGGATGACTCATTTACTCTCAGGATACTCCTCAGTCAAAGAAAGAGAAAACAAGAGCTATCTTGAGAATTTCATGGGTTATTACAAGGGCAAACAAATGGTAAATATTAGTGGAATAATCAGTCTGACAGAAATGACATAGTAAGTCAGGATCACGTCTCAGAACTTCGAGGAAGGCCTAGGCTGAGACCTGAACTTAAAGTAATTGGAGAAGGAATTGTGTCTCACAAACACTTTCTTGTATGAAACAACGGGATAATGAGAGCTAATTCACAAAATTGTTGTGAGAATTCAAAAGAAAAAAACACACATAAAAGCGCCCGGCAAATTGTGAAAGACAAAACATTATTTGAAAGTACCTTTTTTTTTTTTTTTGGTTACTTTTGTTCAGTGGGAATGACCCTCACTTATTGTCATAGCCTCCAGAGAAATGCTGAACTTCAACTTAAGAAGGAAGTGGCTAATTTGGCAAATTCAGGTTTAGAGCATCAAACACAGTTTACATCTCTCTGTATCTACATCTCTCAGGCTCTCTCTCTCTCTTTCCCTGACAAATATATATATTATATCTCTGTTCCCTTCTGGAAAAATAGTAAGAGATAATTGGTATGTGGTCTGAAGAAGGAAATTTACTTTAGGTGAGCCCACACGATAAGATTTAACAATTCAGTCTTAGAATGTATTTAGAAGAATATTGAAACTATGTAGGTAAATGTTTCTAGGAAACATTGACAGCCCATAGCAATACTTTCTTGCTATATTCCTAGCATGGGGCATATAAAAAGTAACAATATGGGTACCATCCACAGTTGTAAAGAATGAGGCTCCTCCCAGCTGGAGGCAACTGGTTAGGTGATTAGTGGCACCTAAACTCTGCCAGGCAGCCTAAAAGCTGAGGAGATGAAAACGCTGGAACACACTGCTTAGAGATCTCGGGCTTTGGATCTACAAAGCATCAGATGTTGGCAGTATCACTTACTACGTTGGGAAAGTCACCTAATCTCTCTCGATCTGTATTGCCACATTCATGAGACTCGGATGGTAATCTTTTCCCCGAGGTGCTCTACGTGAGGTTCAAATGACATGGTGTGTGTGAAAGATGAAAAGGAAAGCAATGTATAAATTTTTGATATTAATACCAAAGACAATTTGAGTTCTTTACTTATTTATCAAGGCTTGGATGCAATTGAGCAACTTGGTGCTGTAACTATCCTTAAAAATAAAGAAGTTCTATAATGGAAAGTGGTAAAGCATATTGGGTAGGGTGGAAATGGAAGAAAATGAACATGATTTTATTCACACATTGGTTGCTGAAGTTGTCACCACCCAAATGAGGTGGAATTTTAAAAATGAAAGAACATTTCTTTCCCATATTTCCAAAACACAAAATTTCTGCTCTTGTTTACTATCTTGTATTTAAATATTTAGGTCTCTGGATGTCAATCCAGAATATGCTATGTTGAAATGTTGGGTCAATGTCTGAACCCTGTTCTTTTTTCCAAGAGGACAATTGCCCAATCTCCTCTCAAGCCAACAGATAAGGTAAGGTTTTCTGAAAGAAACAAGTTGAACTTTATAGTTCATACACTAAAAAAAACCCTCATTTAATTTTCTCAGTAAGCTAAAAGCTTTACTATGGGAGTCAGTGAGTAGATTTGTTGAATAAAGGACCTATTATTTACATTCTCTCCCTACTTTTTCTTAAAATATGAGCAAAAATAATAAAGGGAGGAGGGGGAAAAGAGGGGGAAAATCTGTTTAACTTTCTTTCAAGCTGGCCTAGCTGAAAACTTTAGCCGTGGATGGCTTGATGGTTAAGATTGATGAGCGCCATCTCCCTTGGCTGAAGATCAAGCCTTGTCTCATTTGTAATTTTCTCAGTACCCTTGGCTAAGGAGAAGCATCCTGAGGTTGAACACACCTGCTTCACCCCTAGTCCCGGCGAGAGCAACCTCTAACTAGGCAGAACCTCTTGCCAGATGAAAAGAGAAAGCAAAATATACAGAAAAAAAACTATAAGCCACAGGGTGCCACAGTGGAGAGAGCTGAAGAAGGATGACATGGTATTATTATTTAATTTCCAACTTCACAGTGACTCATACTTGGATAAATCAAATATGCATTGTCATTAAAATGTAGAAAGCCTCTTTGGAGGTAGCAGAGAACATTTTTACTAATAAAAGCAGTGATAAATTAATCATGTTATCAACATGAAACTTTAAGTAGGTGTTTTATCCTGTTCAGCCTTGGTGTACTATTTTGAATTTGTAACAGTGGAAAAAATAAGCCATACAACCTATATCCCAAATATATGATTCAGCATTGTTTTTAGGTTCTTTAATATAAGATGTACATACTTTCACTCAACACGATTAGAATAATGTGTCTATTCACACAAACCAATCACAAGGAAGAAAACTATCGATGGATTACAAAAAATGGGCTAGGAAACATTACAAGAACAGGATAGGAAAAAATTATGGTGTCAAATATTCAGTCAGAGACCAGTGCAATTTTGTCTCTCCTGCAAACTCTTGGACCTTCTTTTTCAGGTTGCTCTGGCATCTCCCTTCCTAGTCCCTACAGCATAAATCAAATTTTATCATTTATACTTCTAGCAAGTAGAAAGAAGATGAAGTTCTTGTTTGATACAGAGAACATATCAGTGCCTTGCTAAAGATGACCACATCTATTTCCCCACATATGGGTGTAAGTGGAAAGCAAAACATAGCCCCTAGAGGTCTTATTTTACCAGTTGACGTACTTACTGAGAAGGTTATTTCTTAGTGATTTTCTTAATTTCACATGATTCAAACTTTTTTTTTTTTAAACACCGTATCTTCAAGTTCTATGCACTGGTGAAATACCTATGATGATATAAACTAGAAAGACATTTCCAATGACCATTCTTAGTCTTCTTCTATCTTCTCTTCTGAACTTCTGTTTCTTTCCTAATTCCACCATAAAACATACTTTTAGAAGGATCCTAGAGGACGCAGTTAGTTTGGGTAAAAGAAGATGAAGAAGGATCTTTGGAAACTCTAAAATAGGAGTGGGGAGCAGGAAGGAAGAAAAACCAGGCACCCAGAATCAAAACATTATAAACCCACTTTCTCTGGTGACTCAGGATTTTTGCTTAGGCAAGTACATTCAGGAAAAATGACTGTGATTACTTATTTAGCTTAACAAAATAGATATTCACTCTGAGAAAACTGGTGACCCAAACTGATGGGAACCGCACAGTTATCTGCCTTTGTGAGAAGCTACATTGTCCAAAGATACAGCATAGAGGAAGATAAGCAAACCCAGGCTCCCTGAAGAGTCTAATCACATAACTGACTTAGAAGCAACTTCAAAGCTGCCAGGGAAACAATCTGAAAAAGCCTGCCAGTGAGTCAGATCCTGCTGCTAGCAAAAGGTCTTTCAAAGGCTGGCATCTGGGTCCTGTGATTGCCATTCAGAAAGGGTGGCTGGAACTCCACGCTTAATCTCTGGCGATCATGTGCTCTGGCTATTACTGGACTATTTGGACTGTGAAGACTGTTGTCTGGATTCATGAAAGCCTGTCTTGTGGTTTCACTTCTGAATAAGATTCTTTCACGCTGTCCTTTTAATTTACTTACCATTTTGCATTGACTTTAGCATGTGTTTGCTCTGTGCTATGAATTCAGTGAACTCTCTTCTTCACAAAACGGGGTAAAGTTAAAAACCCAGCTTTTTGCACCCACTTGGCTCATAAGTCTCATAAAAAATGAGCTTCACATCCTCTCTTTTTAAACTACTATTTTGAGACAGTTCTTTCATTATGACAAATCCTCACATTTGTTTTCTTCAGAAATGTCTTTAATTCATCTCCACATAGCAACTACAATCATGAAGCTATTATAGACATTTTAAGTCATGAAAAAGCTTGTTGCATCTCCTGTCCCCTTCCCGTCATAATACTCCAGACCCTATGCCATGTTGAAGTGGTCTCCCCTGAAGACAGTCATGTCGGTAACAGAAATACTCATGCCAGTATTTTGGGGAAAAAATATACTCTAATCTGTCTTCGGCTTGACTAAGGAGGTTACCAAAACTGCAATTTCCCAGTCAACTTTCATTTAGCCACCTGCGGAAGTAGCTTGCAGACAATCCAATTCACTCCCTTCTTTCTGCATGGCTCACTACCACTGTCACCTTCCTTCAGCTCACCTCTAATGGCTTGTCATACAACATCCTTCCCAATGTATATAGCCCATTAGGCAATTGTGTCTGGTTGGAGTTCCTTCACAGAAGGTGCTGCAGTTCTCTTTCAAGTGCATGTACCATTGAGTGCCCAATATTTCAATGGTCTTCTTCCTAGGTCTCAGTTTTGTTCTTGGCTACGGATCATCCTCTCTTTCCAAATATCACAGTCTGTGGTTTTAACCTATTGTACTGAACCAATCATGGTCTTGAAATGAGCTACTTTGTGATGAGTCTCACTAGCTTGAGCTTCCTGAAATAATCTTCATGCAAGTATATACAGTTCAATATAAAACTAACATATAATTGAGAAAACTCCACCTGAACACTGACACATTTCTGAAGTCCACTCATTTTTTTTACTGAGAGCATAATTATTATGCACAAAACTGTAGAGAATTACTGAACTGTAGAGAATTTTGAAAGGATGACTGATTTCTAAGATATTTACCAACCAGTATCCTAAGTGATAGAATTCTAGCCGTGGGACATGTAAATATTACAGCTGTAGGCATTTGTTTATCTCTTGAAAATTGTTTACAATGTTCACTGAAGTTTCAACTCCAATTTAAAAGAAAAATAGGGCTGTAGATGGAGGTTTTTGCGACCAAATAAAACCCTCGATATTCTGGCATCTGTGGCTTTCCAAATACTATCATGGTCACTCAGAACTGAAGCAAAGCATAATGGTTGAGAGGCCACACCAATTTTTATAGTATGTCCAGCCAAACTCTTAATTTTGGTGTGCAGCTAATTAGGGAAACAACTTATATACACAAGAGTGGAGGAAATACATACCTGCTATTTAGATTAACCTAATTTTTAATTCTTAAAATATAACTGAATGGTCAAGTATAATTAGACAAGTGAGAAAAATCAACAGTATGGACTAGCCAGAACTCTTGACCAAAAGACCAAAAATCTAAGAGGTAATTCAGGAAATAGAAGACATTTGAAAAATTCTAACTCATAGACACAAACAAATTTATAAGATAAGAATCAAATGCTATCAAAATGTAACAAGGTAACATTCAGGGACCAGGAAAGAGTCCTTTGAAATTAAAACACACACACAGAGATTGGGGGGTGGAGAGAGGGAAAAAGCTGGCAGAATGCAGAATGCAAACACTGATAAAAAAGGGGATGATAAACTCTTAGTTAAAGAAGATTAATACAGAGGGGCGGAGCAAGACGGCGGAGGAGTAGGAGACCTAAATTTCATCTGGTCCCAGGAATTCAGCTGAATAGTTATCAAACTATACTGAACACCTACAAACTCAACAGGAGACTGAAGAAAAGAATAGCAGCAATTCTATGAACAGAAAAGCGACCACTTTCTGAAAGGTAGGATGTGCGGAGAAGTGAATCTGAGGCAATATTTGTAAAGATAGACCCCAGTGCAAGGGAGCCTCCTCAGCTGGCTACCAGCAAGTGATAGAGCCGCGGAGCACAAAATTGGAACTTTTAGAAGTCTGCTTCTCTGAGGAACATCACTCCAGTGGCTAAGCGGGGGATGGAACCCTCACTGGGACAGTGTGGTCTCAGGACCCTGGGGGTCACAGAAAGACCGGGGATGCCTGAGAGTGGCAGAGCTCCCAGGTATTGAAGCGGAAAAGCTGGCTGCAAAGACAGAGCTGAGGAGTGGGCTCTCAGCTCGGGGTTGCCATAAACTGTGATCCGGGGCACAGTCAGGCCACTACTCTTCAAGCAGGGACCCAACAAGTGGCAGATCCGGGGAGACTCCCCTTCCTCCCCCAGGAGGAGTGGCATGGGAGCGCACCACAGGAATCTGCTGGGTTATTAATAAGATTGATAAACCCCTGGCCAGACTTATCAAAAAGAAAAGAGAAAGGACACAAATGAACAAAAATATGAATGAAAGAGGAACGATCACAACCAACACCAAAGAAATACAAACAATTATAAGAACATATTACGAGCAAATTAGATAATGTGGAATATGAGCAAATTAGATAATCTGGAAGAAATGGATGCATTCCCAGAGATGTATAAACTACCAAACCTGAATCAGGAAGAAATAGAAAGCCTGAACAGACCCATAGCCACTAAGGAAATTGAGGTAGTCATTAAAAATCTCTCAACATCAAGAGCCATGTTTCTGGGAGCCAAGGCTTCCCAGGGGAATTCTACGAAACATTTAAAGAAGAATTAGTACCTATTCTTCTGAAACTGTTCCAAAAAATAGAAATGGAAGGAAAACTTCCAAACTCCTTTTATGAAGCCAGCATTACCTTGATCCCAAAACCAGACAAAGACCCCATCAAAAAGAACTGCAGACCAATATTCCTGATGAACATGGATGCAAAAATTCTCACCAAAATACTAACCAATAGGATCCAAAAGTACATTAAAAGGATTATTCACCATGACCAAGTGGGATTTATCCCTGGCCTGCAAGGTTGGTTCAACATCCACAAATCAATCAATGTGATACAATACATTAATAAAAGAAAGAACAAGAACCATATGATCCTCTCGGTAGATGCAGAAAGAGCATTTGACAAAGTACATCCTTTCTTGATTAAAACTCTTCACAATGAAGGGATAGAGGGTACACACCTCAATATCATAAAGCCATCTATGAAAAACACACAGTGAATATCATTCTCAATGGGGAAAAACTGAGAGCTTTTCCCCTAAGGTCAGGAACATGGCAGGGATGTCCATTATCACCACTGCTATTCAACATAGTATTAGAAGTCCTAGCCACAGCAATCAGACAAGAAAAGGAAATAAACGGCATCTGAATTGGCAGAGAAGTGAAACTCTCACTGTTTGCAGATGATGTGATACTTTATGTGGAAAACCCAAAAGACTCCACCCCAAAACTGCTAGAACTCATACAGGAATTCAGTAAAGTGCCAGGATATAAAATCAATGTACAGAAATCAGTGGTATTTCTATATACCAACAACAAGACAGAAGAAAAAGAAATTAAGGAGTTGATCCAATTTACAACTGTACCCAAAACCATAAGATACCTTTGAACTTTTTTCAAAGAAATGGAACAAATAATCCTAAAATTTGTATGGAACCAGAAGAGACCCCGAATAGCCAGAGGAATGTTGAAAAAGCAAAGCAAAGCTGGTGGCATCACAATTCTGTACTTCAAGCTCTATTACAAAGCTGTCATCATCAAGACAGTACGGTACTGGCACAAAAACAGACACACAGATCAATGGAACAGAATGAAGAGCCCAGAAATGGACCCTCAACTCTATGGTCAACTAATCTTCGACAAAGCAGGAAAGAATGTCCAATGGAAAAAAAAACAGTCTCTTCAACAAATGGTGTTGAGAAAATTGGACAGCCACATGCAGAAGAATGAAATTGGACCATTTCCTTACACCACACACAAAAATAGACTCCAAATGGTTGAAAGACCTAAATGTGAGACAGGAGTCCATCAAAATCCTAAAGGAGAACACAGGCAGCAACCTCTTCGACCTCTGCCACAGAACTTCTTCCTAGAAACATCGCCAAAGGCAAGTGAAGCAAGGGCAAAAATGAACTATTGGGACTTCATCAAGATAAAAAGCTTTTGCACAGCAAAAGAAACAGTCCATAAAACCAAAAGACAACCGATAGAATGGGAGAAGATATTTGCAAATGGCATATCAGATAAAGGGCTAATATCCAAAATGTATAAAGAACTTATCAAACTCAACACCCAAAGAACAAATAATCCAATCAAGAAATGGGCAGAAGACATGAACAGACATTTTTCCAAAGAAGACATCCAAATGGACAACAGACACATGAAAAAGTGCTCAACCTCACTCAGCATCAGGGAAATCCAAATCAAAACCTCAATGAGATACCACCTCACACCAGTCAGAATGGCTAACATTAACAAGTCAGGAAATGACAGATGTTGGCGGGGATGCGGAGAAAGGGGAACCCTCCTACACTGTTGGTGGGAATGTAAGCTGGTGCAGGCACTCTGGAAAACAGTATGGAGGTTCCTCAAACAGTTGAAAACAGAGCTGCCATATGATCCAGCAATTGCACTACTGGGTATTTACCCCAAAGATACAAATGTAGTGATCCGAAGGGGTATGTGCACCCCAACATTTATAGCAGCAGTGTCCACAATAGCCAAACTATGGAAAGAGCCAAGATGTCCATCAACAGATGAATGGATAAAGAAGATGTGGTATGTATACACACACACACACACACACACACACACTGGAATATTATGCAGCCATCATATGCAGTCTTGCCATTTGCAAGGATGTGGATGGAACTAGAGGGTATTATGCTAAGTGAAGTAAGTCAATCAGAGAAAGATAAGTATCATATGATCTCAGTGATATGAAGAATTTGAGAAACAAGACAGAGGATCATAGGGGAAGGGAGGAAAAAATGAAACAAGATGAAACCAGAGAGGGAGACAAACCATAAGAGACTCTTAATCTCAGGAAACAAACTGAGGGTTGCTGGAGTGGTGGGGGGTGGGAGGGATGGGGTGGCTGGGTGATAGACATTGGGGAGGGTATATGCTGTGGTGAGTGCTGTGAATTGTGTAAGACTGATGAATCACAGACCTGTACCCCTGAAACAAATAACAAATTATATGTTAATAAAAAAATTTAACAAAAGAAGATTAATACAGGAAGTAGAATATCCAGCTAATAAACATATCAGAAAAAATTCAGGGGAATATTGTCTAAGAAATAAATGAATTAATTGTTCATACTTGAAGAAGAACTAAAATCTTTAGATTGTATGGTCCTCCAGGGTCCTGTCGGATAAAGAAAGAAAGTCCCACCTATTGATAAAACCTGAACTCTCAGAGTGCAAAGATAAGAAAAAACAAGATTATAAAAACTTCCCAGAGAAACAAGGCATGTCTCTAATAAATGTATAAGTAATCACTTTGCACTACACTTTGTGATCATTAATGGGATACACTGGAAAACAGAGGAATAATGTCTTCTGAATTTTAATAGAAAATGTTTGTGGGGCGCCTGCATGGCTCAGTCATTAAGTGTCTGCCTTCGGCTCAGGTCATGATCCCAGGGTCCTGGGATCGAGCCCCGCATCGGGCTCCCTGCTCCGCGGGAAGCCTGCTTCTCCCTCTCCCACTCCCCCTGCTTGTGTTTCCTCTCTCAATGTCTCTCTTTCTCTGTCAAATAAATACATAAAATCTTTAAAAAAAAAAAAGAAAGAAAATGTTTGTATACCAATGTAATACAACCTGGGTTATTTCATTTAAAAAGAGGTAGAGATGGAGGATTCATGGCTGTTTGTATAATTAGATATAAAAATACATAATATAAACACTCAAGAGAATCTTGGTTGGTGTTACAGTATTACTATTTATTTTAAAGATTTTATTTATTTATTTATTTGAGGGAGAGAGAGAGAGAGCAGGGAGACAAGCAGACTCTGTCCTGAGCATGGAGCACTACCTCAGGCTCAATCTCAAGACCTTGAGATCATGACCTGAGCTGAAATCAAGAGTTGGTCACTCAACTGACTGAGCCACCCAGGTGCCCCTCACAGTATTACTATTTTAGACAAAGGAGCCTTAGCTATTTCACTTATCCTCACAGTCTTAGTTCCCTTGTTTTTGAAATGGTGACCACACCTGTCCCACCAGCTCATGACGTAGTTGTGAGGATGCTGTGAAGTCATTAGCTTGAAATTGCTTTAATAACTGTTAAACATAATTTAAAGATAAGTTTCTCACCTCTGTTTCTTATACCTCTCACTCAGAGACAAGCCACTCACTCAATATCACTGTTTTATTTCCGGAGCATTCTTGGATATGATGTTTCTTTTGAAATTCTGATCTTTAGATGGTAAGTCTTCTGATCCACTCTGATGGGCTGGGCGCTATGGAATGAAGAGGGAATGCCAAGTGTTCTGTAGTGCTCTGTTCATTATCCATGTTGTGTATCAGTAAAAAGTTTGATTTTTGTTTAAAAATTCAGGTTAAAATGGACAAATAATACAGTTACCTGCTCACTTTTGAATCCGTATTCCCCAGTCTTTTTGCAATGAATTAATGAAAATACAATACTTTCTTGGGTCCTGAGATAATTCTATGGCCTAAGAGAACTTGGGTGGCTCTCCTTCTCTCTGAAACTTATGGGACAATTTGGAGCACACACTGGATTCTCGAAGTGATGGAGTTTGTTTAGTGAACAATGAAATGTTTTTCCTTATCTTAAAACCTTGAGGGGAGCCTGGGTGGCTCAGATGGTTAAGTGTCTGCCTTTGGCTCAGGTCATGATCCCAGGGTCCTGGGATCGAGCCCCGCATCAGGCTCCCTGCTCAGCGGGGAGCCTGCTTCTCCCTTTCCTTCTCCTGCTCCCCGTGCTTGTGCTCTCTGGCTCTCTCTGTCAAAATAAATAAATAAAATCTTAAAAAAAAATCTTAAAACATCCTAGTTCTTATAGACAAATGCCATCCTGCTTTACTCGAGCCTGATGGACAATTTCTGTCTTTAAATTTTCTTTCCTGTAAGAAGAATACATGCATGTATCGCTTTTATTGAAATTTTAATCCACTTCCTGTAAGTACTATCCTAGAAGCTGCTATTTCCCCTTAACTTGCCATTCTTATTCACTTGAAGGGACACTGTTATGTTTCAGTACACATCCCTTTGGCCATTCAAGTTGCTCTTTGATTATGAATGGATGAAAGTTTCAGATGGATTCCTTTGATAGGAAGAATGCCAGTGATATATTGCTTTGTCATCAGAACATAATTTCCTTATAGGAGTAGTGAGTGGCCACTGAACATTTTTCCTTTGGATGTCTGCAAGTATAATGCAGACTCCAGCAGGTGGCTGAGTAGAACATATAAATAAACTATTATGTGTTGAAAAATAATCAGAGTAGGAATTAGCTGTTATAGATTGTCCATATCGATGAATGGTTTCTACATATAAATGATTTTCCATGGGAGTCCAAGATTACCTACATAATTTCCCCAATAACTTACATTAAATTTCAGTTGTCTTTTGTGTTTCAGCCATCCCTGAGGGGGGTGGGTAGGTGTGTGTGTGTGTGTGTGTGTGTGTGTAAATGCCCTTTGAAGGAAGTATCATTTAGTCTCTGCCTTCAAATACAGAAACAGGAACATAATATTCTTTGCAATAAAAAAAATTAATCTAGGGGCACCTGAGTGGCTCAATCAGTTAAAGGTCTGCCTTTGGCTCAGGTCATGATCCTGGTGTTCCAGGATCGAGGCCCCCCCATCCCACGTTAGGCTAGGCTCCCTGCTCAGCTGGAGTCTGCTTCTCCCTCTCCCTCTGCCCCTCCACCCGTGGGCTCATGCTCTCTCTCCCTCTCGTTCAGTCTCTCTCAAATGAATAAAACCTTAAAAAAATTAATCTATATTGCAGCTATGTTCTATTCATAAATGGATAGATGTGTCATATTCAAAGGGCCATATTGCTATTCATCTAAGAGAGGATGCATTGGCCAGAAGAAGAAGTTACTGTGTAGCGTCATCAGCCATTCATTTTATCAGGTGCTTTTGAAATGTGTATCAGTTCTATCTGCTTGTCTTTGTGCAGAGTACATGGATGCACGTCGGCTTGGCTTCTCTGGTGGTCACTTCTGTTTGAAGATTACGATGTTTCTTTGTAAGTATACTCCCCTGATCTGTTCCCCATTATCTTTGTGTGACTGATAAGGTATGTTACTTTTTACCCTTAAGACCTTTGGAAATAAATAATTTAATTCATATGAATAAATTTCTTATGGGACTACATGAGATAAGCAACTCTCTAATTTAGAGGAAGGTGACTTGTACGTTTAATTGAATCTGATAAAGTAGTTGCAAAATACATTTTTCAACTGAATTCTTCTTATGTATATATTATTAATTCCCTGCTTCCTTACAAACATGTCTGCTGCAACTTTTAAATAAAAGATACAAACAGATCCTAAGACAAGGGTTAAAGAATAAACCGAAACACTCCCTAAATGGCACAGATATGTTCTTTTTGTTGTTATTGTTTGTTTTTTAGAGAGAGAGAGACAGCATGCTCCTGTGGGGGAGGGGGACAGAGAAAATCTCTCAGAGATTCTCTGAGAGAATCTTACAATCCGAGGTTCCATCTCACGACCCTGAGATAATGCCCTGAGTTGAAATCAAGAGTCAGACACTTAACCAACTGAGCCACCCAGGTGCTGCACACAGATATGTTCTTAAAAAGCAACTTGGATAGAATACATGAAACTATTCATAGTAGTTATCTCTGAATCATAGTAATGTCAACAATTTAACTTTTCTATAACTGCTGCCTTAAAAATGTTCAGCAAGGAGGATGCAAGACTCTTATGATCAAGATACTATTTTAAAAATGAATAATTTTTTATTTAATTTAAATAAGGAAATTATTTGAAAAAAAGAAAGCTTACCTAAGCACTACAAAAGTATGGCTGTGTCAAGCCCTTGGGGTCCTCTACTACTTAAATTATAGAAATCTTAGCATATTAAGATCAGACCATGAAGCTGCTTTTTTTTTTTCCTTGCGGATGAGTAGAGTGAGTAGGTGATAAAAAAGTTAAATTCTTTTTCCAATGGCTCAGTGGCTGGACCTAGGCTTCTCAACCTCTGATAAGAGGTTTTCCATGGTGAAAGCATCCCCTTGTTAAGGGAGATACTTCTAAGAATATGATAACAACTTAAGTAAAGAAAATAATTCATGTTCATGCCTGACCTGTTATTCCTTTATTTCTTATGCTTCTTAATTTTCATTCTCAAATAAAACTATCCATATCTGTCTCCATCACAGCAGATGATATAGTAGATAGAGAAATCACACTTAATAAATATTAATTTTTCCACACATTTTCATCCATTTACCTCTTTGGTTAAGTAATTTTCCAAGTGTTTAATGCAAGTAAAATAATGGGCAATAGTTAAATAATGCAGGATAATATGGGAAATACAATGTATGTTGATATGAGTCCTGGAAATGAGAGGCTATTTGACTTCCCTTGCTAGCCGGAACTCTCTGAAGTCTGGACTGGTGAGGTCCCATCTTCTCTCATTTCTTCAAAGCTTGCCAGGGAAGCAAGCCAGAACAGAAGGAGCTGCACATTCCCCATAGCATTATTTAACTGACTGAATCAAGATGTTCTTGGGAACTGCACATTCCTGGACTTTTCATTTGCCTGATTTTATAGATTTCCTCCTTAGGTGTATGATAATATGAGGGATTTTGTTTCGTTTTGACCACATATATTTAAAATATTCTTTTTTTTTAATTTAAAACATTCCTGACAA
This sequence comes from Callorhinus ursinus, assembly GCF_003265705.2. NCBI lineage: Eukaryota > Metazoa > Chordata > Mammalia > Carnivora > Otariidae > Callorhinus > Callorhinus ursinus. The sequence goes on along the minus strand of NW_027397074.1, from coordinate 17,274,033 downwards.
ATATATGGAGCTTATTGTTAGCTTCTGTATTAGTTTGCTAGGGCTGCCAAAATGAGGTACCATGAACTTCATGCCTTAAATAACAGAAATCTATTGCTCATGGTTCTGGAGATGAGAAGGGCAGTTATTTCTTTCTGAGGGCTGTGAGGAAGAATTTGCTCCAAGCCTCTTGCTTTACTTGCTGGTTTGCTGTCAATCGTTCATGCTTCTTGGCTTATAGGAATCACACTCCGATTTCTGCGTTCCTCTTCACACAGCGTTCTCCCTGCCCATGGGTCTCTCTCCACTTTCCCCTTTTTATCAGGACACCAGTCATATTGGATGATGTACAGTCCACTCTAATTTCAACTTGATTTCATCTCAACTTGCTTACCTCTATAAAGACCTTATCACATTCTTGTCACATTGTGAGATCCTGGGGCGGCGGGGGAGGGATAGGATTTCAATATATAAGATTTTGAAGGACATGATTCAACCCATAATAGCTTCTGCCTTAAGACCCAACTGGGCTGTGCCTTTCATACTTCTCATCTTCAGAGAAGTGAAGTCCAGAGCCTCTCAAAATCTGGGTGTCAGAGACAATTCCTTGCTACTGGGACGTAGTTTTGAGAGTGACGGACTGTTCTCCTAAGGCTTCCCTCCTTGGCTTTTTTTTTTTTTTAAAGATTTTATTCATTTATTAGAGAGAGAATGAGAGAGAGAGAGCACATGAGATGGGGGGAGGGTCAGAGGGAGAAGCAGACTCCCTGCCGAGCAGGGAGCCCGATGCGGGACTCGATCCCTGGACTCCAGGATCATGACCTGAGCCGAAGGCAGTCGCTCAACCAACTGAGCTACCCAGGCGTCCCCTCCTTGGCTTTTATTTTGCCTTCTCTGTTTCCCATTCTTGCCACTGAGATTCAGTTCTTGTGCCTTCAGTTCCAGGGAGTCATGTTGCCTGCATGCTCGGTGAACCTCAGCGGCTGGCCTGCTACTCTGCACTGGGACCCAGCAATTGCCTTTGTATCACATGAGTATGGACCTTCTATGAAATCGACTCCACCTTCCAAGGAAGACTATTTCAAACTCTAATTTCCCCTCCCTTGCAATCACTTTCGGGTACTTCGGGTGAGTTTGGCAATCTACCTCCCCTGCACTTAGATCAAGGGTCACTTTGTGGTCTCCTTTGTGTACCTTCCCTCATTCCTGCCACCACTGCAAATGGTGAGCAGAATTAGTCATTTCACTGCCTCCCACACCAGCAAGTTCTCAGGCACCCACCTGGGAGCAAAACCAAGTCCACTTGATTTAATTGCCATTCACATCCTAGTTATGGAAACCAACATATATTTGCTTGGTGAAACAAACACTTTCTTTCCCTCACTCTTCTGCTTTGAATTTCTCATCTTGCCAAAGCTCACACAAACTAACCCTGTATACACTTAATCAGTTAAACCCTTCAGTAAGAGTAATAGCAAGAAGTGCCAACTATATGCAAGAAACTCTTTGAATAACACTTTATAGGTATTATCTCTTTAGTCCACAGAAGATCCTCATGAGGGGTGCATTATTGTTTACTGTTTACATGTTTCACATGGAGAAATTACTAACATTTGTTGAAGGTTTACTATAAAGGCATGCTTCCACACACATTTCATGTATATTAACTTATTTAAACCTTACCAAAAAACATATGAAGCAGGTTTTATTTGTGTCAGTCAGGGTCTCTGCAGGAAAAGGATGGCTCAAACTGAGATATTTTAATGCTGAGCTGTGACAAAGAAATAACACTGAGGTACCCAGATCATCTTGAGATGGTGAGATGTATCACCCCAAGAGGCAAGGGGACTAAGGAAGGAAGATAACTGATGGAATTGGAGAGCAGCTGTAGCCCCCACGGGAGCTGGAGCATGATGTAAGGGTTGATTGTCAGGGGCCGAAGTCTGGAAGGGATGAAGATGTTATCGAAGATAAGACAGGGGAAAGAATGAGCAAATCATCTCTTTTAAAGACTGATTCTTGAGGTTGTGCCCATTATTTCTGCTTCTGCCCCATTGATCAGAACTTACCTTGATCCCATGTCTAGATGGGATTCCTTGGGGAATTCAAATTCCACTGTTAATTATGGACAATCATGTACCTAAATCAAATCTGAGAGAAAGCATATTTGAAGTCAAAGGGGAATTTCAAGCAACTGGATTGAAATTTGTTGTTGCCTTAATTTATTCCAGTACCTTATTGCTCGTAGGATGAATTACTTTCTTTCCTCTAACACTTACTTCAATAATTCTACTTTGTTCCAACTCTTAAAAAAAATTCTTCTCTGCTCCCCTTCATAAAAGATTTTTCAACATATACACCTCCTGGACTTGTTTACTTTTGATTAACTTCTAAGCACCTCTCCCTGGTAAATTACAACTAAGGAAAGATACACTAAAGAAGAGAGACCTTAAATAATTATAAATAAAAATGCATGTCTGTGTTCATTCTAAGGGCTCAGAACTATCTTAAACCTTTCTTTTAAATATACTTAGTTACCTTTCATAGGTAACAGGTACTTGACGGTAGATAGGAGCTTCTTGTGCTGAAGAAAATCAGGGTTTATGCCTACTTATAAAATACTTTCCTGAATCCTGAAAGCCAATTTAGCATTTCATGTCACTTTCAAAGTTTTTCTCACTTTAACAAGAGGCACTCTTGTTGTCTGGGATGTTTGGTAATTGAGTTTCTCAAGGAATATATGACACATTGTGATGTAGTGTAAAAGGATTTTAGAGCTATCCATTCCCAGACCCTTCATAATTGACTAAAAATATATTTCAGTGTCCCTTGCCTGTGCTTCAGGAGGTCCTACCAACCTCATATTTCTTAATCTGATCTTATTTTCTGGCCATCAGTTTGATTTCTCAGCAACTGGCGCGCTTGGTCTTTTTTTGAAATGCCTCATGTCTATAAATCTTTATCTCTGTTTTTTCAATTTTCCCTCCCAGTCTTTGTTGATCTTAAACCCTAAATTTTTATCACTTGTAGGCTGAATTACAGGTGACCTTTTCATTGCTCTCGGTCAAGTTTCCACTTAATAAGGCTGGAATGGCCCTTGTCATTTAAAAAAGAATAATGAGCAGTCCTGAATGAAAGGTGGGGAACAGAAATATCCAGGGAGAGGGAGGGAGGGAAAGAAAAGAGAGAGAAGAAGTGAGAGAGAGAGAAGAAAAAAACCCCAGGGCCTTAAAAGTTGAGGGCTTCACTGCCTGTGTATTCTTCCTTCTTGTTTATATTCAATCTACTCCACTCCCTGTTTTCTGGAGAAATAGCTGATAACTTGAATCTCTTACTGAGCCACTGTGAATAAACCAAATACTTTATATGGTGAATAAACTATGATTTGAGGGAGAAAAAGACATACTTTTTCTGTTGACCTAAATGTACCTTTTTATAATAGCAAAAAGTAAATCACTCATAATTTTGTATTTTCTGTGTAATTTTTTTGATACTTATGGAATGTTTTAAAAGTACTTTAAAGAGGTGACTATCTCCTTTTATAAAACATGTCTAGTCCCTTCCATCCTACCCTGAACCTGATAGATTTAATTTGATGCTGGAGAGCATGTGGCAGACATCATCTTATGCAAACAAAGTTTTCTTTTTAAGTTCACCTTCTCTCCTCCTGATTCTCTGATAAATCTGTCAGATTTTATTTCATTGTTCAACATGCATGAAGCAGGCATTTGAGTGAGTCTATGGTAACTGCTATAAGAATAAACCACAGAGAGGTTTCACTGTCTGGAAATTTGGGCCCAAGGGAAATACACACGTGGTTAAAAGAGTTCACTACAGGATGATGATACTTCAACTTACTTCTTTAGATATACTTTTTTTTTTTTTTTTGAAGATTTATCCATTTAGGGGAGAGAGAGAGAGAGCAGGGGTAGGGGCAAAGAGAGAGGGAGACAAGCAGACTCCCTGCTGAGCTGGGAGCCCCACAGGGGCTCTGATCCCAGGACCCTGAGTTCATGGCCTGAGCTGAAACCAAGAGTCGGCCAATCACATCCTGAGCCGAAATCAAGGGTTGGCCACTCAATCGACTGTGCCATTCAGGTACCCCTTTGGATTACACTTCTTATTGCTTTATATATGAAGCAATAACTTAACAACGTCAAAAGAAAATAAATATCTTACATGATTCAGAATATTTTGGCCACATGAAAATCATGCTAGATTGGGGCACCTGGGTGGCTGTCCATTAAGCGTCTGCCTTCAGCTCTGGTCCTGATCCCAGGGTCCTGATATGAAGCCCTGAGTCCCAGTTCTGCTTTCTGCTCAGCAGGGAATCTGCTTCTCCCTCTCCCTCTGCCCTCCCCCATGCTTGTACGTGTGCACTCTCTCTCTCAAATAAATAAATAAAATCTTTAAGAAAAGAAAAAGAAAATCATGCTAGATTAAGATAATGACAATCAATACAATTTGTAAAAAAAAAGATATATATATATATATATATATATATATATATATATATATATATATATAGTGTGTGTGATGTGTGTGTAACAGCCCCAGCAATGAGTACCCCTCCCCCCCCAACACTGTTGCTGGGTTGCCTCTCTTGAGCATTGTGGAAATGGAGCTACCATGTGGCTTCCATTCAATGGGGGTTTATTAAACAACCACCATGTATTTAGGCTTAGTTAGGTCTAACAGAGGAATAAAAATATATCTTGTAAACTTTCTAACTTACGTGACAATCTATAGCAGCTGTTGAAGGAAATGGCATACATCTATAAAACTCTTAACAAAGAATATGAACTCTGTCATCACGTCAAATACTACAGTGGGTAGAAAATTAGAAAATACATCAGAGCACTGTGACATGAAAGAAGCTAGAGCAATATTATCCAGACCATGTTCCAAGGTGTTTCAGTAAGAGAATCTAAAAACCAGAAATTCCAAGATCAAATATATGTGGGAAATCGGAACACCATAATGTTTTGTAAATTCAACACATGCCCTTGAGAATTGCTCCAGAGAGATAATCTTTTAATATTTGTAACTTGAATTGCTAGTATCTAAAATGGCATATGCTTGCATTAGATTATATATATAAAATATATATTATACATAACATGAAATATATATAGTATATATTATATAAATAGTATGTCAGATACATATACACATATATCTTACGATATATAATGTATGTAACGTATTGCCTAGAATGCAAAATAAATCTAGGACTCCAAACAAAGGGATCTACTGTTTTTTGGGAGGCCCCCTTGCCTCATTAACCAAGATTCCATAAGCTCAAGATAGGAGTTTATATATATTTTAAATGCTATCAAGGAAAATGTCGATTGTTAAGAACTATAAAAAAACCCATACTGTCAATAGAACTATAACATGTTTTCTTACCACAAAATTTCACTTTGTACTTGTTGAAAGATATATTTTGTGGTACTTTATTACATATTACTTCTGTACAGGCATAAAAATGTATGTGAAATAAATTAAAATTTTCCTACAAAACTCTTCAGATTCAGAGTTTGAAATTTGGAATCCTTTTCTATCCTATTCTTTCTATTCTAGGCGTGAATATCTGTATTTTTCACAAAACATCAGCCTCTATTCCATCAAAAGCATTGGTGGCACCGACTTTCTTAAAATAGTCTGGAAAACTAAAAGTTCTTAGAGATGATTTCTGGGGTGGCTTTGCACCTGAGTAAAGCTGGCCCGCTTGCTTTCTTAAGTTGGGAATGAAGCACAAGCCCTCTGCTTGGCCACACGTTCCACCTCAACTCACCGTCTTTCAAGGTCACGGTGTATCGCCGGTGAGATTCTCTTCTAAGCCACCGACACCCAACCTGCACGGTCCGATCTCGCACTGCACATGCGCGGGCAAGACAATCACCACTGCACCACCAGCGAAGACAAAGTTGCCTTCAAAAGATGGTAATATGTGGGCGGAAATGCACGGCAGAACTAGTAATGCCCATCATTCCTTTTCAAGGTCAAGCATGGCATTTGAATGGGGACATTTCAGCCCTCATTGAAACATTCTGAAATCAATGAGTGTGCAAAGGAATGATGGCAAATTTCCTTCAATGAGCTTGACCTCAACACTTTTCTCCTCTACCCAATGACAGAGGATGAGGAGATGAATCTGTAAGAAATACTGTAGCTTCTTTTATGTATTTAAATGTGAGTAATTTGTTTCAAATAGTCTCAATACTTATCTCCAGGACTTGCTATTAGCTTGGGGGGGAAAAAAAGCTGTTTTTTGTTTTGTTTTGTTTTGTTTTTTAAGAGCTGATGTATTGTTTAATAATGACACATTTTTCTACTTATAAGGAATGCAAGTTTTATTGGCAAAAGTGGAATTAACATTTTGAATTTCTGAGTCCTTTCTGAATATAATGAGCTAAACAAAAGGCACTCCTAAGAGAAAAAGTTAACTTCTTTTCAACATTTAATAGATCTACTTCCAAGAAATAGAAATGTGCATGACTCTAGCCAACTTGTTTCCAAGAGGTTATAGTAGACGTACTTTTTCCTATTCCTTTCACCAAATACAATAGAAAATGCTGGACATTATATGTAAAACAACCATTCAAAGAGGCTAAAAGGTAGAAAAAACAAAGCAGATTGACTAGGAAACTTGCAACCTGAGGAATGATGCAGTGGTGTGTCCGCTGGATTTTCTTTTGGTCTCATATATCCCATAGTGGGAGAAAAGACACTGACAATCTGAAAATGCCAACAGGTCCATAGAAGGAAAAAACAAAACAAAACAAAAAACAGACCAGAAAAGTCTGCTTTGTTTAGCCAAAGGAACAAGCTAGAGCAGTCTAGCAAATCAGGCTTTTAGAAAATAAGCACTCTGGGGCGCCTGGGTGGCTCAGACGGTTAAGCGTCTGCCTTCGGCTCAGGTCATAATCCTAGGGTCCTGGGATCGAGCCCCGCATCGGGCTCCCTGCTCCATGGGAGGCCTGCTTCTCCCTCTCCCACTCCCCCCTGCTTGTATTCCCTCTCGCTGTCTCTCTCTCTCTGTCAAATAAATAAAATCTTAAAGAAAAAAAAAAGAAAATAACCACTCTGCTCCAGCCATATACTGCAGAAAAGAACTGGGGCTCCCCACCCCAACTCACCCAACGTGGCAATGGCTAAGTGTTAGCCTACCCTCACTGAGTTGTTAAAAGTACTCTGATAACCCCTGGGTTAGTGTCAGAAAAGGTTAGGAAGGGAGGCCAGACTTCCATTCCTGTCAGCTGGTAATAAGGCTCCCCCCCTACTTAGGACATCAATGTTGACCATGTGGGCACCCTAATGTCACCACCATCTGGCAATAAGGAGGTGTCCCTCTCCCTTACCCTTGGGGTGATGTGAAGAAGAGGCCTGGTGGACCCCCTTAACTCCCACGATTTACTCTTCCTTCTTCACCATTGCAAGCTTCTAAGGGATGCTTCCTATCTCAAGAGGACTTGTGTCCTTCATCTCTACTCCAGCAAACTCTCAAGGCTCTGCCTTGTGACTCCTCAGTAGCCAGTGCTATGCTTTGTCAAGTTTCACACAACACTGATGTCAACTGTAACAGTACGTGCTTTCTCTCTTGGCTGCCTACTGTTACCCAGATTTTAGAAAGTTTTGTGACTATATAGCCTGCAATGGCATTTTACTTTTTTTTGAGAATGAGTCTTCTCAAATGTTGGTTGTGTTTTGTTTAATGTAAAATTTTGAAAAAAACTGAGGGGAAAACTTGAGAATGCAAGCCATTTACTAAGGAAGACTGAACAGAAAGCTTGAAGGAAACAGGATTTTTTTAAAAAAGTTTTTTTTTAAGATTTTTATTTATTTATTGAGAGAGAGAGAGAGAGAGAGAGAGAATGGTAGAGAGAGAGCATGAGAGGGAGGAAGGTCAGAGGGAGAAGCAGACTCCCTGCTGAGCAGGGAGCCCGATACGGGACTCGATCCCGGGACTCCAGGATCATGACCTGAGCCGAAGGCAGTCACTCAACCAACTGAGCCACCCAGGTACCCAGGAAACAGGATTTTAATGGTTCCATGAGGACAACAGTGGATTGCTGGCTTCTTATTGACGAGAAGAAGGTAAATTGATGTGTAACTTCAGCCATCACTGTAGAGATCGTCTGTCACTTGAAGAGAAACACCATCCTGGTTGATACACTTGCTATTCTGTGTTTCTTGCCCTGGCAGTGGTTTGGCTTGTTCTCAGTGTTTCCCTGAACTGTTAAATTGAGGCAGTAAATTATGTTTGAAAGAACAGTGAAGGTATTTAGATATTCAAGGGAGCAGTATGAACAAGCTTTCTAGAATGACCACCGTTTTTCACACATGGACTAAGATGGGGTGTAGTTAAATCAGAAGTGAGATAAAAGTCCTGAATCTTGACTCCATTTTGGGAAAGTAACATGGATGTCTGACATGCTAAAAGAAACAATTCTGTGATGGCTTGGCTCCATCTCTTGACATCAGATTGACACAAGAAGTTATTATTTGTCAGTCTGAACAAAACCAGGGTACTCAGGGAGGAAGACATTATGTGGCCTAACTCCCTCTGATTCTCAGCCTCCCACCCAGAGCAGCAACGGGGCTGAGGGACCGAAAAGTTTCTCAAGGTTGAAATATGAATAAAGGATTACTGTGGGACTGTCCATGGGATTAGAGGGCTGCGAAACTATAGAAGCCAAGTTAAAGGAAATTATAAAGGTAAATGTTTTTTTTTGTTCCTTCATAGATCATTGCTGTCATGAAATAGCCCCATTTTCTTAGGAATTCCTATTCATTAAAAAAACTCCTTAGAAAATAAAGAAACATCAACTTACTGTTTCACATTTTATGCTTTCCCTTAGAGGAATTGTTGGTTGGACTCCTCATTTATTGGGTGGCGCTGGGTCACATTCTTTAATGACATATGTTCATTTCCTTCATGGCATGGCATTCATCATATTCTCAGGTTATTACATATATTTTTCTACCTGCTTATTGTCTCATGCTTCCAACTTGAATGTTAATTTTATCAGGGCAGAGATTACATCTGATTTGTTCATCCTTGACTTTCCAAATCTTAACACGTAGTAGGTTCATGACGCATTTATTGAATAAGTGAAGGCATGGGTTATTAAGCAAAAATGAAAGTCAGAATTTATGACAAGCTATTAATTTCAGGAATAAATGTATAACTTTGGAATTACTGTGAAATGACTTGAAAAAGTACTTGAGATCCTGACCTACCTGGTATTATAAAAACTCACAGAATCCTTAGTGGCATAAGAAATGGAATGTTCCTGCTGAGTGACCACTGTAATCTTTGAATATGCTTTTTAAAAAACGTTCTAAATGGCTTAATAATACTTTCAATTCTTATATGTAGTTTTAAGAAACTTGTTAAATTACCTGGATTTAGTCAAAAGAACGTTGTTACAATGGCCAAATCTATCTCAGCTGGAATACTTTACTGCAAAGCTACGTATGCAAAGAGGCTTGAATGAAAAGTGACAAGATAGCAGAAAACACTGGTTGATTGATCTTTTCCCCCAAATTCACCTGAAACCATGTATCTGTCCTCTGAATGTAGTCTTCAAATCCATCATACAACTTCATAGTAAAAGAGTTTTAGTCTTATTTGAAAACTCATGGCATTTCTGACAAGTTCCAAAGGGAAAAAAAAAATCGATTCAAGCTGGAAGTGTAAAAAAATGCAATTCTATAGTCTACATATAGCCACAGGCACAAAAATATTAACCCATAGAGAATCACTCCTTTATTGGGGAGAAAACTACAATTTTTCGTCAAAGTTAGTTAACAGAAAACCATTCCTGTGTCCCTAAATACCATTGAGACATATGGTTTACATGCAGATCTTCATGTGGATACTTTCAGGTAGATCCTTTCTCCCCTCAGGCAACATGAATACTACAAGTGTGTATTAGAAAATCGTTTTGTGAAACAATGAGGCTTCTTTTTAAATGGAGGCTAAATAATTTGCCAAATTCTCCTATCTGGCCGTTATACACTTCCTGTTACTTTTTAAACATTTCTCAACTGACAAAGTTTTGCTCTGCATGCTGAATGACTTAACAATATGACCTATGGTTCTATTAATGTCACATTAAAGCCCCACCTTTAAAACTTGAATTATAGTGTTGCCCAGAAAGGTCTGTGTTAAAATCCCAACATACCACTTTGGGAAGAATAATCTATTAAACATGTTCAACAAATTCTGGCCCATCAGCCAAATCTGGCCCACTGTCTATTTTTGTACATAAAATTTTAATGGAACACAGCCATGCCTGTTCATTTACAATTCGCCTACGGATGCTTTTGTGTCACGAGGACAGTGCTGAAAGGTGCAACTGAGACCTTATGGCCTCAAAACTAAAAACATTTACAATCTGGCCCCTCACGGAGAAAGTTGCTGACCCTGTATTAAACCATTAGTGACAGCTAACCTGACACTTAACTATGCCTCCGAGATTCCAGATACTCCACATCACAGAGGACAAGTGAGAGTACAAAGAAGAGTACCTACAAATGCGGTGCTGGGCATGACAACTGGGAATCATGTGGAGGCGCAGGAGGTGCTGGTGATCTCAGGGGGTTAATGAGGAAGAGGAGTTGAAATCAGTGGGAATGCACCAAAAATCAAGCTTCAGCTACTCAATCATTTTGCCAGTCAGGGTCTAGCAAAACAAAGGGGTAAAATTAACAACAACAACAACAACAACAACAACAACAACAACAACAATGCAGGGTCTTTAGTAAGTTTCTAACTGAGTCACTCTTGATCACTATGGCTGTTCAATGATACCCTGATTATGCACATACACTTCTATATGAGGAACAACAGCAACAGCTTATCAAAAGAATTACACCACTTGGTTCTCTGCTGAATGAAATGAGATGCAAAATTAAAAAAAGAAAACAAACCTGATTTAAAAAGTTAAACTACCATTATTTTACATTTGGGCATTGCTCATTTTATTGGCTTACTCAAAGTCCTACAAAATTTAAGTTAAAGAACAGCTTTAGTTTTAGAGCATCTTAACAAGCCATCTGAAGCACTTCCTAGAGTTTTATCATAAAATTTAATAATCCACAAGAATAGCATTTTCTGATGTCACCGACATATAAAAACATAAGGAAAGTAAGTTCAGATATGTGGTCTCATTGCAAACCCCCAGACTAAAATCCAATTATCAGTTGGAAATTTATTATCTCCTTTCGGGGGAACTAGAAGCATGTGTTTATAGTAAAGAGCTATTTTTTTTTTCCAAAAAATGGAAGGAAAGCCTTCTTCAGGTTCCTGTCTGCCTCCTGGGAAAAGAAAAGACAAATTCAAAAATCAAAATAACACACAGACTATGTGAGGATGAGCAGTTTTAGATGATGGGCAAGAATCCCTGGGACTGAGACACATGTCATCCCCCAGGAGTGCCATTAGGGTGACAGCAGCTACATGTGCTGTGACTCAGCAGGAAGTTGGAAGGGCCACAGCGGTTAGCCAACAAAACATGACACGCACCAGCTTTTAGCCAAGATGGATGAATAATACGGACCAGTTTAACGTCTGGCCATAAACAACTAAAAGCCAAGTAAATATTTGAAAACAAAGATTTTAAGGTATTGGACAGTAGGTAGTGCAGAACAGTTATTCCTAAGAGAGGGGAAACAAAAGAGATAAGCCCTATGACCGTCTAGCTTATGGCATTGGGAGACCTTCCTTTACATAAAGCTGGGATCCTCAAAGATCTTTATAGAGTTTGACTGGGATAGCCAGGCCGCAGGGTATCATATTTTGAGCTTTAGTTTATACTGCAGAAAACAGTTTTGCAAAGAAGTTGTACAAATTCATATTCCCAGCAATACTGTCCCCATGACAGGATTTTTGTTTTCCTCATTTTAACCATTTTGGGGGTATAGTAACATCTTATCATGATTTGGATTTACATTTCCCTAATGACTAATATTGTTCAGATCTTTTTTCAAATGTTTATTGGCTATTTGGATATCTTTTTTTTTTTTTTGGAAAACGTCTCTAAGTATTTTATATATTTTTTTCTATTGGTTTGAATGATTCTTTTTCTAAGTGATTTGCAGGAATTTTTGTGTATTCTAGATCTGAATGATGTGTTCTTTTAGTGCAAAGGTCTTTTCCTGCTCTTTGGCTTGCTTTTTACTCTTTCAGTGGTGTCTTCTGATCAACAGAAGTTGATAATTTTATTAACATCTAATTTGTCATGTATGTTTGTTGCTTAATATTTTTTTAGATTCTGTTCAAGAAATATTTACTTATTCACACAGTGAGAGATGTTAAAATGATCATCTCAAAAATAGACAGAAATTAGTAAGGATACAGAAACTTTCAACAACCCAACTAATAAGTTGATGTGATGGACTTGTACCAAAGAATGAAGGAAAAATATATTTTCAACACACATTCTTTGGGTCTCTTTCATGATGTCTGGCTGATACCAACTAATACATGCCAATAAGTTTGGGTTTTCAACCACGTTTCCTAGTGCTACACGTTCACTGGATACATGACTAAAATCCAAGTCATAGCAGGTGATAGTTTTAAGTGTTTTGCTAACGTGTAACACCAATGCCACCCTGTTCACTGCCAGGGCGCTACCAGTATCACCCCATGTCTACAATATCAGAATTGAGTTATCATCCTACAGTAACACAAAGAACCAAAAATCTCAGTGGGTTAACACCACAACAATGTATTTCATTCTAGTGCTACATAACAAAGCAATTAAGCATTGAGTCATGGTCATCAAAGACACATGGGAATACAGTACAATATAAGCCTCATGCCAATTGGAAAGAACTGGAAATATTTTTGGAAATAGCACTCCTGACTACTGCATACAAGGGATACATGAAAAATTTATCAAGTAATAGATTACATAACGTATCATTAGAAATATCCAAGGATCTGAATCACATAGAATGGACCAAAAGTCACTTAAAAGCAAGAAATCAACAATAGAAAGCTAACATTCACTCCCCCAAGATATTTGGAATAAAGATAATCATGCACAATCTTCCAAATAAGTAATGGACCAAAAAAAAGTTATAATAGAGATTGAAACATATATAGAACTAAATTAACAATGAAAACACAATGTGTCCAAACCTGTTAAATGTGGATAAAGTGGCAGTTTCACAAAACTCTTTGATCTTAAAAGTTTATATCAGCAAATAATAATATGAAGAATTAATCTTTTCAGGTAAAAGATTTTATTTATTTATTTGAGAGAGAGAGAGAGAGCCCACAAGCAGAGGGAGAGGGAGAAGCAGACTCCCTGATGAGCAGGGAGCCCCACACGGGGCTTGATCCCAGGACCCTGAGATCATGACCTGAGCTAAAGGCAGCCGCCCAACTGACCGAGCCACCCAGGTGCCCTGGAGGATTAATCTTAACCAAGAAATTAGGAAAAAGAAAATAGACTAAACCTAAAGAAGGTAATTAAAACAAAATAAGAAATAAGAGCAAAAATTAATAGAAAATAATAAAAAAACAGTTTTGTGTATAAGGAAGAAATGAAGCAAGTTGCTAAAAGATACAGAGAATATATGACAATATGATACCATTTATGCATATTTATACTCTTTAAGCAGTAATTCATATCATTTATGGACGTATACAAATGCACTGAGAATGATACACACCATCTATAAGGTAGAACTCAAGGAAAAAGCAAGAAGATTAAGTGTTTGAAAGCATGGACCTAAGGTCTCTAATATTTTTTTTAAAAGAAAAAAGTATTTCTGAATTAAATATGCAAAATGTTATAATTTATTAAATAAAATATCAGTGATGTACATTAGGTATTAGTTTTATTATTTTCATACTTCTATATTTTAAGTGCTTGATGATTAAAATATTAGTTTTAATGATAAAAATATATATCAGAAGTTATTTAAATGTTCATACTATTAATCAAATACTTCCATTCTTGAAAATTTATTCTAAGAAAATTACTCATTAAAAGAAAAGGAACAAAATCTACGAAGAGAATATATGTATTTCCTGAAAATCTCATTGTAACAGCATAATTTATAAATCATCTATATGTTCCAAAATAGAGGAATAGTTAAGTAAATTATGATATACAAACTCAATGGACGATTGGGCACTTTGTTTTATTAAAGCAATGTAAAACACTGGAAAATATTTAACGTATAATCTTATTAGGCTAAAAGCACAAAATTGTTGATATTCTGTAATTGCAATTATATGAAACTATAAATCCACGTAGGAAAAATGAAATGAAAATTGTGTTTTAATTAGGAAAGAATAAATAAACATTAACACTGAAGGGAGTGGGGAAATTAGAATGTAGATACACAGGTTAAAAGCAGATAAAAATATCAATATTACAAAGTAAAATGAGCCTTTGTTCTGAACAGTGACAATCAAACTTTGGAAATGAATACTTTGCTTCTCCAAGTTTTGATTCTACAAGAAAAGAATGAGGATGTCACAGCCCTCATCAGCTATGGTTTAGTGAAGTACGCTGTGACAAAGCAAAATGTTATTTTATAGCTATAAGAAATATAATTATTACCTGAAAACAGCCTAAAGCTACGAGTGAAGGAAAATGAATGGAATATCAGTTGCATGGAAATGATTGTGTAATGTTAATAGATAAGAGAAAAACTTTGGGCTGCAAACTGACCTGGTCCCAAGGCCTAGAGCAGAGCAGGTTTGGTGACAGACCCCATCATCGAATTTGCCAGAACTCTTCCAAACACAGCTGCTGCACAGACAATGTGGAGAGGCCTCCCTTCTGCTTTACTCACCATCCTAAACACAATATTATAATCATCTTCACCTTCACACAGGAAGAACAAGTCCCTTGGCTTTCTGCCCACACTCAAGTTAAATACCAAACGTTCTCAGAATACTCTTTTAGTACAATGGTTTCCATTGCTATATTCAGAGTGTCTGAAATGGAAGCAAACTTTTCTCTTTTAAAAAAGAAATTAAGAAGATAGAAATTGAGTTTAAGATGAAGTTAGAATTTAGACGTCTCAGGGTTGTTTGTGTTATTTCAATGCTATGGCATACAAAAGCTGAAAAAACATCAATGAAATTTAAAGGAACTATGAAATTGATTTGATTTGATACAGTCCTAAGTGGTAGCTTTAAGTAAGCCTTCCCCTTTCTTGCAAATTACCTTGAGCAGAGCTCTTTATGAAATAACGTGCCATTTGCCGAAATCTTATCTTGGTGTTCTGCTCTGCTAGTGAATGCCTTCCATTAAGGTTGGGCCCATTACAGAGTACAAATGTTTAATTTTTTTTTTCTTCTTGCCAACACAAAGGCCAAATGTCTGAGAACCCTTTGGGTGGAGTGAATTTTCTTCTTGGTCCAAATGAGACACTGTACCTGTATTTCTTAGTATGCTCCCAACTTTTTTTTTAAGATCTTATTTATTTATTTGTCAGAGAGAGAGAGCGAGAGAGAGAGAAAGAGAGAGAGCGAGAGAGAGAGAACACAAGCAGGGGGAGAGGCAGAAGGAGAGGAAGAAGCATTTTTCCCACTGAGCAAGGAGGCCGATGTGGGACTCAAGCCCAGGACTCTGGGATCAGGACCTGAGCAGAAGGCAGATGCTTAAATGGCTGAGCCACTCTGGCATCCTGGGATGCTCCCAATTCTTGAAGAAGGCTTCTAAAGTTCATAACATCATGGTGACATCTTTCTTCAGGCTACAGCTGAGCAAGTGATGGATTAGCTGCAAGAATTTTTGCCTGATGTAGCAACTCCTCTATCTAGTGTTACAGTGGGTAGTAACAAAGGTATTTCCCCACACAAATTGTTGGTTTTCTTTCAATTTGCAAAATTAATTGAAGAGAAGCTGTAGCTAGCTAAGATCACTCTCTTAGTAAAAAGCTGACAGATTAATTTTTATTAGTAGAAGTTCATGCAGTTGTATACTTAATTGCATGAGATTCTATTGTTGTTGATATCTCTTTGGTTAGAATCTTTCTGACCAGAATATTTTATAGTATTCTGATCATATTTTTATGTGGTAATTTCATGCATTCCAATGAATAACAGATTTATATTTCTTATTTGGATACTGTGAAGGAAAAACTTAGATTTTTTCCCTTCCTATGTAAAGAAAACCCCAGTTCTTCCCTACTTCCCTGAGAATCTCCTTTTCTCCTCACACAGAACACTTCTGACCTTTCTGGCCACCAAATGTGTGGGTTTTTTTTTTTCCCTGCAACGAGCAACTCTCCGATACAGGCAGGTATCCTACAGTTTTAAATTCTGACACTATCTACCTGGAGATACCATCAGATTTCATGAGTAGGGGCTCAGTCCCACAAAACTGGCCCCTAGCCCCACTTCAGATACCAGTTACCCACAGGTTTCTGACCAACTGGTTATAGATCAGAGCCTTCAACCACCTCCCTTTCAGGTTTGATGAATTTGCCAGAGCAACTCACAGAACTCAGGGAAGCACTTATGTAACGTTTATCAGTTTATTAAGGGATATGATAACAGATACAGATGAAGAGCTACATAGGGTCCGGTCTGTAAAAGTCCTGAATGCAGGAGCTTCTGTCCCTGTGGTGTTGGGGAGCACCACCCTCCCGGTATGGATGTGCTGGCCAAGCTGGAAGCTTTCCAAACTCCCAACTACTTTGATTTTATGGAGGCTTCCTTCTGTAGATACAATCAACCATGAGCTCCATTTCCAGCCTCTGTCGCCTCTCCGGAGGATGGATGGCAAGGCTGAAAATCCCAAGTTTCTAATTATGGCTTGGTCTTTCTGCAGACCAACCTCCATCTAGGAGCCCACCAAGAGTCCCCTCAATAGAAGAAAAGAGGCTGCTAGTGCTGTTAGGAATTTGCAAGGGTTTCAGGAGCCCCATGCCAGGAATGGGGTCAGAGACAAATACTGGAACAGCAGATGCACTGAGTGTTCTTATATCACCTAGGGAATTACAAGGGCTGTAGGAGATCTGTGCCAGGAACTGGGGACAGAGACTGATTTAGACATATATTTTTTCTATTATCTCACAGATACTAACTTCAACTACTTGAAATGATCTACCTTTTATAAATTGTATCTGAGAAGAGGTGAGGGAAATAATAAATAAAGGACCCAATATGTTTAATATGCTTGATGAGAGGTTATCATTTCTACTGGGATGTGATCCCCAATAGATTGACATTTCCATGTCCATAAAAAACAAACTAGAATAGCAAACCAATCGTAGAGACACAATTAGTAAATTTCTGCAGCTGACTCTTTCCCATTACTTGTGTATTTCCTTCTTCATTTGTATACATACAAAGTCAAAGTTTCTGTCAGCAATGGATAGTTACTTAATTATTCAATACAGTTTCACATTTGAGTGTCAATAAGCATTCCTGCGAATTTCTAGAGATAACTTTGTGAAAGCCCTCAAAATATGTGATGAAAATGCTGTGTATGGGAAAGATGCGATTTCAGTGAACCCCCCGCTTCCTGTGGCTAATGGCATACAGTGATAGCAGAGATAATCCAGGACGCAGCGATAATCCTATGTCATATAGATTTGACTTGAAGAACATCGTATTTTCTAAAGCAGATTTACTCCTCTGGTTCAGCTGGGCTGAGGCTAACAATCAAATGTGTTGGTTTTTCCTTGGAGAGTGAAAGCTGAACTGTTGGGCGCCAGGGTAAATGAGCTTGTCACTGCTACATCTGTGGCTGCCCGTCCACAGAACTGATGGGTTCTATTTGTTCACAAATGTTCAAAATACATTAGATGATAATAATTTTCACTAACTTCATTGTTCGTAGTGCATTTTAAAGCACTTTCAAAATGATCTCATTTGAACCTTTCAATAAATTAGTGAGGATTTAAATTTGGCATTAAAAAAGAAACAATTTGAGAAAAATTTTAGCATATGTAATGGCCATAAAAGATCACCTCTTTGTATGTAGCAAGGCCACTTTTTTCTTCTAGAGAATTATTCCAAGGATGGTCCTAGTAATGATCAACAAATTACATGGCACTTTTAACATTTCATATACTCTGGGAGTTTGATAATTTCTACTGCAGGACTGTCAACTTTCCGTTTGTTAGCACTTGGTTGCTTTATTATATAAAAAGAGTAATATCCTTGTCAGATGCCCATTTGTCAAACTCCTAGGAACATCATGATTTAGTCTCCTATAGGAAAAAGCATTATTGCCTACTCCAATAATCATGCTTCCCATGTTACTCACAGGTAAGTCTTCTCCCTGTGCTGTGCCGTCACCCATTAGGTACCCTGATTCCCCAGAAGAATCTCTCACAGCCTCTGGGCAATAGACAACAGCCATCACTGAACTTCCCAAAGTTCAGATGCCTCCCTTATTAAGCATTCCTTACCACCTTATAACAATTTAAAAGTTTCTTCTAGGCCAACTTTGTAAAAAGAGAGAGATTTGTCATTCTTAGGCATTACAAGGTAAATCCATTTTAACTTTCCCAATTCCTGAAGGCTTCTGAGCCCTTCAATACATGTCAAAAAATGTACAGCATCTCTACCTCATTTGCTATAGGCTCTTATCATGCTTAGGCTTCAAGGAACCATTCCAAAAAGTTACTAGGTCCAGCTACAGGTATTTATGCTGACATTCTGAATCCAGAATCATAGCCAAATACTCTCATATGAATGAATTATCTTCCATTTAGCTTTATCTTTTGTATCTTCTGCTCTAACACCTCCAAGGCCCATGATCAGGCATATTCACTCAGTAGCTGCTTGTTCATATCTTCCAGGAGTCTTCTTCCTTTCACACATTTATAGAATTGCTTTCTGGCCCACTTGGGATATGCTAAAATTGGATTCTGGTTATTGGCCTGGAGGCAATAAATGGTGGTGAATTTCAGGAGAATGGTAACATTTTATTAGACATTGGAGGTCTTCCCAAGGTTTCCATATTGAATTCAGAGATTCAATACTCTTGGGCTCATCCACTCATATTTTCCTATTCTACCCAACTTTGCTATTATGATGCTGGCATTGACATCAAAGACCTTTGGAGACTGCTCAGTTACTATCTATGGAGGCTCTGAGCCCCTTATGATCATAATCTGGGCCTGACTTTAATCATGACCTGCTATGTGTCCGCAGTACATTGGAATCTCCTTTAAACCATAGAAGTTTTCTAGCTTTCATAGAATCCCTTATGTTAGTTGCACTGATCTTATAATTTTATTTTGCAAGCTCTCTGATTTCATTAAAATGGATATCTTCAACCACAATCCTCATAATTAGCATTACCTCCATAGTGATTAAATGATGTGTTCATCTGATCTCCTTAAGCCTTAGACTCCACTTGCATCTCATCAAAATTAACCCATAGGTCAAAATTTCAGTAATTGTGGTGTCATTTCATGTCAGGGGTTACAATCATGTCACCAAAAAACAAGTGAGCCATCCAACACTAAAATCTCACTCTGATATCTGCATTTGTGGGATATTCCTAGTACAAATTGTCTTAGCCCAGATTCCTTAAAGTATGGAGCCTGAGGTAAAGATCGTGAGCTGTGGCTTTATTGGAAAAGCAATCCTGGGGCTGCAAGAACAAAGGGTAAGAGTGAGGAAATGAAAGAGTGAGTCAGGGAAGAGGAAAAAAACAAACAAACAAACAAACACAAATGGGTGCATTACTCACCTGGCCACAGCTTCAAAAATATAACACAGTTTCTAGGCCATGAGGGTCATCTTTAAGACAGGATGTGTGAACCCAACTCGGCTTGAACAGTTTTCCAGGAAGAAGAAATGAGAGAAAATGATCATTCATTTCTCTGGTCTGCCTTTGATTCCCAAAGTGGGTCATCTTTCCCAGACTTCTGGGTTATGTCACTCAGGCCTCTGGGAAACTGAATCAGGAAAACCAGATCCCATGAGCTGGTGGTTTTCAGCTAACTCAGAACGTGCTACAGGGAGCCAGAGACTCTGTGAGAACGGCCAAGTTGTACTTTATAGTCACAAGTATTAGGAGAAGAGATGAAGACAGTAATAACAAGGGATTTTCATTTATTCAAGATCTTGAAGAGGCAGAGATGACCTATCTGGAGAGACATATAAATTCATTTTGGTTCATTATTAATTTTTCCAAATCTCCTTACATTCATTTTTCACTTCTTATACCATCCGTATATTATGCAAATCATCAAATCAATTTTAATGAAACAGAACATATAGTACAAATTTGAGATGTCTTGAATTTGAAGCAAATTAATTATGAAGTACAGGTAGAACAACTAGTTGAAGATTTCTGATATATAAGATGAAACTTCAAAGCCTAAGATCAGAGCAGAAGATACAGATTTGAGAGTCAGAAGTGGAAGATGTCAACCTGAATGAAATTGATGAAAAAGATATCACAGAAAGAGAGGGGAAAACTGCCAAAGGCTGAAACTGTTTATTTTAGTGTATTTGGACATGTGGATTTGCAAAAGTGCTTTGAGTTTACATAGGTCTGAAGATTAGCAGTAAAACTAACTTGTGAATAGTAGTTAAGGAAACATTATCACACGTATTATTTTATTTAGTTATTACCACATATCTAAAAAATAAGTTTTAATGTGATATGTGCTGTGTATTGCCTCTATTCCACTGCCTTCTAGGTAGAGAGGTTAGAGATCGAAAAACCAGTTTTCAAGGTTTCCTTAATCTTGACTACTGGATACACATTAAGATTCAACAGTTAGTTCTAGTGGTCTAAAGTTTAGAAGACACAGGTATACTAGAGATAACTGTCCTCGTGATAGGACTGTGAAGGCTAACACAAATGCTGAGATCTGGAGATGCGGAAATAATTACGGTGACCGAACTCACTGATTCAGTGCCTAGTGAACCAAAGTTATCACAGGAATCTCTCATTTTCTTTTTTCATAATTACACCCCTTTCTTTCACTCCCACTCATTCCTTAACTCTGCAACCACTGATGTGTTTTCCACTTCTGAATTTCCATTCTAAATTTTTTTCATTTTAGTTACTCTATTGTTGGCTAGGCTACCATAACCAAGCATCACAGATGGGGTGGTTAAAAAAACAACTTATTTCCTCATGGTTCTAGCGGCCAGAAGTCTCAGATCAAGGAGTCAGCGGGGTGGTTACTCCTGAGGTCTTCTCTTCTTGACTTGTAGATGGCCATCTTCTCGTGTCTTCATGTATTCTTGCTCGGGTACTTGTGTCCTCATGTCCTCTTCCTATAAGGACAGCAGTCATATTGGTTTAGGGTCCATTCTAATGACCCCTCGTTTTACTTCAGTTACCTTTTTACAGACTCTTTTTCCAAACACAGTGACATCCCAAGGTACTAAGGGTTAGGACTTCAACAGACAGATTTTCTCTGGGAAAAAATTCAGCCCATAAGAGTTATGTAAATAGAATCATACAGTATGTTATCTTTTGGATTGGCTGTTTTTTACTCAGCATAATCCTCTGGAGATTTATTCAGGTTGTTGTGTGTTAAACAGTTTGTTCCTTTAATTGCTAAGCAATATTTGATGGTATGCATATTCAAGTTTCTTTACTCATTCACTCCTTGAAGAACATGAGGGTTGTTACCAGTTTTTGACTGCTTTGGACAAAGCTGTTATAAACATTCATGCACATGTTTTTGCATGAACATGAGTTTTTATTTCTGTGGGATAAATGCTCAAGAGTGCAATTTCTGGGTTATATGGTAGTCTCCTGTTTTTTTAAGAACATTTTTAAGAAAAATGACAGAATGGTGTTTTAGAGTGGCTGGACCATTTATGTGGTTATATAAGAATGAACTGGTTCTTTGTATACTTACCAGCATTTGGTGTGGTCACTTTTTTCTTTCAGCCATTCTGATTGATGTGTAGTGATATTTAATAGTGATTTTAATTTGCATTTCCTTAATGGTTAATGATAATGAATGGTTTTTTATGCACTCATTTTATTTAGATCTTTGATTTTTTTTTAATCAGTGTTTAGTTTTCAGCATGTCGGCACTGTAAATGTTCTGTTACACTTACACTGAAGTATTTCTCTTTTTTAGATTGCACATGGTATTGCATTTTCAATTTTGGCATTCATCCGTTTATTGCTAATATGTAAACTTGTATCATGTGACCTCGCTAAACTTACTGATCTGTTCTAGGAATTTTTTTTTAAGATTCCTTTGGAATTTTTGCATAGCCAATGTTATCTGCAAATAGAGATAATTTTATTTTTTTCCTATCAGCATGCCTTTAATTTTTTCTTGCCATATTCCACTAGCTACAACTTGTAGCACTGTACTGAATAAGAGTAAGGAAAACAAATATACCTGCCTTGTTACAGATCTTAAGGGGAAAGGATTCAAACCAGAGAAAAATGTTAGCTGTAGGACTTCTGCAGATGCTTTTTACCAAACTGAGGAAGTCCCCCCATTCCTATTTTTCTGAGCATTTTTTACCAAGAATGGATGTTGAATTGTGTCAAATGATTTTTTTTGCAATTGATATGATTATGTATTTTTGTCTACCCTAACTAATGTAGTCGATTGACTATTGAATATTGACCTAGTCTTTATCCCCAGGTTAACTAACTATTGACCTAGTCCTACATGCCTACATCTTACATTTCTAGCATCCCAAGGGTTGGATTACTTGGTCATGGTGTATAATTCTTTTGATATATTGCTGAATTCAATGTGCTAATATTTTGTTGAGGCTTTGTGCAACTATATTCATGAGGCATATTGGTCTGTACTTGTTTTTTATTTTGTACTGTCTTTATCTGGTTTTAGTTTCAGTATAATGCTGGCTTCATAAAATGAAATGGAATCTTTACCTCTTTTATTTTCTGTAAGAGTGCATACAATATTTGTATGCTTGGGACTCATATTAAGCATTCTATGACAGTTTGGTAGAATTCTTCGGCAAAGCCATCTGGAGCCTGGAGATTGTTTTTGGTGGGGACGGGGAGTGAAGAGTAGTTATACAAATTAGATTTACTTAACAGCTCTGGGCTATAGAAATGATCTATTTCATATTAAGTGATTTGTAGTAACTTGTATTTTTCAAGAAAGGGTCCATTTCATCCAAGTTGTCAAATTTTCTTTCTCTCTTTTGCTGTCTTACTAGAGGTTTGCCAATTTTATTGATCTTTCCCAAAGAGTTGTACCTTTGTTTTATTGTTTATTCTCTATTGTTATTGTTTTCAAATTCATTGATTAAGGCTCTTATCTTTATTATTTTTTCTCCTGCTACTTGGTTTAGGTGTATTTTCCTCTTCTTTTCTATGTTTTTGAGATAAGACTTAGAATATCTTCTCTTTTCTAATTTGTGTATTCAGTACTATAAATTTCCCTCTCAACACTACTTGTGATGTCATGTAGATTTTGATACATTGTATGTTCTTTGATATTCAGTTCAATGTATTTTTAATATTTCCCGAGCCATCTTTTAATCATGAGTTATTTAGTAGTATAGTTTTCAGCTAAAACTGTTTATTAAATTAACATATTAAGCTGTAGGTACTGTGCTATAGGCCTGATTATGAGACAGCAAGTAATTATGCATGATATGATGATACTAGCTGGAATTTATCTGTTACTACATTATCATCCCATTAAAGGGTTATTTTTAAAAACAGTGTAAAGAAACATTCTTGCAGTGGCTAAATTTGTGAGCAGTACACTTGAACATCCACTTCATATGAAGGGAGAAACAGTCATAGATACAGATATACACTTGTGGGAAATAATGAACAAGCCAGGAGCCTGAAAAAACAATGAGATATTAAAGCAGAATGAAGTAAATGAATAGACTGACATAAATAGGTACAAGGCCTTCAGATCTTTACGTCCTGTGTAGATGACTCCCAGAAGGCAGCCACCAAAGAAGGAACTCTCAACTAGGTGGACAGAATGACCTGTCCTCTGGAACTTACTCCTTGGCAACTTAGTGCCTATGTCATGGATCTACGAACAGAAGTGTCATAGTTGGAATCTGTATAGGCATACCTCATTTTATTGTGTTTCACTTTATTGCACAGATACCGAGTATTTTCTTTTTAACAAATTGAAGACTTGTGATAATCCTGCATGAGTAAGTCTATCAGGGCCATTTTTAGAACAGGATGTGCTCACGTCATGTCTCTCTGTGTCACATTTTAATAATTCTCATTATATTTTAAACTTTTTCATTATTGTTTGTTACAGTGATCTGTGATCATAACCTTTGATGTTACTATTGTAGTTCTTCAGGGCACCATGAAATGTGCCTATACAAGACAGCAACCCTCAGGGCGCCTGGGTGGCTCAGTCGGTTGAGCCTCTGCCTTAGGCTCAGGTCATGACCCCAGGGTCCTGGGATCGAGCCCCGCATCGGGCTCCCTGCTCAGCGGGGAGCCTGTTTCTCCCTCTTCCTCTGCCACCCGCCCCCTGCTTATGCTCTCTCACTCTCTCTCTCTCAAATACATAAATAAAATCTTAAAAAACAACAACAACAACAAAAACAAGACAGAAAACCTCATCAATATTATGTGTGTCCTGACTATTCCATTAACTGGCTGTTCCCCTCATTTTGTGCCTCCCCTGAGACCTCCCTATTCCCTGAGAGACGCAACAATATTGAAGTCAGGCCAATCAATAACCCTACAATGGCCTCTAAGTGTTTAAGTAAAAGGAAGAGTCACATGTCTCTCTCTCTTTTTTTTTTTTTGAGAGAGAGAGCATGCACGCACAAGCAGGGGGTAGGGAAGGGCAGAGGGGAGAGAGAAAATGAGGCAGTCTCCCTGCTGGATGCAGAACCTAACATGGAGCTCAATCTCACAACCCTGAGATCACCACCTGAGCCAAAATTAAGAGTCAGATGCTTAACCGATTAGCCACCCAGGCGCCCCACTCTCCTTTTAAATCAAAAGCTAGAAATGATCTAGCTTAGGAGGAAAGTATGTTGATAGCTGAGATAGGCCCAAATCTAGGCCTCTTATGTCAGTTAGCCAAGTTGTGAATGCAAAAGAAAAGTTCTTGAAGGATATTAAAAGTGCTACTCCAGTGAACACACAAAGGGCAAAAAAGTAAAACAGTCTTATTGCTGATATGGAGAAAGATTTGGGGGTCTGGAGAGAAGACCAAAGTAGCCACAACATTCCCTTAAGCCAAAGCCTAATCCAGAGCAAGGCCCTCATTCAATCCTATGAGGGCTGAGAGAGGTAAGGTAAGGAAGCTGCAGAAGAAAAGTTGGAATTTAGTAGAGGTTGGTTCATGAGGTATAAAGAAAGAAGCCATTTCCATAACATGAAAGTACATGGTAAAGCAGCAAATGCTGATGCAGAATATTCAATGAGTCATCCAGAATGTCTAGCTAAGATAAGTAATGACAGTGGCTACATGAAACAACATTTTCAGTGAGGATAAAACAACCTCCTATTGGAAGAAGTTGCCATCTAGGACTCTCATGGTTAGAGAGGAAAAGTCAATGCCTGGCTTCAAAACTTCAAAGGACAGGGTGACTCTCTTACTGATTAACACAGTTGGTGACTTTAAGTTGAAGCCACTGCTGCTTTGCCATTCCCAAAATCCTAGGGCCCTTGAGAATTTTGTGAAATCTAGTCTGCCTGTGCTCTATAACCGGAATAACAAGGCCTGGATGACAGTACAGCTATTTACAACATGGTTTACTGAATAAAGCCCTCTGTAAGAACTACAACTCAGAAAAAGATTTCTTTCAAGACATTACTGTTCACTAATAATATCCCTGGTCCCTCAAGAACTATGATAGAGATATACAATTAGATTAATATTGTTTTCATGTCTCAAAACACAAGATTCATCCTGCCACCCATGAACTGAAGAGTCATTTCAACCTTCAAGTCTTACTATTTAAGAAATACATTTTGTAAGCCTTCAGCTGCCATAGATAGTGATTCCCTCTGCTGGACCTGGGCAAAGTAAAGGATTCACCTTTGAGACATGCCATAAAGAATATCTGTGATTCATGAGAAGAGGTCAAAATACCGACACGAGCAGGAGTTTGGAAGACATTGATTCCAACCTTCATGGACGACTTTGAGGGATTCAAGACTTCCGTGGAGACGGTGACTGCAGATGTGGTAGAAATAGCAAGGGAAATAGAATGAGAAGCGGAGCCTGAAAATGAGACTGAATTGCTGTAACCTCATGATGAAACTTTAAAGGATGAGTTTTTTTTGCTTCTTATGGATGAGCAAAGAAAGTGGTTTCTTAAGATGAAATCTTCTCCTGATGAAGATGTCAAGGCTGTCGAAAGGACAACAAAGGATTTAGAATATTACATAAACTTAGAGGTAAAGCATTGGCAGGGTTTAATTGGCTACAATATTGAAAGAAGTCCTACTGTGGGTCATAATATCCTATAACAACGTTTCAGTTCAAGGGCTCATTTCATGACCAGGTAGTTATATTGAAAGATACATGACCAAAGGATTTATTGGAGAAGCAGCCAGCTGGATAGATGCATGGAACTGCCTGTTGAAGACTCAGATCTTGTATCAACTTAGCTTAAACACATAGATTTTGAATATTATCTTCCAAGATGTGTCCTGTGTCTGGGCCAATTAGAATAGATGAGTCTAAAACCTATGGATATATGTAGGAATGATCTCTTCACTATAATAGCTAGTGCCTTTCTCATGGAATTTAAACTTTCTTTTCCCAAAATTGTAATTTTTAAGCTCCAATAGAAGCTTTGATTCTTTGTCACACACAGGGGAATACTTTCACCATGGAACACAATAAAAGTTTCACTCTGCTGATACCCGAAATTATCACCTGATTACTTTTGACTTCTCACGCCAAAAGAATAGCAGACTAAGAATGGAGTTACTTGACTGTAAAGGGAAATTGACCCCAGTTGCCCACAGTTACCACTACACAACAGAAGAAAAGTCGATCCCGATCCCAGGTGATTCACTAGGATGTCTTTTGGTGCTTCCATGACTGGTAAAAACTGTAAGTAGATCTCTGTACGACTACGAAATCAGACTTCTCTGAGTTTGAACTAAACATCTAGGTCACTCCGGAGAGCAAGCAAACCAGTTGAGAGAAAGTAATGGCCAAGGAAGAGGGCAATTGTGAGTGGGTAGTAGAAGAGGGAGATGATAAATCTAAGTGTTGGCTGTGGGGCTAGCTGCAGCGTTATACACCACAGTTTTAATTTTCTGAGATTTGTTAATACTTTTAAAGAGACAAAACCTGTGCATTCCCTGTTAGAGAAGATATGACGGCATCCTGTTCTCAAATGAGATCTAGATCTCATAAAAGGCTGTGGGCAGATCTGAAAGGCATGAAGGTGGAATCTGCCAGACTCAGTGTGTCTGCCTCTTCAATCTCAGTCTTGTGCCGGGTGGAGAATACTGGACACCCTTGCCTTCATCTCCTCTTCTGACACTACCCACGGTGGCAGACTGCCTTGGGATAAGAACTGAAATTTAGCATAGCCCTGTTGCTGTCATGACAGAGTGGGCCGCAGCAACTCTAGTAGTAAGTCTCGTGAACTGGACCCACAGAGACTCTGTTTCCTTCCATCTCTTTCTGACTCAGCCGCAGTACTAAGACTCAGGATGCAACCTCTTTCTTGTCCACCAATTGCCTAGACAGGCTGGGAAAGGCAACCCAGAAGACCAGGGAATTTAATGCCCGTGAAGAGAATCTTTTAAAATGAGGGAGAGAAAATTCCGAGGATCTGGCACATGAATATCTTTCCCTTCCTCCTCCTAGTGGACTTTACTAAGGCAATGCGATTCCACATGGCTTTTCTGGGAGACATTTTTCATGACAGACAACCAGCTGTTCCCTTTCCCTCCTTCTCACCTCACTTCCTCCCCACCTCCCCCAGGTGTCAGCCTGGAACTTCCCCTCTCAATAAAACCTTAGCACACAAGCTTTTCCTTATGCCTTGTTTTCCAGAGAACATTTGATAAAAAGTAAAATAACAGGAATAAAGTTAATATGAAAATGTGTAAAAAAAGTAAAATAGTGAATTTATCAAACAAAATATACATCTTACATTCTACAAAAACATTGGAGATATGCTTTCTAGAAGTCAACATAAAGAAACAAAATCCTTGCCTCTGATTCAAACATCCATGAGGTAATAAAAAACATAATAATCAGGAAGTAACTTTACTCTGCAAAGTGGGTAACATTGAACAATCTTAGACTTCATAAATGATAGAAAGTACCTTGTCTTCTTCCACTTGTTTAAATTTGTGAGAACTAATACCATTTAGTGGTATCCCCGAGAGTTACCAGTGATTTTCATGGAGATTGGAAAATAATCCAGACAGCATTTTGTGTGTAATAGAAAAATCAATTTCCAAAAAAAAAAATTTATGTTAGGTGCTATAGTACATACTAGGTTCTGCTGAAACAAATATTTCTGATGTCAAAAACTCATAAACCAATGCATGCATGTGTGTGTACATGTATAATGTAGAATAGCATAGTTTATAACCCAAGTATGTCAGGGAGGCTTGGGGGGGTGGTACAGCGAATGGGTTAGTTAGTTCTGCATGAGGACAGCAGGGAGAAAAGAACTTCACTAATGACGTGAACAGTACAATGAAATTTGAAAAAAGAAATGTACAACCAGGGAATAAATTGCACGTGCACGTGCGCGCGGGCGTGCGCGCGCGCACAACACACACACTTTATTTTCCTGGCAATGGGGTCAGTGTAAGGCATGAAATGTGAAACATTTTGGGAGATGTGAGGAACTGAAAGGCGGACCATGGTGTCCCAGAATGCCAGCTGAATGGCAGTGGTGAGAAAGAATGTTTAATAGGTTAACATAAGGCAGATTGCCAGATAGCAAAGAACCATTTACGCCACGTCAGAATTTAAACTTTCTCCTTGGGAAATGTGAGCGGTGAGAGAGGATGTTTAATAATAGCACCGGACTGGTTATACCATGAAAGAATCTGTACCTTCCTACTGGAAACCACTGAGGGGTCTTAAAGTGGGCTAGAACATAAATTTCATTTTGAAAAAATCCCAGTGACAGTAACGTGAAGAATGGAAATGGCTTTGGGAAGAGGTGGCAAAACTAGGGGTAAGAAATCATTTGGACATTGTTATGATAATCAAATCAAGAGAGATGACAGGAGCTTGAATTAAGGTTAGATGGAGCACTGGAGAAAGGAGCTGCGGGGATGTTAGGCAGGTAATAGAGGGAGAAGCAGAGCACTCCCTGGATGCAAAGGAGAATTCTATTAGGATGATGATGATCATCATAAACAAATTATAGAGAGCTCACTTCATGTTAGGTATTGCAATAAGCACTCGCATAAGTTAATATATTTATGTTTTATCTGAGTTTGGTGACCAGACGGATGGCAGTTCCATTTATAATTCAGCATACCTGGGAAAAACAAGTTTATAGGACAAACCATGCTTCTTCCACTTAGGTGCAAAGTCAGACAACTTCCCTGAATCTCAGCGTTTATCAGCTGAATATAATCCCAATCTTGCAAAATCACTGTGATATTTAAAGGAGATACAATACAGAATGCATTGTAACACGCTGTAGGCATTCAGAAAATATTGTCTTTCCTCCCTTCTTTCTACTTTTTAATTTAAAAATATATCTACAACAGAAAGTGCTTTTTTCACAACAGAAAGAGACTTAATCATAATATTAAAAGGCTAGATTATGCTAATATTGTTCATGGTTTTCAAATTTGGGTTCATGATAGCAATTTCAGCTGTTATTACTACATATTTCAACTTTTTTTGGATAAAATTTTACTGGAATAAGTTAAAAACTTAATACTATGCATTTTGAGTTTGAAGCTATAGCAAAGTTCCTGCAACATTTTATCCCAATAGGTGGAGGATACATTTATTGTGGTTATCATATAGATTTTTTTTCCTTTTTTTTTTTTTCCTAAGTCAAAGCATAGCTTTGGATAAGTCTAAACAATTATGTAGAATGTGTATCTTATTGCAATTGTAATTTGTGTTTAAATAATTCTTTCTTTCTTTTTTCTTTTCTTACTTCTTTACTTTCTTACTTTAATTTAACATCTCATTAGTCAGGTCAGTCGCTGTTTTACCCACTAAGCCTTTCATTTAAATTTACGAAACAGTCAGGCTGTTATGAAAATATGAGATACTATAAAGCACCCTCACTGGGCAGGTAGCACGGCTTAATTGTCCAGAGCATGGATTCAATCTCCTTGAAAGTACCTCTGCCCTGTGATAGCTCGCTATTATTGCCAAGTAAATTATGTCTGTGTCTCTAGCACATGAAAATGTTAAGAATGCAGTACATCCATTGCATGCATTCATTGCTGAAATGCTCATGACCTTGACTGAGGACAAATGGATAATTTGTACAAATAATACTTTTTGTTTGGCAACAATTCTCTGAAAGGAAAAGAAAACGTCCTGGGGAGTCCCCAGGGATTATCAACTCACCACTGAGAACTCAGGTACCCCCTTCTGGCTTTCAGTTCTTCATAGATGGCCAAACTCTCCTAACACGGCAAGTATTCATTTAGATTCCAGTATCTATTTTGGAATCTATGGCCAAACTACCAATTAGCCCATTGTTATCAGCACGACTAAATCAGACACAACACTGCCTTTCTGAAAACAATCAGCTCACAGACATTTACTGAGGACAGAGTTTCCAGAGGTGAGGTGGAGGTTTCCAGGGAAAAGCCTGCCCGGTACAAGAAAGAAAAATAAAAGCTTGAAATCAATTATTCCTAGAGACTTCTGACCAACAACGTTTTGCTGATACCAACTGGAAAGCGTCAAGTGTGAACTATCACATCTATGTCAAAAAATACAGGCATCCTGTCTATTTGATTAATATATTTACACAGCTAAGGTATTTATAGGGCTAGAAGTTATAATTCTGAAAAACAACTGTTATCTCTTCTGAGCAACCTAACCTCACAATTCAACCTATTTTAAGCATAGAATTAGTTGCATCTTGCTTTATTTCCAAATTGAAAATAGTTGATCTGATTTTTGTATCATAGGATTGTTCAAAATTTTTTAATTTTATTATTTTATCTTTTTAAAAGAGCTTATTTATTTATTTGTCTGAGAGAAAGATCGAGAGAGAGCACAAGCAGAGGAAGCGGCAGGCAGAGGGAGAAGCAGGCTCCCCGCGGAGCTGGGAGCCCGCTGAGGGACTTGATGCCAGGACCCTGGGATCATGACCTGAGCCAAAGGCAGACGCTTAACCGACTGAGCCACCCAGGCGTCCCTCTTCACACTTCTTTAAAAAGAAAAACAGAACTCTAGATACATTTTAGCTTTTATTATTGTTATTGAATCATATACACATTTCCTCAAAATTTTTTGTTTTGACCAAGAGTATCTGCCTTATTAAAAACACTTTTGCTGAGGAACAATTAAGCCTTCTGTGAATTTTTAATGATAGAGTGAAAAAAAAAAGAAAAAAAAGAACTAAAGTGATCTTTCTGTTAGTACCAGTGTTAAAATAAAAATATCTATCTCATACAGGTACAGTTTAAATAGCTAATTGCAGATAGTGTTGAATGGGGGCTAAGTTCTTGTTTTAACCAATGAGAAGTTAGCCACAATACCAAGAAGAATTTTGTGCTCCTGCTAAAGGAAAATTTATGTTTGGGGAAGGGACAACATGTTATAGTGTGTTATAGTGTGTCAGTAGTTTTTGTTTTGTTTTGTTTTGTTTTTCTTAAGGGTACAGCAATAACCCTGCCACAATGTGGCAGCATGAAATACCAGAGCCAGGGGTGCCTGGGTGGCTCAGTCGTTAAGTGTCTGCCTTTGGCTCAGGTCATGGTCCCAGGGTCCTGGGATCGAGCCCCGCATTGGGCTCCCCGCTCGGCGGGAGGCCTGCCTCTCCCTCTCCCACTCCCCCTGCTTGTGTTCCCTCTCTCACTGTGTCTATCTCTGTCAAATAAATAAAATCTTAAAAAAAAAAAAAGGAAATACCAGAGCCAACACTAACGAGGTACATTTGAGATACAAATTGAATGAGAACTAACTACTGAAATATAAAAACAATCAGCCCACTTTTCTTTAAGCAAACTGTGGGTAGGAACAATTTGGGGGTAGGAAGTGGATTCACTGTACATTTATTAATACTACCATCTTATAAAACATATATAGCTCATTCAACTTTTCAACTTCTCAGCCTAGGAAAAGAAGAACCGCTAGTAAATCTACTTAGCATTCAAACTGGTTTTCTGGGTTTCACCAAAGAGTTCCTGGTTTGTTAAGAAGTCAATTACATTTTGTATAATGTGTCTCTTAATATAATAGACCTTCCATATTATAGTTCTATAATAAGCGCATTTTAATTATATTTCAGTTTTATAAAACTGTAATTAAAATACATACCATAGAGTAGAGAGTTTTAATTTTCAACATATTACTATTGGTTAAGATGTAAAGGAGTCTGAATCAGAAGCAGAATCTTATCCCACATGTGTCCTGTGGTATGTTTCATAAAATTATCATGTCTAAAAATAGGAGGCAAGGACACTTAGGGATAGGAATAATTGGGACCAATCAAGATAGTTACACCTATTGGCAAAATGTAGCTGGAGGTTTTACATCAAATAAGCTAAAAATTGGCCAATGATGTTGATATATTATTTTCTGTTAAAGGTATATTATTTCTTTTAAAGGTATATTCTTTTCCTTTCAAGTTATATTATTATATTACCAATACTCTCATTTTAATAAGTACATTTGAAACCCATATATCTTTGAAAGAATCCTAAACATGTACTTTTTCAGCAGTTGAGAAAAAAAGTTTGTTTTTAAATTTTAGAGAGGTTATAAAGCAAAATCCATTTCAGAACTAAGCTACGAAAACTTACAAGACAATATTACCAAGTCTAAAGCAAGCAGTCATATGTGGAGGGGCCATTATAAAACATATTATAGCTTTTTAGGTAGTGCAGGAAAGTGGTATATGACACTGTTTTATAGAAATTCTTCCTTTTGGCTACCTTCATGATGCATAGAATAGCACATCACGGCATAGCAGAAAAATAGAGACTTAGCTTACTCACTGGTGCAGAGAAATTATTTCTCTGATTTTGGAATTTCGTCAAAATGTCTGGAAGTTTGGTCCCTGCATTAAGGCAGAATCCAGAAAGACATCAACACAGACTATTCTCTTGGATTCAGTGCCAAGGTCTCCTTTTCCAAAATCTCATCCAGTTATTTTCCTCTTTGCAAGATTCTAAAGTATTTACAATGTCTATAGATCTAGGTCCCTGATGCTCATGAGCAAAGAAAAGAAAGGTTTTACAGATAAAATAGGGTTATACATAAATCGCTCATACTCTGTACCTAAGATCATGCAACCGACTAGAAAGCTAAAGAAAATCCTGAGCATTATCTTTCTGGGTTTTTTGAAAGGATTTGACTGGCTCTGATTTGAATAATTGGTGCTAGAGGTGTTATCATACACAATATAAATGGAGTAAGAGATTTGTAAACAGATTCAATGACAACTGTATGGCCAACATATGGAATACACTAAACCTGAGATAGAGAGATGAACTCTGTGTCAGTGTTGCTAATTATCATAGCTCTACTCACTTAAAAAATGTATGAATTTTCAAGACAATGCTTCAAAGCTTTTGTAATCAAATCATATTTTAGTTATGAAAGTGATTTTTAAATTGTAAGGTCATTTATAAATTTTAGCTGTTAGTAATCCATATAACACGGATAAGGACATAATACCCAATGGATGATAAGCTTAGCTATACACGTCACCTAGGAAGCTAAAAAAAACATTGATATGTGGGGTCCAACCCCAGATATTCTGATGAATTAGTCTGGGATGCAGCTGGACATCAGATCTCTCAATAATTCTAATATGTGCTCAAGGATAAGAACTTCATTTTGAGTATATAATAGGGACTACGTAATTTGCCTATATTATTTCTAATATCTTTAATCACTAGAAGTCACTATTATTCCTATTTTTTAGGATGAAGAAAGTGAAAATCAGAGACGTTAAGATAAATTTCCAGGTCCACATTGGTAGCAAATACAGAACCTGGATTTGAACCCAAGTATCTTTGTCCTCACCCATTAACCCTGCCATTTTGATTATATCATACTACATATGTAATTATAAGACAAATATATTATGAGAAATGTTTCCCAGATAAAACAAAGAATCAAGCATTTAAAAGGCAGGGCTTATCAGAAAGGATGAATACCCAACTTTTGCATCAACATGGATGGGACTGGAGGAGATTATGCTAAGTGAAGTAAGTCAAGCAGAGAAAGTCAATTATCATATGGTTTCACTTATCTGTGGAACATAAGGAACAGCATGGAGGACAGTAGGAGAAGGAAGGGAAAATGAAGGGGAGGGAAATCGGAGGGGGAGATGAGCCATGAGAGACTATGGACTCTGAGAAACAAACGGGGTTGGGGGGATGGGTCAGCCCGGTGATGGGTATTAAGGAGGGCACGTACTCTATGGAGCACTGGGTGTTATATGAAAACAATGGATCGTGGATCACCGCATCAAAAACTAATGATGTATTGTATGGTGAATAACATAACATAATAAAAATCAATCAATCAATCTGATCAGAAAGAACAAAAAAAAGGCAGGGCTTTATTGTTATGCATTGCTAGTGCAACGTGGATTGCTACAGTCTTTTTGGAAAGTCACTTGCAGAATCTGTGAAAGATTCATAGTTGTTTTTATAATAACTAGCAACAACTGCATGCTTACTCTTTGATGATCCATTCCTAGGCACTGCATTTGGATTACCTCATTTACTTATCACAGGAACTTTATATAGATGCTATTATTATTCCTATTTTGCAAAAAAATAAAAGAAAATGTTTTACAAAAAAATGCTTGAAGGTTTTAATCAGCTACCTGAAAATAATACAGGCAATCAATGACAGGACTTGATTCAAACCCATCGGCCTACAGTTTGACCCTATTTTTTTTTTAAACCAAGTAATTTTGTATTTATGAATATGTCCTAAGGGAATAATCTTGAATTAAAAAAACAAGCTATGCACATAAATATTCTTACTGAAATATTCTTTCTTAAAGGTAAGAAACAGGAAAAAAATATTCAGCAACAGTGGAATAGTCAAGTATGCTGAATATTTACAATGGAATATTACATACCTACTGAAGATAACGTTTACAACAATTATAAATGGGGACAAATGTTTATGAGGTCACTTCCATCTATCTCGGGGAAGTAGAAAACCATAAAAACGGTCTCTTCTTCACTTGCAATAAGAAAAATCCAGATAATCTGTAGAATCATAACTTTCAAGGTTCACTGATTCCAAAGATGGAGAAGTGTTTCCGAGGAGAGACAGGGCTTGCCAAATGTCCCACTTGTGGCAGAGTAGGGTAGAAAGAGGTGGCTGCCATACAATTGAGTAAGAAGAAATTAACATTTTAATGAATTTTTAAAAAATCAAGCATGTGCCAGCTTGTCATTTGGACATAATGGGGCCCCAACACTCACTTCACATGCACTTGAAAGCACTTCTGTATGGGTATCTACCAGGTATCATTTAGTGCAATGCTTACCACTAGCAAGAACAGGAAGGGAAAAATGGGGGGCGGAAATCGGAGGGGGAGACGAACCATGAGAGACTACGGACTCTGAGAAACAAACTGAGGCTTCTGGGGGGGGGGGGGGGCAGCCTGGTGATGGGCATTAAGGAGGGCACGTACTGAATGGAGCTCTGGGTGTTGTACGCAAACAATGAATCATGGAACACTACATCAAAAACTAATGATCTAATGTATGGTGATTAACATAACATAATAAAATAAAAAAAAAGAGTTCACTAATTTTGGTTGTTGTTCTTAGGTGGGTGCTCCCCCCTAAGAGAAGGAAATCAGTTTAGATGATTAGTAGGCACATGTTTTAGCTATCATGAGCATTATTATCTATTATCTATTATAATATTATGTAAACAATATCATTCCTTGATTCTGGTGTTTGCTCCGAATGTATATTCCATCAACTTCAGGTGGCTGTGTTAGAGGTACCTGCCTTACCAAGGAAAGAAAACTGACCTTTTCTCAAAGACTAATTTTTTTTAAGATTTTTTTTTTAATTTATTCATTTAAGAGAGAGAGAGAGAGCACAAGCAGGGAGGAGGGGCAGAGGGAGAGGGAGAAGCATGCTCCTCGCTGAGCAGGGAGCCTGATGAGGGGCTTGATCCTAGGACCCCGGGATCATGACTTGAGTTGAAGGCAGACACTTAACTGACTGAGCCACCCAGGTCCCCCAAAGACTAACATTTTTAGCAAGGTTTTAAGTTCACGGCAAAATTGAGGGACAAGTACAGAGATTTCCCTTACACCCTCAGCCCCCACATATACATAGCTTCCCCCATTATCAACATCAGTCACCAGAGTGATATGTTTTGCTTTTTTTTAATCAAAGATGAGCCTACATTAACACATGATAATCGTCCAAAGTTCATAGCTTATGTTATAGTTCCTTCTTGGCGTTGTATGTTCTATGGGTTTTAAGAAATATATAATGACATTGATCCGTCATTATAGTATCATACAGAGTATTTTTAGTACCTTAAAATCCTCTGTGCTCCAGCTATTCATCCTCCATCTTTGCCACCCCACCCCACAATCTCTGATCTTTTTACTGTCGTCATAGTTTTGCCTTTTCTAGAATGTCATGGAGTTGGAATCATATAGTATGTAGTCTTTTCAGATAGCCTTCTTTCACTTAGTGATGTGCATTCAAGATTTCTCCATGTCTTTTCGTAACCTGATAGCTCATTTGTTTTTAGTGCTGGATAATATTCCATTATCTGGATATATCATCATTGATTTATTCATTCACCTACTGAAGGGCATCTTGGTTGTTTCCAAGTTTGGACACTTATGAATAAAGCTGCTATAGTCATCCAGGCAGATTTTGTGTGGACAGAAGTTTTCAACTCCTTTGGGTAAATACCAAGGAGCATGATTTCTGGATCTTATGGTAATAGTATATTTAATTTCGTAAGAAATCACCGAAATGTCTTCCAGAGTGGCTGTACCATTTTGCATTCCCACCAGCAATGAATGAGAGTTCCTGTTGCTCCATATGCTCATCAGCATTTGGTGTTGCTATCTCTTTACTGTTCTAATTTGCATTTCCCTGATGAAATTTGATGTGAAGCTTCTCTTTATATATTTGTCATGCACATATCTTTTTGGGGGGGAGCACTGGCTTTTGTTTAAACTCTATTTATTCAAATCCACCTTGAAAGGAATTAGAGGTACTATAAATATTTGTAAGTCTTATGTTCTAGGTTCTCTAATTCCATATTCTACAATGGATTTTGTCAGTTCACAAGGAAAAGCCAGACAGCAAATTAAATGATTATTTACTGTTTTAATTGTAACATGCATGTTGTGATTTGGCTCCTTAAACAGTTAATTATCCATTGATTTAATTCTGGAACTACTTAGTGTAATTTCAAAAGATGGCTATATTGTTTCTCAAACATGTTGCTTATCATCTAGTGGTGAGTGAAATCATTTCACATAGTGTTTGGCAATAAGATTGTCCTTTTAGGAAGGCTAAGATAATTTTTTCCCATTTTATTAGATCGATGGGATAAAGAGGAAATGTGTTTATACACAAATGGATCACCCAAAAGGAAAATCACACACACACACACACACACACACACACACACACACACACACACACAGAGGCACATATAATCCTATACCAGCATGTATTTTCTTGAGCTAAAGCTTTCCTAACACAGATTTGGGTAATACCATTTCTGTCATCTGTATAAAATATTTAGAGATGGTGAAATATTGCAAATTCAGATGACAGTAAGCTCGAGTTCTTTACACTCATTGCATCTGGGAGACAGGTTTGAATTAATCTTGAGTAGCTTGACTGCTTTGAAATAAATCTTCAGAATAAAACTGAATTGACTGTGTCTGTGTTTTTGCAAATGTCTTTTCAGAATAAAATTTGACACTCTACCCTTCTCCCGGGGGTGACAGTTTACTGCTGGTTATCATTGCTGTTTAATGAAAGGGTTTTCAAACAAAGAAACTAATTACTGTATAATTTCAAGAGGTTTTCATTTCCCCCTCCCTCCCCTCCTCCCTCCCTACATCTCATCCCATGCATGCGATGCAGGAGAACAGAGTTATGTGTATTCATATTGAATAGAAACACATTCTGACAATAAGGTATTTTTATAATGCATGAAGATAAATATTTGAGAAGAGCTAAAGTATCAGTTTCTCAGAAACTTAAGCTTGGTTTAGCTCAGGGAAATGGGAATGACATGGGAGTCTGCCCCTCTGGGCTCCCTTATGACTCTTTAACTAGCAGAAACCAAATACACCCTGGGTTTCTTTGAGCTGACAATTTAAATTCTAATTCTGGCTATTCATCTTTGAAGAAACAGGAGGCACCCAGCTCGGGCCCAGCGTGTAATTGGACCTAAGTCACAGTTTCTGCCTGTAATTATGTCCCTGAAGTCTGATGGTTTAAACTGGGATCAGGGCCATGTTTTTAGCTTCTTAAGTGTAGGCTTATATTTTTGGAATAAAAAAAAAGTTGCTTAATTTCTAGGATGTATGCCCTTTGAGTGTTTAAAACTGGACCATTAAATTATAATAATTAGTAAATTGGAATCAGAGGTGAGGGGTGTGAAGAATAAACATAGAGAAATAAAAATGAAGCACACCAACAAAACAAGACCTACTATTAGAATTTAGTTATTGGAGAAAGAAATGGGGATGGACTTAGTCAAT
Organism: Callorhinus ursinus; assembly: GCF_003265705.2. Lineage (NCBI taxonomy): Eukaryota > Metazoa > Chordata > Mammalia > Carnivora > Otariidae > Callorhinus > Callorhinus ursinus. The sequence continues at coordinate 17,235,260 of NW_027397074.1, read as the reverse complement.
ATCGAGGTACTGTAGACCAGTAAACCATGTGGAAACTTTATATTTGGAATGATAGGCCGGAGGCTTTGGATGTGGGCTGGAAGACATTCAAGCTTAGTAATTAGTTTTATTAATATTGGATTACACTGTGAAATTTGGACAGCCAATCCCCACCAGCAAAGATTCCAAACTCCAGTTTTAATCCATTCTGATAGTCTTAGAGAAAGATTTTGATGAAGCCCCAAAAGATGCTTTCTCCATATCACTTAGAAAATTCCAAAGTGGAAATAAATCCGATAGTACAGTAAGGGAAAATGTCAAGCTGGGTAAAGCAAATGGGAGACTAGGTAATGAGCATAGAGGTAAAAACCAAAAAAAGCGAATACAGGTGGCATATTGTCTTAGGTTTGAATTAATCGTGAGTAGCTTGTCTGCTATGAAATAAATCTTCAGAATAAAACTGAATTGACTGTGTCTGTGTTTTTGCAAATGTTTTTTCAGACATTCAGATGATTCCTTAAGTTTACACAGAAACTGAGAATCTAATCTCTTCTAAATACTGAGGACTGGGAGCATTTCACCTCTAGACCTCACTGTATCCCAGCGTACCTCAATACACAGTATATCAGTGTGCCAACCTAAGGGGAAATACCATGACCTACATTCCTGCTTATTCTGGGAGGCTTCTAGGGCAATGGTGTTTTTAATGGTCTTATTTTTATCTTTTAGGAAATCTTACCCAAGGTTGTTTTGATTCCTAAAAATACTGAATCTCCTCTATATCCGATTTTTCTTCAAGAAAAAATAAATTTAAAAAAACTATAAATCATTGTTGTCATATTGTAAATCAAGTTAGGGATACCAGTAACAACTTAGACTTATTGCCTATTTATACTTTTAGCAATCCAATTCATGTAAAGTCCTTCTATTTGAAAGGTAAAATTTATGGAACTCCTGATGGTTTCAGATGTTTACAGGAGTGATTTTACACGAGTAAAGAGAATGTTTTTACTTTTCAGCAATATCAGCTTCACGTCATATTTATGTTTGATGTGTTTATATTGGAATTTGAGAGCTAAGGGTTAAAATGTTTGTGAAGGGAGAAAATGGTCAGTCATCAAATCAAAAATATTTTCTACTAATAAGAAAACTATGAAAGCAAAAGAGCTAGAACAAGGTTTATGAACCAAATTTTTTCTTTTGCCAGTCAGGAAATTAAAAGGATATGTAAATGTTAGTGTTGTGGCAAATATGTGTACCTTCCTCCAAAATGCTTGGGCTCTCAATACAGGTCATAGTCCCCATTAAAATGCTGAGCCGAGGTCATTCATTTACTTTCTCATCCCTCACATGTATCCATCAACAAGGGGGTTTAATGAAGGAGATGCCACTTCTATAGATATACAAATAAGTGAGAGAGTATATGAAAAGTTCTTTGAATTAAATGAATGGAAGAAACAGTGTAAAATTGTGATATAAATCTCAGCAATATAATTTGTATTTCTATTTTAGAGGACTAGAAAAATAAATCCAGTTAGAGATGAAATGAAGCAGTCTGAAGTCCGCTAACAAATTAGAGGAGCCTTAGGGCTTTGGTCTGTGGACCATGAGCTTGTAGCTAAACGAGGTCCCATCCTAGGTTGTACTCCCACTTACATCACTGCTACCTCCTAAAAAAAGCATATTATTCTTCCATAGATTCCTTGGATGTAGGGCTAGTATAAATCAAATTTTCCCTGGCCTCTGCTCCTCTTTTCAAATAAAATCTTAGGTTAAACAGAGTAAAATAACCTCTTAATCCACTAAACTTGTGGGGCTGGACCAGAGAGAAAGTTAAGATTAGGAAAGAAGTGAGAGGCTAACCTTGGCATTCTCCCTCTATACCATCCAGGCGGAGGAGGGCAGGCACTGTTGAAATGGAAACCTCAGGTACCATAAGATGTTCACTCTTCTACCAGATTTGCCGTTTGAGTAATTCTGGGTCCAGATATCAGCTCATTTCCTGCTTCTTATTGGCTAGGTTATTTTGGCCAATGATAGGCCTAGCAGGCTTCAGAGAAAAGATGAACTCTAAACACTGGACATGTCTAATGGTTATTTTGCAAGTACTTCCACTAATTAGTTTAGACATGTGATCTACAAAGCAATGCATACCATTTTTTTTATGTCTACAGTGATACGCAAGGTCCCTCTTAATGTACCTGAGATAGTTAGTTCTTCAGTATCGGGTCGTCCCACATAAATCAGCCAAAATCATTGTTGCCCCTGTCTAACAAGTCCTTCAGGACTAAAGAAGTGTTCTCATTATCTCTACATATTTATTCCTGGGAGATACTGTGGTTATAACCCAACTCTCTCTTCAGGGAAGAACCTGCTGCCCCAGCTTCTGGGAGTGCTGACAGCAGACAGCGTCCCCCCACCTCAGATCCTTCAGGGACTGTCTCGGCTGCAGAGAGCTACCCTACCCAAGGCCATGTTCCTTCTCAGGATGACCCATGTGCAATGACTACACAACAGGTATGTCCTGCTTGGTCATCTCAGGCCACCGCAGGCCAAATCTGAGGAACCATTGTAAGACCAGAACTCCCCCAGCCAATCCTGTGGTTGGGGCTGCACAGTACCTTCTCTTCTCTCACTGCTCAATTCTGCTTTCGTTCCTGCCCTTCCACAGACAGTAGTGGGTGCTCAACTCCAAGATCAGCTCTCTCCAAATCTTCCTGGTAAATGTGCCTGTGATAATATCTCACCATTTTTTGTCTACCTCAAGGTCCTTCAGCTAGGATCTACTTTTAAAAGCAAATAGTTACAACCGCTGGAAAGGATGTCTGTCGAAGCATCTCTTCCCATCTCCTTAAAATGATTCACGCCATATTCAGTAGAATCTAAAAATAAGAAAAAATATGCCCCATAGCTAGATTCCCAGGATTAGTGGCAAGCAAAAATTGTTAGCTTAATATAAACTAATAAAGCAAGTAATTATGATTCAGAAATGCAAGAAAGATTCAGCATTAGAAAATGTAACAGTACTAACATCCAGTTATATATTAATAAACCATATGTGATTATATTACAGTTGCCGAAAAAAAGCATTAAACCTACTTCTACATTGATTTTTAATTTAAATGATCATAAATGAGAAACAGAAAAAAACTTCCTTAATTTAGTAAAATATATTTGCTAAGATCATAAAGAAAACATCTGACCTAATTATAGAGCTTTAGACATATTTGCATTTAATTTAAAAACAAGGACTTGTATTAGTTTTCTATGGCTGTATAACAAATTGTCATAACCTCAATGGCTTAAAGTAACACTCCTTTATTAGTTCATAGTTCTGTACCTCATCACGTGTACTGAAGATCTATATTTTAAAATGAACATCATTCAACCCAACAGCAACACTCAATTAAAAATGTAGTAAGTGGAAAAGTTATAATCTGTAATAGTATACATATATTTTATATATTTTATTTATATTATTCTATTTTTTCATGTTTATAAATAGCGTTTTGATAATTTCTTCATGTTTTATTTCCTGGTAAATATGTGGATATATGTATTAATAATATATAAGATAGTATTTCATTATATATTACATTGAACATAATATATATAATAAACATACAATATATATTAATATATACCTATTAAATGGAAAATAAAACATGGAGAAATATTCAAAATCCTATTTAGAAACAGAAACATCTATAATTTGGGGCATATATCATTTCTGTTGATAAGAAGACTTAATTGGTCTCAAGTTATTGATGTATTTTATGAAAGTAGCAACAAATTTTTAGTTTCTCATGCAATATGAAAAAATGATTTTAAAATGTATTTAAAGAATTGGAGTTCAAATATCATTAAAGACCAAACTCAGACCAACAAACCCCTACCTTCTTCTTAGAAAAACATGGTATAAGCATACCTTTTAATGCGAAACTGTTCAATATTTCAACAGAAATATAAGCAGGTAATTAAAAGAAGAGGAAAGAAGAATGGCCGATAAAGGTATGCGTAATATACAATCGCACAGGAAAATACAAATTAAACCATTAGGGAGACAATATTTTATACCCATTGAAGTATCCAGGAAGTGTAAAAGCCTAATAATACTAAGTATAGTCAAGAAACTGGGGAAAGAGACAACTGCATGTATATTGTACACAAACATTGACGTCTATTCTGGAGAGTAATTCAACATTAGCTAATATTTAAATGTGCATAAATGATTTCCTAACAATTACAGTTTTTGAAATGTACTGGCACTCTCCAAGACAGTAGCTACTAGCAATATGTGACTATTTAAATTATTTACATTTAAAATTGATGGGCATTGAGGAGGGCATGTGATGTGATGAGCACTGGGTGTTATGTACAACTGATAAATTATTAAACACTACATCTGAAACTAATGATGTACTATAAGTTGGTTGACTGAATTTAAGTAAAAAAAAACAACAATAAAATCAATAAAATTAAAAATTCCATTCCATAGGATGCCTGCATGGCTCAGTCATTTAGGCATCTGCCTTTGGCTCAGGTCATGATCCCAGGGTCCTGAGATCAAAAGTCCCTCCTCTGGCTCCCTGCTCAGTGGGGAGTCTGCTTCTCCCTCTCCCTCTGACCCTCGCCCCTGCTTGTGCTTGCACTCGCTCCCTCTCTCAAACAAAAAAATAAAAAAGTATTTAAAAAACAATTCCATTCCATAGTCTCACTAGATATATTTCAAGTGCTAGTGGCCACCTTATTTGACAGCACAATTTATAGAAGAGTTCAGTTACACAGGAAGTTCTTACTGCACGGCCCTGGAAAGACCCTGAAGGAACTCTCATACATATATGTTAAGAGTATCAATATATAATGTTTTATATTGTGCCTCCTCTTGTAATTACACAAAAATAAATAAGGATCGAAAGAGAGGGAAGGAAAGGAAAGGAAAAGAAAGGACATCAAAAAGAAGGTAGAAAGGGCAGAAGGAAAGAAGGAACCATGAACCAAAAAAGTGGTGAAGGTTCAAAGCCAAGTAAATCTGGAGAGGAAGAAGATGGCTATCAGTAATTCGGTGCAGGGCACGTTCAGATTTGACATGTCCACTCACCACCCGAGTAGGCATGTGGTGTCAGAATTACACAAGGTTAGAACTCAGGGTAAATGTGACTTAAGGCTGCAATTAATACAGCTCCATTTGTTCAATTGACCCTTGACAACAAAGAAGTTTTCACAAATGGTTGTTATATCCCCATATAGTATTCTTCTGTAAAATGAAATAAAGGATTCAATGTTTTATGACCTTTTCTTCCACCACTATCAAGAGTTAAGGGTTTGTGAGTGTGTGTGTGCGCATGTGTACACTGAGGGGAATGGAAACAAAGTTAATAATGAGACTTCCTGTTTTTAAGTAGATATATTGCAACACAAATGCTCCAGACCTCATTTAAAGAATTTCTTTGCATATAGCAAAGCTGCTCAAATGCCAAATCTGCAAAATTACTCAAATGGTATATCAACAAACTGAACACTCTTCCCAAACATCAAATAATTAGAAATATTTGTTCTCTTCCCTATGAACGTGAGATGGATGAAAGTGCTGGGATTATTCTCGTGTTCAGTTATTTCCAAACACAGGCAAAACACAGGAGTCCATTTCCATGAGGTATGTATATTGGAATAAAGCCTAAATCACTTTTAACCCTGTTTCAAAGAGAGCGTAGAATTTTACATCAGCTTTTTAAGGCAATCTCAAAAACGCATGCTGGGACTGTTTCTAAGTAACATTATGAGAAATTCTGATAAAAGCTTAAGGGTGACTTTTCTTTTGACTATGAACAATGGTTTATATTGAATAAGAGGTGAACAAAATATAAACCTCTGATGTCTTACAATGTAACTAGAATTTGTTAGTTCTTCTGCAGCTGTATTCTTTGTCAACAGCTTCCAGAAATGTGTTCCCTGAAGCTAGATACCACTGTTTCTCCCCTTCCCCCCTTTTTTCCTCTAAATAAATAAATAAATAAATAAATAAATAAATAAATAAATAAATAAAACAGCAGGGGCTGCAAAAATCCATACCCCTTATTCTCATCTAGCTTTGGCCTGATGGAACTTTTGAAAATTTTCATTAGGGCGAAGATTATTTTTGTCACTGTAGTCAAATATCTATTAGTACTTCCATTCCAAAGTGCTTATGCCTCTGGTTTATAATATGGGTCTACACATGTGGCGCATGCCTCATAAAAGACTCTCCTGGTTTTCTTCAGATGCTTCCATCTGTTGTACACTGTTCAATGCTAAATACAGTAAATAAGCTGTAATTATGTGTTATGCACAATTCACTACACATCTTCATTTTGCAACATTAGGCAACAAAACAATGCGCTTTCTCAAAGGAACTTGCCATCTGCATTTTGCGCTCCAAGTCAGGAATAGTGAATGTAAAAGGTAATACGATGCTAATGAAAATGTGAATTGTTATAGACCTCATAAATTACTGAAATTATCTGGCATGACTGCATTGCTGCTTGTACACACCATCTATAAGAACCCTTGAGACCAGGAAAGAGAACGGTGCATGCTGGCTGAAGGGCAGAGGCGGTTGCAGCCACAAAACGTGGCCTCCCACTCTCACTTCCTTGTTTTTGCATCGTTTCCTTTTCCTTTTCTCCTCTTTGGTTCTCTTTCCCTTTCTGGGACTTCCTTCCTTCCTTCCCACCTTCTTCCTCAAACTCAAAAATATGTGTGTTATTGGGAGGTTGGGGGGACGATAATTATTGCTCGATTCTCCATCCTGACTTGGACATTCTGGGTCGCCGTTGGGAGTGATTTTATGGCTGTGTGTTTGTTCTCAGAGTGTTTATCGTCTTGCTGCAGCCCAAAATCCACATGTGGAAAAGATGAGTCCAGAGATGAGTTTTGACGGGGTGGGAGGAACCTCATCTTTGTATTAGGACTGCTTCTTGTCAGGTGCCTGGGAGGATCAGTCACTTAGGCATCTGTCTCTTGGTTTCACCTGGGGTCATGGTCTCGGGGTCCTGGGATCGAGGCCCTCGGTGGGCTCCCTCTTTAAGTGTGAGTCTCCTTGTCCCTCTGCCTCTGCTCTGACCCCATGCTTGCACTCTCTCTCTCATAAAAAATAAAAAAAAACACAAAAGACAATAAAAAAAACCCACCTGCTTCTTTCTTGTCAGTCCTCTTGTTACCCATCGGGCAGCATGTCTCTCTTTTTTTAGTCTCTCCTTAGGAAAATAGGGTCTGAAACAGCATAAATTACAGATATAATTGAGAAGTGATTTTCAGTTTTTTCCCCAAACTTGCAATTCTTCTACCCAAAAAGTCATCAGTTATGTCATTTTCTCATTTTCTTTAAATTCACTAATAATTTGATGAATAAGTTGCCGGGACGTTAGCCCATCAGCATAGGAGTCTGAACATAGCTGCATTTTTAAATCTTGTGTCTCTGTGTTATTAGAACAACATTTTCAGAATTTATGATCTTTCATGGCATGCAATGTAGGTAGCTCTGTTTCCTACACATTTTTGGAACATGAGCTTATAAACAGTTTTGTCACAGACAGAAGTGGGGGGAGAAAGTCATGGTGAGGTCATTTCTCAAATTTTGAAATATAATTGTTCACTCTTACTCATTGGCGCCCAGCTGTCTCTCATCCTGCCAATTCAGTCTACTTCATAGTTTTGGGGGAAGGAGAACCAGATTTTGTAACATTACACATCCTTATTTTGTCATCTAAGCATTACGTGATGGCCCACATCTTTTGATATTCTAAGCTAAGATTTTGAACTCAGAAAACTCTTTTTTGCCTTTCAAAAATGTATATGATTGAAAAATAAAAGAAAAAAGATTTTAGAAGTGGTAACTTGCTATGAGTTATAAGAAATACACTTAGATTCTCAGCTTTCTTACTTTTACTGGATTATTTTATATCTCCCTATCCCTAGGGCAAATATGTGCTTCCTAAAGTAATAAAGACTTTTAATTCAATAGGTGGTGGTTTGTGAGGCAATGGCAAAAATCCATGAAGGAACAGCTTATGAACTTGGTATTATATCCCTGCCCCATTAACACTGTCATACATAACCCAGAGAACTAATGGATTCATCCTTCATGAAGGTCTCTCTGCTGTTCATCCCGAAAGACCAAGAATTCTACAAGTTAGGTAGAGTGATCTCTAAGAAGTGTGGTGGCAAATAACTGCTTAACTTACACCTTACTTCTTATTTATATTATTTCCACAAATAACAGTGTTTATCAAACAAAATTATATTATTTTTATTACAAATAATCCACCGAGGGGAAAAATACAGACTATTTCTATGGTATATATATTAAGTAGGCAATGCCTAATTGATTTGTAAAGTAAAATTGTTATAAAAATTAACATAATATTTGAAAATATTTACATGCCTGTGACTATTCTAATATCTCTCCTTGAGTTGTTCTTGAGTTTGGGACAACCTTTTAAAAAGTTGAGACTTATTACAAAGGGATAGGCTTTAAAGAAGAATTTCACATTTTTACATGTATAAGAATTATATTGTTACAAGTACATGGATGAGCGATTGACCATTTTCTAAGTTCTTATGCTTTTTAACGATGACATCTTAAGTTCAAATGAACAAAAGTCTTGGTTGTGAAGGTTTCCCAGGATCCAATACAGTAAGCCTCCTACTAGCATTCATCTCTTAATTGTCTATTAATGGGGTGTGTACATTAAGCCTTATTTATAAACTTACTTATATCTTATTAACTTATTTTCAGAATATTGCTGGCAAGTAGCAAAGGTGACTAATTTTCCATTTTACCACTCTTTCCTTTTCCTTATGGTGGACATAATAATTATTAATCAAATTATTAAGACACTGCTAGCAGGAGATGAATACTAGTAACCAATAATACATAAACTGAATTATATGGAATTTAATCATTGAAAGCAACACCCAAGAAATGCAATTTATGAGTTTTATGAACCGTTTAAAAAGTTCTCTTTTATGACAATATCTCTAGCTGTCACCTAACAGATTATGCATGGTAAATCATGATTTAATTTTTCTCAGAGACATAGGTATTTTGCCAGGACAAAACAGCCTGGGAGATCTTTGGAATGATCTTTACTTCCCTGATAAATTTTACTCCTTCCTTAGAAAATGGCCACCCACCATCCCATGTTCCTTCTGTCTTCAAACAAACTCCATTCATTCTACCTCTGTAATGTTCATATCTGTCTCCTCGCTGTACTTTCCCCACTAAAGCTCATTCCTTTATCTCTCATGGACAAATCAGTGCAGTGACTTCTTAACTAGATACCTTTCCTCTATGTTCTTATAGTCTCATCTTTTTCCTTTATCATCATCAACATAATCTTTCTACAATAGATGTCAGATGACTTCCCTACTTAAAAAAGAAAAAAAATAATTTTTTTCATCCTCCTCATTAGCTTTTGACTAAAGTCCAAACTTAGTAAATGCATTTAAGAGCTCTTTGCAGAATCTGCTTCATATGTGAACTTTTCCATAAAGACTTCCTCAGTCTCCATTTGTTATAGTAAGTTATTAATTTGATTTCTTATTTAGTATTTTGATTCAATTTGGGCTTTACTTTTGTGAAATGCCATAGGACACTGTATTTTAACCACTTCAGTTATTACACACTATCCCCACTAAATATAACCTATTCAGGGACAGACCTGCTCCATCTGCCAAATTACATATCGAAGGTACTAAAATATGCTTAAATTTGCTTGTGTGTGTGTGTGTGTGTGTGCACATGCGCTCATGTATCCCGACTGATGAGGTGTGAATTTTCATCTTTGCAACTTTCACTTTCTATACCATTTCCCAGAAATGTTCATGCTTTGTTTATGTAATTGCCTAAAAATCTTTTTTTGTTACTTATGATGAGGTTGTTCCCCATGGTGACGTTATAATTTGTACAAGTAGGAATTGCCTACCAGAATGAGAGGATTTAATTTCTATACCTAGTTTTTAAGGCCCTGCTCACCATTTTTTTAATGAATGTCTTTATTTTTCCAGTTCAAGCACTGAGTTCCCAACATATACCAGGCATTATATTTGATTATATATGCATCTATATATAACTTTATTTATCCCAACAATCCCATTACAGACATCATTCCCACTTATAGATGATAAAATTGAAGGGTTTGTTTTGTTTTTTGTTTTAGAGGGAGAGAGAGAGAGTGAGCAGGAGGGGGCAGAGGGAGAAGGAAAGAGAATCTTAAGCAGGGTCCACGCTGAGCCCAATGAAGGGCTCATTCTCACAACCCTGAGATCATGACCTGAAATGAAATCAAGAGTCTGATGCTTAGCCAACTGAGCCACCCAGGTGCCCCAAAATTGAAGTTTAGAGAGGGTAAATACCTGCCCCACATCACAGAAATGGAATTTGAATCTCCATTTTTCTGGCTTCAAAGTTTATGTTTCTACACAATGCATAAACTCTCTTTTTCGGATTTTCTGCTACCTCTACTCTCCTCCTTCCCTTGTTTATTTTCAGTTTTCTACATTTTCCCATTCTATTGTCACTACTTTGAATTTCATCGCTAGTGGCTAAATCCTTTATCAAGACCCATCTTCTACAGAAACTTTCTCTGATTCTCTTAGTGCACATGATGATGGAAATGATGGCTACTACGACTTCACACTATTTGTTGAGTGCTTGCTATGTGCTAGGAATTTTATACCCATTATATCTTAGCCTTTTCTTAGGATTTTGAGGATAACACAAATATCTCAGTTCGCAGATAAGAAACCTGAGGCTGAGGGTGATTTTGTAAGCGCTCACTTCACCAACAGACACTATTTCTTTCCTTTTTTTTCAATAGACACTATTTCTTGTCTGACTATAAAAGCTATATCGAACTACTGTTCATTTTTATCCCTCCTTTAAACTCGATTGCTATCTAATTATTTTGTGTAATTTTACACAAATTGATTGTGTAATTTGATTTCCCAAAATGAATTGCAAATTCTTTTGGAGTCCAGCTGTCCTAAGCAAATAACAAAGGGGATATTGCATTTTTTTTTTAAAACAACTAGTTAAAAATTACTTTTGGACACACAACCATTTAAATACAGATGGTTAAAAGTTGTAACTGTTGGGGCATCTGGGTGGCTCAGTAGGGTAAGCGTCTGCCTTCGGCTGAGGTCATGATCCCAGGGTCCTGGGGTCGAGTCCCGCATCGGGCTCCTTGCTCCGTGCGGAGCCTGCTTCTCCCTCTGCCTGCTGCTCCCCCTGCTTCTGCTCTCTCTCTCTCTCTCTGACAAATAAATAAATAACTCTTTAAGGAATAAAAAAGTTGTAATTGTTAATAGCTTAGATTTTTAAAAACAAGAAAATATACTTCTAGAGCTTAATAATGTAAAGTTCTAATGACAACGTCAGATTTGATTAATTATTCGACAGAAAACTGAAGGCAATGAAAACTATGACACCCAGAGCGACATGTTTTTTTTCTTTAAGACTGTAACTGATGTTTCCACTTTGTCATAGACTGGCATTCCTTCTATGTTATGTCAAACAAGGACATCTTTATTTGTGCAGTCAGTTCTCCAATAGTGAAGTAGGGCTGCATATGTAAGAGGTCTCAATGTGCGTACAGTGAAGAATCTAGTTTCCCCGGTTCCCAGCCTAAAGGTGATTTATTAGCACAAAGCACATTGTCAGTTTTTACATAGTTTAAGTATTAGCAAGAACCTATTTCAATTTCTGTAAAAAAGGTAGGTTATGATATAGCAACAATTAGACCCTAAAATGTCAGTGGCTTAACAAACACAGGTTTATTTCTTGCTCATGTTATGTTTCATGTGGATCGAGCAGCTCTCCCAAAGGGTTCTTCTACAAGGGGTAGTTCAGAGGGCCAAGCCTCTCTCATCTGTAGCTACGCTTCCTGGAACACAGAGCCACAAAAGTCATAGCAACAGAGAAAGAGAGGTGACCGAGGCCATGGGATGTTTTAGATGGCCAGACTCGGTGGGAGCTTATGTTGCTTTCTCCCACATACCTTTGGTTATGACAAAGTAGTGTGGCCCCAACAAATTTTATCTGATGAGCACTCTCTATGACACATTATATTAGTTTCTTACTACTCCTGCAGTACATTATCATAAACTTCGTGGTTTAAATAATATAAATCTATTATTATATAATTCCAGATATCAAATCTCTGAAATGGGTTTCAATGGACTGAAATAAAGTGGTCAGTAGGACTGCATTCCTTATAGATACCTTAGAGAAGAACCCATGTCCTTCCTTTCCCAGCTGATGGAGGCTACTCACAGTCTTTGGCTTGTCGCCTCTCTCCTCCATCAACATTGGGCCAAGTCCTCATGGTACCATCTCTCTCAACTGCCTCCCTCTTGTAGTTTTAAGGATTCTGTAATTACAATGAACCCACCCAGATAATCTAGGTTAATTTCCTTATTTTAAGATCAATTAATTAAATCAACTAAGGCCATCTGCAATCCTAATCTTCTATGCCATATAACCTAACAGATTCACAAATCCTATGGATTAGGAGGTAGCCATCTTTGGAGGGTCATTTTTTTTATTTTTTTGCCCACCCACACAGTTCAAACCCATGTTGTTCAAGGGTCAAATATATATTAAAAATCGGATGAAACTAAAAGGAAAAATTGATAAACCTATATAGCTGTATTTGCAGAACTGAACACTCCTTTTTCAGTAATTGATAGCATAGAGAAAGCGAACAAAAATCTGTAAGAGTGCAGAAGGCTCAAACAACACCATCAACTAATGTGCTCAAATTGAGACCGATAGAAAATTCTATCCAAAAAAGCAGAATATACATCCTTCCCAAGTGCACATGGAGCATTCAAAAAGAAAGATCATCTTCTGTGCCACTAAATAAATTTCAAAAAACATGAAAATTTGAAATCCAACAAAGTATGCCCTATTAATACAATAGAATTTAACTATAAATCAAAAGCAGAAAGACATCTGGGATATCTTCAAATGTTCGGTAAGGTCACAACATACATCACCAGAGAAACCATTTACCCTAAATAAAATACATGTTTACACAAAGATGTGTACTCAGGTGTTCATAGTATTCATAGCAACTTTATTTATTACAGCAAAAAATGAAGGGAAAAAACAATCTCTATCATCTGGTAAATTATACAAATGTACAATGGAAACATTACATAGCAATAAGAAGAAAGCTTCATGCATGCAGTGACATGGAGAGAGAGAGAGATTGAGAGAGAATGTGGATCTGTTTGGGTGCTGCTGGGATAAGCGGAGCCTGGAAACTATCTGCTTTGGACATTATTTTATTACACATTTTACCATTAACTAGATGTTATGCAGTTTTCCCTACTCTTCTGATACAGAATATTCTTTTCAAATGCTTGGTTGCCTTTTCTGCTTCTCCCAAAGGGCCAAGAAGAAGATACCCTTAAAAATTTCTCTCACCTGGCACTTTACAGTTTAATCTCTTTTTTTAAAAAAAGTTTGTATACAGGTGGGGTTTGGTTTGATTTTCAACCTGCTAAGTCTACACACAGCAGCTTAATGGACTGGGAGTTCCAGCAACTTCTAGCTCAACTCTCCCATGGCAAATTGAAAGCCATTCTTGTCCCCATCAAATGATTGCTTACATTCATGAGAGCCCTTATGCTCAGAAGGGAAAATGATTGTTTCTTTTAGATGGAAGCTTGATTGTATGTGAAAACTGCTGGCATTTTGCAGACTATCTCTAGATTCCATGGAGCCATTGGAGACGCAAAGCATATGGAGACTGAGGGAAAACTTAAAATTCTTCAGCAGTAAGGTAGGAGTCCCATTGTCATTCCTTCACCTTTGTTTTGGTTGCCATGTGTTCACTCGGGGCTATTTTTAAGCTGCTTTAAACTTTTTATTCTTTGCCAAAGTTATAATTTCTTGTAATTTCCATGTGGCTGCAGTACCACTGAGAATCAAATAGTGGATTTATTTCATGATTTCCTTTTCTTGAGAACCTGTGAAGCCTTCTTACCCTCTCATTAGACTTTCACACATAGACTAGTGGAACTCAACGTGAAAACACCACAGTTCCAGTAATTAAGGAGCAAGGATTTCAAAGGCATTTATAATTTAACATACCCACGCATGTACACATAGACACACACATCACCTCCATCAGCACCCTCACAAACAACCACCAAGAACTTGGGATTTCAAAGCTGAAATGGATTTGCTTATTCAATATTTACAGTTTGTTTTTATGAAGATATTTTAAGCACACAGTTTTTTTTCCCCCTTTCCTGTTCTCGGTGTTTTATGAGTTTCTTTGGAATAAATAACACATTTAAAAACTCTTTCCAAACATTCTCACATTGTTGCCAACTTATGAAATAAACAAACTGAGGAAGCAGTATTATTTATTTGTCTGTTGAACTTTCTTTATATCTAATTTTGTAAGGGTTTCTGAAAACAAGTATTCAACAAAAAGATACCCTCTTACATGACCAGACATAACAATGTCCACATTCTCAGTCCGCTTAGCACCCCTATTATGTTCTAGGTGAGGTCCCCAAGAGCCACAAGCTGGGCCACACACACACACACACACACACACACACACACACTGGATTGTTCCCTTCTGACTGATGCGTGACATCCCTTACCTGGGGACCCTTTACGATATCCCTATAGTCATATCCTTCTCCTATTTCTTACACAATCCCTGACCCACAATTCCCTAATTAGAAATAAAACCTTAATATCAGTATATCTGAGAATGGTAACATGTAAAGGCTAACAGCATTTTTCAGAGAACAGAATTTGAGTGTAAAGACCTAAAAATCTGAGAGTAGTAGAGAGGGTCTAATCTGTAGTGAAAAATAGCATGAAAGAGAGTCCTGAGGAACCTGAAAACAGCCGTCATTCATTATCAAATTTGGTCAAGATACAGCCTTGCCAAGGCATGAATAAAAGTAATAGAGGCTACTTATTCTTCCTTGAAAGGGTGCAAGTGCTTAAATGTAAATGTAAAATATTCTGGAGTAGAGCCATCTTCATCTTCTCTTCATTCTATTCTTCCTCATCCTTCTGATCTTTCTCTTTTTACTTTTATTCTACACAGAAAGATCATGTTATCTAGAGGTATAAGGTTAGAAATAGAGTAACAGCTCTCTCTATCCAAATCATTTCAAATTGCAATCAAAATCATTTCAAGTTGCAAGTTGTAATGGTTATTTTTAGAAAAAAATATGTCTGAGAAAGTTTCAAAATTTTAGTAATAATTATAGTTATCACTTATTGAATATTACCATTCTACATTCTTTATATTGATGAATCAAATTAAATATCTCAACAGCCCTGCTAGTCAGGTATTAGTAGATCCATTTTACAGGTAAGGCAACTGAGGCTTAGTGAGATTGTATACCTAACTGAGGCCACATGGTTAGTGCAATATTCAAATTCAGTCAGGTACCTTTGTCTCTAAAAACCGTGCTTTTCCACTTAAGAATTTTAATTACCTTTTCTCAATGAGGAGGAGACAAGTTTTTTTTTTTGCTTTATACTGAAAGTACACATTTTACCAGGAAATTAGGTGCTGGTATTTTCATTTTGTCATTATGTTGGGATTAGTATGGGCAAGTGACACTCTCTAGAAAAATGTCTCCCCATTCACAGGATACCCTGCAACTTTAATATTCATGACCGCATTTTGGTGTTTTCTTTTATTGTGCTTGAATGTCAATGGGTTGTGTAACCCAGATAGAGGGAAATGAGGATACTGAAGCATTACAGATGAAAAACTCTGACTTCTTCAAGAAATGAGAGAATGTTTTACTTAAGAGACCATTCTTCTCTGGTTGGAACAGGTGGTGTGTGAAACTTACTAAAATGATGAATAATGAGTCCTTTTTCCATCTGCCTATATTAAAATAAGTAACTTAACTGAGATTAATATGATCAATGTCATTTGACCAGCTTTATATTTTAAAATAGAAATAATTGTACTCTTGATAAAATGAATTACTATTATGTTTCTCTCTAATTATCCTAGGTTAAAAGAAAGCCTTCCATGAAAAGGAGAGGAAAAGGAAGAAGGAACAAGGATCATGAGAAAGAAAAAGAAGCGCCAGGGCACCTGAGTGGCTCAGTTAGTTGCTTAACAGGGATGGAGTCCCTGCATTGGGCTCCTTGCTCAGTGGGGAGCCTGCTTCTCTGCCCCTTCCCTGGCTGCTGCTCTCTCTCTCTCTCTCAAATAAATAAATAAAATCTTAAAAGAAAAAAAAAAAAGAAAGAAAAAGAAGTGGCCATGGTTACCTTCTTTAATAGTATTGAATATTTTCCCATTTTTCAGGTCTGAGGTTCATTGAGAAGGTGCTGACTCTGAGACCATATTTAAGTTTGGCTTATTTGTAAGAATTGATACTACTTCTATTTTTTTAAGATTTTTTTTTTTTGAGAGAGAGAGAAAGCAAGCAAGCATGGGGGTGGGGGGCAGAATGAGAGAGAATCTCAAGCAGACTCCACGCTGAGCACAGAGCCTGACACGGGGCTCATTCTCACAACCCTGAGATCATGACCTGAGCCGAAATCAAGAGTCTGACACTTAACTGACTGAGCCACCTAGGCTCTTACAGAGAAATATTACTATTTCTATGACTATTTAAAAAATATTACTATTTCTTATAGAGGGAAGAAATCCGTGCTGGGAGTGAGTGAAAGCCAAATTGTGAGTCACCTGGAGTCAACTCCAGAAACCTCCCCGATGTGCCCCTGCTCATGCTTTTGTCCACCACACAGGTGGTCTAAAACAAGAACAGGAAAAGGAAGCCTTGATACTATTTCTCCTCAGTTCGATCAAAATATCTAACAAGTGACAGACCAATGACTGTTATTTCATCTTGTAGGAATATCAAGGACAAACTATGTTTGCAGTGGTGAATGGAACAAAAACAGAATATGAGCTCTGCTTCCAGTTTCGGTCCAAACACGAATAGAGCGTATCCCTGTCACTCTTGTCCTTCCAACAAGAAAGAGCTGACAAAACAAAATCATTGGCTTTTCCTGGACCCATCGGAGACTTGATGTTGAAGGGAAAAGCATCACCCCCATATTCAGAAGGACAGACAATTCAGAGTCATAGGAGAGACCCGCTTACCAGGAGCAGAAGCCCCTGGTGTTATAATCTGGCAGAAAGAACTTAAGTGGTAATTCTGAGGAACTTCCGGAGCCTGAAGGTGGACTCCCCTCAGAATGAGAAACTCTTGAGGTCCAGGCTTAAGGGGTAATACCTCTAGGAAGCAGAGATTCCTGCCAGGCTCTGGCAGTGGGGAAGGAAAATTGATGATTGTAAAGTATGCCCAACACATTCTCTATTTCACTGCCCTTTTTCTTCCTCTCACGCCTTTCCTCAGGCTCTGTTTTTGATGCAATGCTAGACCGTGGCCTCAGATAGCATGTACCCTTTAGAATGGACTTTTGGATTTGGATCCTCTACCTGTTCGAAGGCAATAGTGACCACAGAGCTCATGGTTAGTGGAAGAGTGTAATAGTTGGTATTCAGAGGTAACATAATTACTAATGTTTTGACCTATGGTTAATTGAAATTGAGTATAAATAGAAGGCAAGGCTTTGGAAGATTAAGGGGCTGCTGGCATTGATCATTATGGGGACAGTGATACCTGATCTTTTGGTAATATTGGAAACTTTGAGAAAAATAAAAATGACAGGCTTATAGCAGCTATTTCCCATGTAAACCAAAGTATCTTCACAGAAGCTTTCAGAAAGTCTCTTGCATATTGGTCCTCCAGTAGATTGTGCTGAAAATTAAGCCTAAAATCTGAATATAAACTGGTAAATCTGGAAAGCAGACCGAATGTGTCATCTTAATAAGTCTCACATGTTAAACCAGGGTCCTGGCTGGGAAAGAATGGGCCCCTAAAAGCCAAAATGGTTATATTTGGATAAATGATCCTGAGAAGGTCAACTTGCTGAATTTTCCATAATATTCTTGGTCCGGAGAGACAATCCTAATAGAACCTGTCAAAAGAGAACAATCCTGTCCTTTCCTAAGAACTATGTACTAAATTGACCTGAAGCAGGGGTCTCAAAAGATAATGTTTGTTTTCTATAAAGTCTGTCCCTAATATGCTTCACTGGCTCCATGCCAATCAAGTCTCATCAGTCCAAACAGAGGAGAATAGGCTCTGCCTGGGAAGAAAAGGGCTAAATGTCAAAGAAATGAAAGGCCCGGGTAATGTATGCCAACAGAAACCAGGGAAACAACTATGGGAGTGGATCCTAACTAAAGGCTGTAGATCAGAAATGTAAGGCTGGATATGTTTGCCATGACACAACGGAGGTAGAATGGAGTATGTCTGGGTCCCAGGAGAGTCACTGGGGCGTATTTTGATGCTTCCAAGCCCATTGACAAATGTGAATGAAAATTTTCAGCAGCTATGACCCAACAAAATCAAGTGAAGATTTCAAACCCATGAAAAATAAATGCTGTGTCACTTCCTGAGATAGGCAATACTGACTTGTGGAAGTGCTGGGATAAGGTAAGGGAAGATCGGAAAGGTTGGGTGAAGAAGCGTGATGGGAAATACCACTTCTGTACCACCTGCCATAGTTTGAATATGGCTTTGTTTTTCCAAACTACTTTGAGTCTTTTTGGGAGATTATACTGATCTTCAAGGATGAGATTTACACCTCCTTTCCCAGGGAAGAATTACATGCAGTGTTCTCAAGTGAAATCTGAAGATCATTAAAGTCTGTGAGTAAATAGGAGGGGTTTCTGCCTTCTGAATCTACCTGACCTCACCTGACCCTCAAGTCTTGGCAGTTTACTCTGCATTCTGGCCCGAATGGGCTTAGGAATGACTCATGCCATTACTTCAGTCATAAGCCAAGGTCAATGCCACAGCCATCAGTGCCACCAGAACCATCACAAACCAAGTAACCCCCATGCCCCAGACACACACATACACAATCTTGGTGGAATCCATTGTACCAAGCTCTAGCTGGGGTGGACCTTCTGGAAGCCCTTGTTTTCTCCATACTTGCCTCGAGAGCCCATGTGACACAACCTGGCTGTAGAGGGGAAATAACTCATGAGCTATGCTTTAGATATAGGAAACAGATGACAAAGAGGAGTCAGGAGTCAATTCACTAGCCTCTCCTCCCTGCTTCAACCCCCAACAGATTTACCCAAGCCCAGAGTTCAACAACTCACACAATAGAGGTATCCACTATGCTGCTTTTGCAGCTATGGCCCCATATGGTAATAAGCAACTTATATTTGCTCTCCTTCCATTATGGGACCTCTCTTCCTTTTATCACTCACTTTCCCTACCAGGGATTGCCCCCTTAGCTACCCCCAGTAAAATGGAAGTGTTTCAGTTTTTGCCTCAGGTTCTGTTTTCCAGGAAACTCAGTCTAACACAGTCTTCTTTCAGTCCTGGCCAAGCCAATAATAAATCAATGTCAGTTTTTTTTTTTTTTTTAATGAAAATTGGTGATCTAGCCAGAGCAATGCAAATTCACTCATAATACCTTTTTTCTTTTATTTCTTAAAAGTCAGGACTTCTTAATTTTCTGTCAGTACATTTTAAATTTTATAATATTAATGTATTTTCATTCTGTTTTCTGGTCCTGATTTAGCTATCTTTGTAGATAAAGATATATAGAACTTTATGATTTCTATGTATTTCTTGCTATATATATAGGTAGGCATTTCTCTTAATTTTTAAGAAAATTTTTATGATTTTTTTTCTGTCACTAGACTATAAGTGATAAGTTAATCCATGTTAGTTTTTAAATGATTGTTTTTTAAGCTATAAACAGGGGGATCATTATAAAAATTTGAAAACTATAGAACTTCCAAAATGCAACAGATGGTTTATTGTGCATACCTAGGTGATGAAAGCATAATAAAAGACTTATGAGATTTTATCAACAAAAAGGATTTTGGATATCATATTAATTTAGTATTAAATTTATGTTACATAAATTTATTTTATTTTTATATAAAAGGATAATGAGGTCCAGAAATAGGACTAGACATCAGGACTATGGCTCAGCATTGCCAGTTTGTTTTCCTACTTATTGCCTGGCTCCAGCTCATACTCATACATTTCCGTTGCCATTTTTTAATTTAAAGAAGTAAAATGGGAAAGAGCAAGAGGTATATTTCACAGAAAGAAAGCTTCACAGAGGTCCGATACTGAGAAATTGCTCTGTTCTGCTCTCAGAACAGCCACCATTAGGATAAAATTGAAAGATGAGCTTTTCTTTTGGGGCAACGTTTATTAAGAATATTTAAATAAGAGACAAATTCAAGGGGGCAAGTTAATGGAGAATTCTTGGAAATATGCGAAATAAACAGTGCTTCTAACATAAAACACAGTCCTCACATCTATTGTGCGCTAATGATTATTTGCTGAGTGACATAAAATTTCAGCCATTAGGGATATCAACATGCTTCTTTCTGTTTATCAGACAAGAACACTGCCCAGTGCTAAAGCCAAGAATCTTTAGATTCTTCCAAGTGTATGAACTCTTTAGGCAGGTTTTTCACAACATGTTTTAGGCTTTTTCTTCAAGTACCCTCTCTCATTTTTTTTTTTCCAGAGTTCATTTCTCAAAGTAGATTAAGGAATGAACGATAATGTCAAAGCATGGTGAACACCTTTGGAATGTTTCACGTTAGGTTCATTCTTTTCCTGGGCGCCATTATGTAATTCCCTTGAGTTCAGTGGTTTGTGAATTTTGGATACTTTACCTAACTTCTTAAAGCTGCTTATTCCAACTATGCCATGTATGTCCCGGATAGGCAAGTTCATTTCACCTGGCCATGAAACTGAAGAACCCTCTAACATTTTATCCTAATTTGAAATGCATGCAGCATACACTGTGGCTATTGACCAACTTGGCAGCTTTCAAAATGCAGAGGGCATTGTGATAGACACCCCGAGAAAGGCAGGCAAAGAAATAATTTTAACAGCTGGCTTTCTACCCTTTCCTTGGCATTTAGACTGTGTTCTTCCCATGAGCAGTGCCATCTAAATGGCAATTTGTTATGAAATCTATCCATTTTTCAAAATGAATTAATTGAGATGATTACTTGAATATGTTTAGAGAACACCTTTAAAATGATTGCTGTGTGCTAGCTGGTCAACAAAGCCAAATAGTGCTGCCTGGCTCATTCCTTTCTTCACCTAATGCTGTTCTCAATTTCTTCTCCAGCAAGGGAATTCTACCACTATGGCACCAACCCCCGAAATGACAGTTTTTTCCACTTAGAGGAAATAACACTTCAGGAAAAAAAAAAATTTGTCTCATCTTGGGCCATTTGCAGCTGCACAAAGGAAATTTTTTTTAATTTTATTTATTTATTTGACAGAGAGGAAGAGAGAGAGAACGAGAGAGAGAGAGCACGCAAGCACAAGCAGGGGAGAGGCAGAGGGAGAAGCAGACTCCCTGCCGAGCAGGAAGCCTGATGAGGGACTGCATCCCAAGACCCCTGGGTCCTAGGACCCTGGGATCAGGACCTGAGCTGAAGGCAGATGCTTAACCAACTGAGCCACCCAGGTGCCCCAAGGAATTTCTGGTTAATGAAAAAGTGGAACTGTTTTCAATAAATGTCTAAATGCCAGTAAGTTTTCCAATGCCAGAATACGTACTCTATTTTCATGTAAAGAGCATTCAGCAGGTCCCATTGTTGCCTAGGTCTTAGCAAAACCAATTCATTTCTTTCCCTTACTTCATTGGTCATGGGCACTGGTATCAACTTGACCAACTGTACTGCTGATGGTTCAGTGTTTACGTGGCTGCCGTTCCTCCTGCACAGTCAATAAGCTGATGTGGAAGATGACTCCTCTTTCCCAACCCAGACTCACAGGTAGCCAAAAATCAAACACAAAATACACTTTTCCCCCAATGTCAGTCACTTTGGGCAGAAAAACACTGAATTCACTAAATAAAATTATTTCCTAGCATTTGATCAAGAGCAGAAAATGGGAGGCGGGTCTAACACCTGTGTTCTCTCTGTTAGAGCACACAGTCACCAAATTTAAATCCCAAGAACATTGGTCAATCTAGCACCTATCCTTAGTATGTGGCTACAAACTGAAAGGGAGCTTGATTGATCAAAATACTTATTATAGAGAGAGCTTGAGCTAGAGATATGAAATGATAAAATCATACCATGCTCTGAGAAGCTGATGAAAAATTTGCAGACACTGCATAGTTTAACACCACTATCCTTTAAATTCTCCAGAGGGAAACTCTCCTCCAAAGTTGATGTTTTTGAAATAATTCCTTTAACTGAGACCAGTTAAACCTCTGGGAGGAGCTTTAATGCCCAGAATAGCTCCTGAAATGTCTGAGCACTGGTGGGGAATTATGATACCAGTTGGTATATATCTGCTCATGGAGAACACAAATAATATTTACCTTCAAACTTGAATGGAAATAATTTGAAACAATAGATTAAAGTCTTACTCGTTTCTTGAAGAAATATTAGTAACATCTTTCTTTTGACTAAAGACAACATCCTTTCCCTATGCCTTATAAAATTGATGTTCTTGAGACTTCATGATTTAGTTAGAAGTAAAAACAGCTAATAATATAGCAATATGATATCTTGATCTTGAACATCTTCCTTATTCCAGAAAAATTTATAGAAGAATACAAAATCATTTAACAATGTATATTATTTTGAAGTTTCAGAAAGAGATGCAGAGGTATGTAAATTTAATTGTATGTGGGATTATGAAAAGAGACATTCATATTGACTTTTTAAAAATATCAATAACAAAAGAGTAATACTAACATTATTACTTTAAGTACCTACTGTACCAAGAAAGGTATTCATTGTTTCGTATGTTCTATGAGATAGGAATTATTATTTCTACTTTACAGCTAAGTCTTAACCCAAGGCAACACTAATAGTTAAGTGGAAGAGGCAGAATTTGAACCTATACATGTAATGATGCCAATATATTATAAATCCTGCCCTGCAACATAAGCTCACTATTTACACTTTATTGACTTAGTGCAATACAAAGTTGCCATGCCAAAGGGTGCTCATGTATGCCTGCCCAAAGCCCACCACCAGTAACTCCCTAGTGCTGTGTTGTGCTAAGGAACTGTTTGCACCATTAGCCCTTTTGGTCTATTAATGAAGTCCATGTCTTTCCCCCCAAGTCTTCCTTGTGCTGGTAGTGATGGGAAAAGCCTACTAATCACAGTATTTTATCTAACATCCCCTTTATTTATAGTCCCTCACATTTTCCCTTTAGTGCTGAAGTATTTTACATATTTGTTATTGTTTTAGTGTAATTAAATTTTAATTTTTTACATTTCTGAATGTGACCTCTTCTCAACAAATACCTTTGTGGATCCCTTAGATTCCTAATAGTTGTATCTTTATACTGGCTTCTAGTTAGCTCCAGCCCTGGATGGCCAACATGTATCCAAATATGTAAATCCTAGTTTGTTCTGGAGTGCTATGTTTCCTTACTGTTAGCTTCTGAGCTTTTCCCTCACCAGTATTTTCCAAAAATTTACAATGTCTACTAAACTACCCGTTGTATTAAAAGTCAGTATCTTGAGTTCATTCTCACACTACGTTCAGGTGAAGGACACGTGTTGATTTATTCCTATCAGCTTTTATATCTCCAGGTGCTTTGGAGAGATAGGGAGCACTAAGATTATACTAAGTTCAGCACACATTCAAAACCTATGGATTTTATCAACACACATGAAGCTCTCAAGATATATTATAATAGGAAAACTCACAAAAAGGTTTCCTATTGAGCAACTCTTTGTTTTTATTGCAGTTAGGATTAAATATTATTCTAAGCAAATTTTTCTTCTTGTAACTTCTCTGGCAATTCCTGAGCTATGCTGTGAAACAAACAAACAAACAAAAAAGAAAATTAACAAATATAATCGTGTAATTTATGGAAGCATCCTAATTTGTTCCTTAGACATAAGGCCTAAAGTACTATTATAACAATTTTGTATAATACGTTTTATTTTCCCTGCTTTTACAGATAAGGAAATTGGGGCTGAGCATTAAAATAACTTCATGGTCATGTGGGTACTAAAGGGCAGAACAAAAGTTGAAACCAGGTCTGAGAGATTTAAAATCTCATTGTCTTTCACTAAACCACATTGTTTTAAATAGAGGAGTGAATCTTTGTAAAATGTCCAATTAATTCAGATTTTTATTCACTCTTCCGATTGTGCATTGTTTATCAGTGTAGTTCTCAAACTTTTGCTGCTAAGCATTACCTAATTGCAGAAGATATTGACATAAAACCTGTATCAAAAGGAAGTTGGGAAACTTACTCTACTTGTCTACAAACTTAAACTAACTTTAAGGCCTCCTGTAATATTTAAAATACATGCAAAATTTGCATCCTACCACATATTTCTTTATTTTAATGTAAAAACTATTTTAAAGTTCTATTAACTCATAAAAAACACAAAAACCAAACTTTCTAACTTGTCACACTAACAGGAATGATGTTGGTAGATTTATCCTAAGGATTTTTAAAATGGGCTGAACAAAAACTCAAAGAGCATCCCATATATATGAGTTCTTAATATGGTCTACAAACTCAGATGTGCTTGCCTCAGGCTATTCTTCAGACCTCATTTCCTCTAAATTTCTCTTGACTCTGTTCAGCCACATTAAGATTTTGGTCTTCTTCAAATATTTTATGGAAGCTTCCAATGCAGCACCTTTGCATTTATAGTTTCTCTGCCTGATATTCACATAGTTCGTTACCTCTCTTCCTAGATTTTACTTAGGTTTAAATGCTACCTTCTGTGGGATTTCTGCTATTATCCTGCCTTATAAATAATATCCTTTCTTTCTCTGTCCATGCTCTTTGTTAAAAAATAGCCTCATATTACATTTTATATTGATCATTTCATTAGTTTATCTGTGTCCCCTCCTAGGATGCCAGCCACATGAGGTCAGGGATGTTTTCTCATTATTTATATAAATCATGGTAGGGTTAATTGCAAAAGAACCTAATCCATAGTTATTGTAATAAATAATAAATTTAGGGGTGCCTGAGTGGCTCAATTAAGCGACTGACTTTGTCTCAGGTCATGATCTCAGGGTCCTGGGAAAAGCCCTGTGTTGGGCTCTACACTCAGTGGGGAGTCTGCTTCTCCCTCTCCCTCTGCCCTTCCCCTCCCCCCACCGGCTCTTCCTTGCTCTCTCTCTCAAATAAATAAATAAATAAAATCTTTCCAATTTTAGTATATGTGCTGCCGAAGCGAGCACTAAATAAATAAAATCTTAAAAAAAAAGAAGTAATACATTTATTAAAAGCTAGTAGGAACACTACATCAAAAACTAATGATGTAATATATGGTGATTAACATAACATAATAATTAAAAAAAACAAAAGCTAGTAGGTTGCTTACGGTCTCTCCAGAAGACAAGATTATCAAGGCTCGAAGTCTAAGCCACCAGGAAAAACACTGCCCAAGTGTCACCACGGTATGTTCCAACAAGGCCCCACCCCTGCTGCTGCCTGAGTCAGAGAGTGCAGTTTACACACCGGTCATATGCTATCCCTGGAAGCCCGACAACTCAGCTGTGGGCTCTGACTTAACAGGTAAGACATTTTGATAGGTTTCCCTTTGACTCTTGCTTTCTCTGCTTGTTTCTTTCAGGACCCAAGTCCTGAGCGAGCACAGCTGATTAGCACATTCACATAGCTGAGCCCGAGATCAAGAGTGTCAAGAAAAGTGAGTTTCAGGTTTCTAACTTGAGAAGTGTTTCTTAACATAGGAAATCCTTTAGATAGAAGAAAGCTGTTCAAAACACGTGGCATGGGCCAAAGCAAGAAGCACATGTTACTGTCGCCACCACATTCCCAGCACCTAGAAGTGTGGGACATACTTGAAGTATTCCATCATGGTTGTTAAGTGTATGAATGAACACATCATGTTCACGTTCCAAGTAATGTATTTTTCTCACGTTGGTGTCCGAGTATTTTGAAAACTGAATTTACACGGATTTGGAGCTATATAGGGTAACAGGTTTTTTTCACTATGTTGGCGATCCAGAGTAGTGCCAAATAAATAGAAAAGTGATGTTTTCAAGTTTCCTTTTGGTGAACAGTTTTAGGCGTCACCTTGTTGAGTTCAAATGAACTGCACTTTCAGATGGCTGAAGTGAGCTGACCTGGCCAGTCAGGCTTATTTATCATCTTAGGGAAGCCCGCCCGGGGTCAAAGATCTTTGTGGCACAGAAAGATAGTTAATGATTCCTGTAATTTATTGTACATTAATCGTCTGAGCAGGTCAACAATTTCTTTTCTAAATCTGTGGGGCAGACATGCTTGGCTATTCAGAATTTGTAGATATCAGAATGTTTGTGAGTACATACACACCACATATTACGTAACATTCTCAGCTGCATCTAGGGCAGCGCCCTATAATCAAGCCTGTTACTATTTCTGCAGTGAAACATAACATATCCTACTTAGTAAGATACAGACTAAAAATAGCCTTACATCCCTTTGCATCAGGTTTTGTTCCCAAATAAGTGATACAACTGTTTTGCTTTTCAGAAGATTTTGGGATTTTGGAATTGAGGAAAGAGTGCACAGACCTGTAAATTTGTCAAGTGTCAGTGAATGAAGACTCACATGCTGTTGCTGTGATCAACATTCTTCATTCAACTATTAAACATTTTTAGTGCTCTGATTGGACATGGAAATTGAACACATTCTTTTTTGATTTAGAATATCAAAAAATCAATAAATTTATATTTCCAACACATACTTTCCTCCCCTTAAACATAAAACTCATGTCTTACTAAAGCTTCTAACTGCATTCCGCAGTTTTTGGATTGACTAATTCTGCTTTCCTTCCCTAGCTCCTTTGAGTGCCTACCTGACACCATTGTTAACACTGGGCTTTTTCAGAGCTACTTAGATTCTCGCATTACCTTACTCTATTTGTTATTTTAAGATTATATTTGAAATTACTGTTTTTAACAATACTTACTAAAGTTCCCAGATGACACATCAAGAGATTGTTTAAAAAAAATAACATTTCCAAAATAAAGTAAGGTTTAAAGTGCAAGAATGAGCAATAAACCATTCTTGACCTGTTCATTGCCCATCTAGCCAGCATCAACTCAAATAACACTGTTTAATGTTCTGAAAATCTCCTTAGTAGGATATTATTTGGCAAGGGTTGCATACCACACCATAATTATTAATTCTGATTTTCTTCCCTCTACATTTTCTTCTCTCTACATTGTTAACTGATAATGACTGGAAATACCGCTTGATTCTCAGTACCCAGAGTATATATCTTTTATTTACAGCAATTTTTGTCATTATGTATTAAACAATGTTCCCTGCTATTATCTGATCTCTACAAAGTATAGTGCTGTTTGAATAGGAAAAAACAATTTAATTGTAAAAATAGGCTTGGCATCTAATATTTATAAACTATAAGTACTGCAACAGATATTAAAGTCTTTCCTATCATATGTAATTTCTAACTTTCACATTGAACAAAGCTACTTTGGATGAGGCTTCCAAGGGAATGTTGACTACATGATATTTTTAGTTTTATTTACATTTTACTGTAAATAAATAGTTTTACAAAACTGTTTATAGTAGTTTTGTTTACAGAGTCCAGAAATTTTGTAAATTATATTTTTAGAAGACAGATGAATTCAAACATTATATAGATACAGATATAATTTCTCTTTTTTGCCAAAAATCTCAAATTCCCCTTCAAGAGGAATGAATTCTTTGACCACAGTCATTGGAAAGGAAATGGAAAGTACTTAAGGCAAAATTGTCATAAATCCCACCTGAATTCTCTTGAATTCAGAATATCTCAACACAGACCAACATATCCTGTTTTGAATACCACCCATTGTCCTGAACATTAATATGTAAGAGATGTGGAGAGACACAAAGCTGGCCACGGGGTTTTGATGTCTTGATTAAAGCCTCTCAACACTAATAGTTGGACTTGTCACTTTGTTCCTTAGAAGTTTTTTTCGCTCCACTGCCATGCAGTATGGAAAGGTTTTGACAGGCGGTGGGGGGGGGGATGTTTTTCTTTTGTAGACTAAGAGAAGAGAAACTGTGAAAGGAAAAAGGGGAAGAGAGAACCAACAAGAGACCTAGATAGCAGTTATATTTGTTAAGAAGGAGTAAATATGAAAAATTGAAATTTGAGTATTGTCTTAATATTCAAATATTAATATTGTAAAGGTTTTCTGTAACCCACAGTATGCATAACCTAACTTGAAGACTACGCTCTTGGATGACCGTTATCCTGCATTTTAATAATGTATTCTCTCCCCCACAAAAGCCAACTCTTAAGTGCCTTGATTTAAGAATCCTGGAATTAGGGGCACCTGGGTGGTGCAGTTGGTTAAGCACTGGACTCTTGATTTCAGCTCAGGTCATTACCTCAGGGTCAGGAGATTGAATCCTGGGCCCAGGTCCCTGCTCAGCAGAGACTCTGCTTATGATTTTCTCTCTCCCACCACCTCTGCCCCTCTCTCCACTCTTTCTTGATCTCTAAAATAAGTAAATAAATCTTTAAAAAAAAAAAAGAGAAAAAGAATCCTGGATTTAGATTTTTGACATTAGTGGAAATTCATTTCCAGACTACCTAGCAGGGTTTGTCATGTGTGTAGAACCCAGAGGTCATTTGCCTAGAAAGCCCTAAGTCTTCCAACCAAAATGGTGGTTCCATTCTTTTTAAATATCAAAATGTAATAAAATAGATAAGGACTCCACACTGTAGGTTTGTATAACTCTCACTCCTTCTTTCCACTGTGTGGCCATTCCCTTATTTTCTTGCAGGGCAAATCACATTTTGTCAGCCTCCTTCCCTGGACTCCTTCTGACCCTCTACTATGTCCCTGGGGTTCTTTCCATGATTCATCAGTTTGTCCCAAGAAATTAAAAATTCCTCAACTTTAATCATAGTAATTCAAAGATCTCTTTATCCTCATTGTGGCTGTGGAGAGGGGCACAAATCACATTTTACACTCAAAAAAACTCTCCATAAATTTTCCTAAGGAAGAAGGAGTTGTCTTCCTAAAAGGAATTCTTACGTATGCATATTTTGTTTATGCCTATGCCCAGTATGGGTCTATGTTTTCTTTCTTTTCTCTCTCATGACTCTTCATGTTCTTCTTTTGTTTTTCTTTTTAGCTGAAATGATGCAGACCCTATTATCCAGAGAATCTTCCATTATTGTGATATTTTGAATAATATAAAGTTCGTTTTATGTGGATATTAATGGATTTTCTTTTCTTTTTTTTATTATGTTATGTTAATCACCATACATTACATCATTAGTTTTTGTTGTAGTGTTCCATGATTCATTGTTTGCGTATAACACCCAGTGCTCCATGCAGAACGTGCCCTCTTTAATACCCATCACCAGGCTAACCCATCCCCCCCTCCCCTCTAGAACCCTCAGTTTGTTTTTCAGAGTCCATAGTCTTTCATGGTTCGTTTCCCCCTCTGATTTCCCCCCTTCATTATTAATGGATTTTCTAAGAATTTGGACTTTTTTTAAATTGGTATGCCCATGCAGAGTTGTTTTCTTTTCCCTTGATGGATTTTGTATTGTTTGGAACACTTAGTTTTGTTTCCCATTGTACACTAGCTAGTGACTTTGGTTTTTACACATGTTCAAAATACTTTTTCTCCTTTAAAAAAATGAAAATTAAGATGACATTATGTTTGTATATACTTAAAGATCTCTTATGGCAAGTTAATATTGAAATATAATGTTTGATCTTTTAGTCATGAAATGTGGAGTATATAAATCCAAAAATATATAAAAATTAAAGTCTGGGCCTTTGATATGTTAATTATCAACTGAGAGTTTTGCCTGTTACTATGTCCTTTTAAGTATCTTTATGGTTGCTTTCCTGGGAAATATACTCTTCTAAAACAGTGTATTTCAAAACTGGCTGCATATTAGAAACATTTAGGGGAAAATTAAAAGAATACA
This sequence comes from Callorhinus ursinus, assembly GCF_003265705.2. Lineage (NCBI taxonomy): Eukaryota > Metazoa > Chordata > Mammalia > Carnivora > Otariidae > Callorhinus > Callorhinus ursinus. The sequence continues at coordinate 17,205,244 of NW_027397074.1, read as the reverse complement.
AATACCTAAACCTACCCCCCAAGATTCTGAGTTAATTGGTTTGGATAAAGGTCCAGTTTTTGGCACTTTTTTTTGTTTTTGTTGTTGGTTGTTTGTTTTTAATAAATCAGGTATTTCTAATGTGCAGGAGGGTTGAAAATAACTGTTCTAAAGTTGGGGTATGATTCCATTTTTCCCCCATCATGGAAACCTCTAATTTTAAAAATTATTTTTCACAATAGCATTGATTATATGATGAACTCAGGAAATAGCAAAATGCAAGAACTTTATGTACAAAATTACAAAATGTTTTTGAAGACAATTAAGTAAGATCTAACAAATAATATTTGTGGAGATGAAGGTTCAATATAAAGATTTCAGTTTCTTCCAAGTTGGTATATTTTTTAAACACCAACCCACCAAACAGGTTTTTTGGTTTTTTTGTTTTGTTTTGTTTTTAAGTTTGGAAAGCTAATTCTCAAAAGTATCTGGAAGATCACTCAATTCTAACATACTCTTAATGAAGACTAGGTAAAGGGACTGCAATATAAAATATCAATTGATTATAAATAGTAACAGAGACAGTTCGTATCAGAGTAGCAACAGGCATATGGACCATCAACTCAATGCAGTCTTACGTTTTTTTCAACACCTACTGAATTCTGATTTTGTTTTAAGGTTTGGTGATATAGCAATAATAGAACAAACAAAACTCTGTCCCTGTGGAGTTTAGGTGTATGTGAGGGGAAAGCAATAAACATATATTAGCTAGTGGTAGGTGCTCTGGAGAGATACTGATCAAGGCATGTGGATACAAAGTACATGTGTTTTTGTTGAAGGTGCAAGTGAGATTCAATTTTAGAGAGGGAGACCAGTGATGTCCTCACAGGGAAGGTGCCACTGGGCTCAAAAACCAATAGAAATGACCAAAGACTGAAAGAACTATGATGTATCACAGTGGACATCTGTAGAGAAATAACTATTAAATAAATGGTTCTGAGACAATATTTTCATGTTTTTCTTTACATTTTTTTTATTAAGTTCAATTAGTCAATTGCTGCTATGAAGATTGGGGTGCATGTGCCCCTTCTTTTCACTACATCTATATCTTTGGGGTAAATATCCAGTAGTGCAATTGCTGGGTCACAGGGTAGCTCTATTTTTAACTTCTTGAGGAACCTCCATACTGTTTTACAGAGTGGCTGCAACAACTTGCATTCCCACCAACAGTGTAGGAGGGTTCCCCTTTCTCCACAACCTCACCAATATTTGTTGTTCTCTGTCTTGTTAATTTTGGCCATTCAAACTGTTGTAAGGTGGTATCTCATTGTGGTTTTGATTTGCACTTCCCTGATGGCTAGTGATGTGGAGCATTTTTTCATATATTTTAAAAATACATAAAAGGTGGGGGGAGGAGCAAGATGGCGGAGGAGTAGGAGACCTAAATTTGGTCTGATCCTAGGAATTCAGTTAGATGGGGATCAAACCATTCTGAACACCTATGAACTCAACAGGGGAGTGAAGAAAAGAATAGCAGCAACTCTGAACAGAAAAGCGACCACTTTCTGGAAGGTAGGACGTGTGGAGAAGTGAATCCGAGGTGATATTCGGGAGGGGGCCTCTGTCAGCCACTACTGGCAAGTGATAGAGAAGCAGAGCACAAAATCGGAACTTTTTTAGAAGTCTGCTACACTGAGGGACATCGCTCCAGTGGCTAAGTGGGGGTGGAACCCTTGCTGGGACAGTGTGGTCTCAGGACCCTCGGGGTAATAGGAAGACCGGGGGTGCCTGAGTGCAGCAGAGCTCCCAGGTATCGGAGTGGGGAAGCCGGCTGCAAAGACAGAGCCGAGGAGCGGGCTCTCAGCTCGGGGAGGCCATAAACCGTGATCCGCAGCACAGTAGGGCCACTGCTCCTCCAGCAGGGACCCAACAAACAGCAGATCCAGGGAGACGCCCCTTCCTCCCCGAGGAGGAGTGGCGCAGGAGCGTACCATAGGGATCTGCTGGGTTTGGAGACTCCACATGGGGTCATGTGCCAGAGATAGAAATGCTCAGTCACAGGTTGGGTGAGCACAGAGTGCAGCCGGAGACCGGGGAGATGGGAGTGATTGACTGCTTTTCTCTGGGGGCGCACTGAAGAGCAGGCCCCGAGTTCTAGGCTCCTCCAGGACAGAGATTGGGAGGCTGCCATTTTCACTCTCATCCTTCAAAACTGTACAGAAAGCTTGCAGGGAACAAAATCTCCTGAGAGCAAACCGGAGCAGATTGCTTAGCCCGGAGCAACAAGGGCGGGACAATTCCGCCTCCAGCAAAGACATTTGGGAACCATGGCAACAAGCCCCTCCCCCAGAAGATCAGCAAGAACAGCCAGCCAAGACCAAGTTTACCGATCAATGAGAACGGGAGAACACCAGCGCTAGGGGAATACTGCACATAGAATTCCTGGCTTTTTCCCCATGATTCTTTAGTCTTTCAAAGTTAATTTTTTTTTAAACTTTCTTTTTTTTGAATTTTTCTTTTTCCCTTTTTCAACCAACATCTTATCAATCCCTTTTTTAAAAAATCTTTTTTATTTTTCATTCTTAGAGTTATACTCTATCCCTTCATAGTAGTTAACCTTATTTTTGGTATATAGTATATTGTTCTCCCTTTAAAATTTTGGGATACAGTTTCTTCTAACAGACCAAAATATACCCTAAATCTCTAGTGTATGTCTCTGCTCTAGTCTCCTGCCTGATCATATTCTCTCCCTTTTTTTTTTTAAATCCTCTTCTTTCTTTTTTCAACCAACTTCTTATCCTATCAATTCCCTCTATAAAATCTTTTATAATTTTCATCTTTACAGTCATATTCCATCCTGCATCATATTAACCCTTACTTTGTACATATATAAGTTTTTCTTTCTTTAAAATTTTGGGAGGCACATTCTTCTAACAGACCAAAGTATGCCCAATATCTAGTGTGTGGCACTGACCTATGCACCAGCCTGATCATATTTGATCATATTCTGTTTGTTTGTTTGTTTTAATCTTTTTCTTTTTTTCTTTTTTCTTTCTTTCCCTTTCTTTTCCCCCAGTTTCGGGTCTCTTCTGATTTGTTTAGTGTATATTTTTCTAGGGACATTGTTACCCTGTTAGCATTTTGTTCTCTCATTCATCTATTGTCCTCTGGAAAAAAAATGACAAGACGGAAAAAAATCACCTCAAAAAAAGAACAAGAGGCAGTACTGACTGCCAGGGACCCCAGTATGAACATTAGTAAGATGTTGGAACTAGAATTCAGAATGATGATTTTAAAGATACCAGCTGGGCTTGAAAAATGCATGGAAGATATCAGAGAAAACCTATCTGGAGAAATAAAAGAACTAAAATCTAACCAAGTCGAACTCAAAAAGGCTGTTAATGAGGTGCAATAAAAAATGGAGGCTCTAACTGCTAGGATAAATGAGGCAGAAGAGAGAATTAATGATATAAAAGACCAAATGATGGCAAATAAAGAAGCTGAGAAAAAGAGAGATAAATAACTACTGGATTACAAGGGCAGAATCTGAGAGATAAGTAATTCCATAAGGCGAAACAATATTAGAAAAATTGGAATCCCAGAAGAAGAAGAGAGAGAGAGGGGCTGAAGGTATACTGGAGCAAATTATAGCAGAGAACTTCCCTAATTTGGGGAAGGAAACAGGCATCAAAATCCAGGAGGCACAGAGAACCCCTCTCAAAATCAATAAAAATAGGTCAACACCCCGGGGCGCCTGGGTGGCTCAGTCGGTTAAGCGTCTGCCTTCGGCTCAGGTCATGATCCCAGGGTCCTGGGATCGAGCCCCACATCGGGCTCCCTGCTCAGCGGGGAGCCTGCTTCTCCCTCTGCCTCTGCCTGCCTGCCTGCCTACTTGTGCTCTCTCTCTCTCTCTTTCTGTCAAATAAATAAATAAAATCTTAAAAAAAAAAATAGGTCAACACCCTGACATCTAATAGTAAAACTTACGAGTCTCAGAGACAAAGAGAAAATCCTGAAATAGCTTGGGGTAAGAGATCCGTAACCTACAATGGTAGAAACATTGAGATTGGCAACAGACCTATCCACAGAGACCTGGCAGGCCAGAAAGGACTGGCATGATATCTTCAGAGCACTAAATGAGAAAAATATGCAGCCAAGAATACTATACCCAACTGGGCTGTCATTGAAAATAGCAGGAGGATAAAAATATTTCAGGACAAACAAAAACTAAAGGAATTTGCAAACACAAAACCAGCCCTACAAGAAATATTGAAAGGGGTCCTCTAAGCAAAGAGAGAGCCTAAAAGTAACATAAACCAGAAAGGAACACAGACAATATACAGTAACAGTCACCTTACAGGCAATACAATGGCACTAAATTCATATCTTTCAATAGTTACCCTAAATGTAAATGGTCTAAATGCCCCAATCAAAAGACACAGGCTATCAGATTGGATAAAAAAACAAAACCTGTCAATATGCCGTCTGCAAGAGACTCATTTTAGACCTAAAGACACCCTCAGATTGAAAGTGAGGGGGTGGAAAACAATTTACCATGCTAATGGACACCGAAAGAGAGCTGGGGTGGCGATCGTTATATTAGACAAATTAGATTTTAAACCAAAGATTGTAATAAGAGATGAGGAAGGACACTATATCCTACTTAAAGGGTCTATCCAACAAGAAGATCTAACAATTGTAGATATCTATGCCCCTAACATGGGAGCAGCCAATTATATAAGCCAATTAATAACAAAAGCAAAGAAACACATTGACAACAATACAATAATAGTGGGGGACTTTAACACCCCCCTAACTGAAATGGACAGATCACCTAAGCAGAAGATCAACAAGGAAATAAAGCCTTTAAATGACACATTGGACCAAAGAGACTTCACAGATATATTCAGAACATTCCATTTCAAAGCAACAGAATACACATTCTTCTCTAGTGTCCATGGAACATTCTCCAGAATTGATCACATCCTAGGTCACGAATCAGGTCTCACCCAGTATCAAAAGTTTGGATCATTCCCTGCATATTTTCAGACCACAGTGCTTTGAAACTAGAACTCAATCACACGAGGAAAGTTGGAGAGAACTCAAATACATGGGGGCTAAAGAGCATCCTACTAAAGAATGAATGGGTCTACCAGGAAATTAAAGAAGAATTAAAAAAATTCATGGAAACCAATGAAAATGAAAACACAACTCTTCAAAATCTTTGGGATGCAGCAAAGACGGTCCTAAGAGAAAATATATAGCAATACAAGCCTTTCTGAGGAAACAAGAAAGGTCTCAAATACACAACCTAACCCTACACCTAAAGGAGCTGAAGAAAGAACAGCAAATAAAGCCTAAACCCAGCAGGAGAAGGGAAATAATAAAGATCAGGGCAGAAATTAATGAAATAAAAACCAAAAGAACAGTAGAACAGATCGAAACTAGGAGCTGGTTCTTTGAAAGAATTAACAAGATTGATAAACACCTGGCCAGGCTTCTTAAAAAGAAGAAAGAAATGACCCAAATCAACAAAATCATGAATGAAAGAGGAGAGATCACAACCAACACCAAAGAAATACAAACAATTATAAGAACATATTATGAGCAACTCTATGCCAGCAAATTAGATAACCTGGAAGAAATGGATGCATTCCTAGAGAAATATCAACTACGAAAACTGAACCAGGAAGAAAGAGAAAACCTGAACAGACCTATAGCCACTAAGGAAATTGAAGCAGTCTTCAAAAATCTCCCAACAAACTAAAGCCCATGGCCAGATGGCTTTCCAGGGGAATTCTATCAGACATTTAAAGAAGAATTAATATCTATTCTTCTGAAAATGTTCTGAAAAGTAGAAAAGGAAGGAAAAGTTCCAAACTCGTTTTATGAGGCCACCATTACCTTGATCCCAAAACCAGACAAAGACCCCATCAAAAAGGAGAACTACAGACGAATATCCTTGATGAACATGGATGCAAAAATTCTCACCAAAATACTAGCCAATAGGATCCAACAGTACATGAAAAGGATTATTCACCATGACCTGGTGGAATTTATCCCTGGCCTGCAAGTTTGGTTCAACATCCGTAAATCAATCAATGTGATACAATACATTAATAAAAAAAAGAACAAGAACCATATGATCCTCTCAGTAGATGCAGAAAAAGCATTTGACAAAGTACAGCATCCTTTCTTGATTAAAACTCTTCACAGTGTAGGGATAGAGGGTACATCCATTAATATCATAAAAGCTATCTATGAAAAACCCACAGTGAATATCATTCTCAATGATGAAAAACTGAGAGCTTTTCCCCTAAGGTCAGGAACATGGCAGGGATGTCCACTATCATCACTGCTGTTCAACATAGTACTAGAAGTCTAGCCACAGCAATCAGACAAGAAAAGGAAATAAACGGCATCTGAATTGGCAGAGAAGTGAAACTCTCACTTTTTGCAGATGATGTGATACTTTATGTGGAAAACCCAAAAGACTCCACCCCAAAACTGCTAGAACTCATACAGGAATTCAGTAAAGTGGCAGGCTATAAAATCAATGCACAGAAATCAGTGGCATTTCTATACACCAACAAGACAGAAGAAAAAGAAAGTAAGGTGTCAATCCCATTTATAATTGCACCCAAAACCATAAGATACCTAGGAATAAATCTAACCAAAGAGGCAAAGGATCTGTACTCAGAAAACTATAAAATATTCATTAAAGAAATTGAGGAAGACACAAAGAAATGGAAAAATGTTCCATGCTCATGAATTGAAAGAACAAATATTGTGAAGATGTCAGTGCTACCTAGAGCAATCTACACATTTAATGCAATCCCTATCAAAGTACCATCCACTTTTTTCAAAGAAATGGAACAAATAATCCTAAAATTTGTATGGAACCAGAAAAAGACCCCAAATAGCCAGAGGAATGTTGAAAAAGCAAAGCAAAGCTGGTGGCATCACAATTCCGGACTTTAAGCTCTATTACAAAGCTGTCATCATCAAGACAGTATGGTACTGGCACAAAAACAGACACATGGATCATGGAACAGAATAGAGAGCCCAGAAATGGACCCTCAACTCTATGGTCAACTAATCTTCGACAAAGAAGGAATGAATGTCCAATTGAAAAAAGACAATCTCATCAACAAATGGTGTTGGGAAAATTGGACAGCCACATGCAGAAGAATGAAACTGGACCATTTCCTTATACCACACACAAAAACAGACTCCAAATGGTTGAAAGACCTAAATGTGAGACAAGAGTCCATCAAAATCCTAAAGGAGAACACAGGCAGTAACCTCTTTGACCTCAGCCACAGCAATGTCTTCTTTAGAAATGACGCCAAAAGCAAGGGAAGCAAGGGCAAAAATGAACTGTTGGGACTTCAAGATGAAAAGCTTTGCACAGCAAAAGAAACGGTCAACAAAACCAAAAGACAACCAACAGAATGGGAGAAGTTATTTGCAAATGACATATCAGATAAAGGGCTAGTATCCAAAATTGTTAAAGAACTTATCAAACTCAACACCCAAAGAACAAATAATCCCATCAAGAAATGGGCAGAAGACATGAACAGACATTTTTCCAAAGAAGACATCCAAATGGCCAACAGACACATGAAAAAGTGCTCAACATCGCTCAGCATCAGGGAAATCCAAATCAAAACCTCAATGAGATACCACCTCACACCAGTCAGAATGGCTAAAGTTAACAAGTCAGGAAATGACAGATGTTGGTGGGGATGTGGAAAAAGGGGAACCCTCCTACATTGTTGGTGGGAATGCAAGCTGGTGCAGCCACTTTGGGAAACAGTATGGAGGTTCCTCAAAAAGTTGAAAATAAAGTAGTATGGTAGTATGATCCAGCAATTGCACTACTAGGTATTTACCCCAAAGATACAAATGTAGGGATCCGAAGGGGTACATGCACCCCAATGTTTAGAGCAGCAATGTCCACAATAGCCAAACTATGGAAAGAGCCAAGATGTCCATCGACAGATGAATGAATATAGAAGATGTGGTATATATATAAAATGGAATATTATGCAGCCATCAAAAGGAATGAGATCTTGCCATTTGCAACGACGTGGATGGAACTGTAGGGTATTATGCTGAGAGAAATAAGTCAATCAGAGAAAGACACGTATCATATGACCTCACTGATACGAGGAATTCTTAATCTCAGGAAACAAACTTAGGGTTGCTCGAGTGATGGGGGGTGGGAGGGATGGGGTGGCTGGGTGATAGACACTGGGGAGGGTATGTGCTATGGTGAGCACTGTGAATTGTGTAAGACTGATGAATCACAGACCTGTACCTCTGAAACAAATAATACAGTATATGTTAAAAAAAAAAAAAAAGAAGATAGCAGGAAGGGAAGAATGAAGGGGGGGAAATCGGAGGAGGAGATGAACCATGAGAGATGATGGACTCTGAGAAACAAACCGGGGGTTCTAGAGGGGAGGGGTTGGGGGGATGGGTTAGCCTGATGATGGGTATTAAGGAGGGCTCGTTCTGCATGGAGCACTGGGTGTTATATGCAAACAATGAATCATGGAACACTACATCAAAAACTAATGATGTAATGTATGGTGATTAACATAACATAATAAAAAAATACATAAAAGGTGAAATTTGTCTTCTATCTTACATTTTAAAAAATTTCAATTTTTTAAAAAAACCCAACTGAATTGGCAAGTGTGAATGACAAAACCTCAAAAGCACAAGAAAACAATATTAAAATATGTATTGAGATATTGGAATAGGGAAGGATATTTAAAATAAGACCCTAAAAAGGTCAAACCCTAAGGGTAATGATTCACATATTGGACTACTTTAAAATGATTCATAGATACTATAAGGTGAAGTGGATTTAGAGGTACAAACTTCCAATTATTGAATAAGTAAGTCACAGGGATGGAAAGTACAGCAGAGGAAATATAGTCAATAGCACTCTAGTAACTTTGTACAGTGACACATGGTGACAACACTCTGATGACTCTTGCATCATGTAGAGAATTGTCCAATCACTCTGCACCTAATCTCACATTGTATGCCGACTGTACTTCCATTTAAGAAAAAAAAAAAAAGAATCGGTATCCAAAATGTATAAAAATTCTTACAAATTAAATAGGAACTAACATTAAACAGAAACAGGAATAAGGAAAAGTTAAGCCACTCAAAGAAAGAAAAAAAACAAAACATGAACAGACATTTCACAAGATAGGGAATATGAATGGTTATTCAAAATATGCAAAGATGCACGAGCTCAATTGTAATCAAGGAAAGTAAAAAATAATGAGACACCCTTCTGTCCTGAATAAACTGGAGAACATAAATAACTCTATACAAAATGGTGGTCAGGTTATGGAATACTGGGAACTTTAAAAAAAATTTTTTTTGAAGATTTATTTGTTTATTTGAGAGAGAGCGAGGGCGAGCACACAGAGGAAAAGGGAGAAGCAGACTCCCCACTGAGCAGGAAGCCCGATGCGGGACTCAATCCCAGGACCCTGGGATCATGACCTGAGCCGAAGGCAGACGCTTAACCGACTGAGCCACCCAGGCACCCTTTCATAAATTTTTTTTTTTTTTAAGATTTATTTGTTTGGAATACTGGGAACTTTTAATAGACTCTTGGTAGGAGTGAATATTGGCACAATCATTTTAGAAAACTATATATGTCCTCTCTGAGATGTATCATTTTTCATAGTTAAAAAATAAAATATTAGGAGGGCTTCTAAGACATCAGGAAGCCCTTGGCTTTACCCCCTGGAAGACAGGAACAGAGGAGTGGTGCCATCACGCATGTGCTTCATAGGCACAGGCAGGCTGGCTGCTCTTTAGACCATATATTCTAGAAGAGTCAGGAAGAAGTGCTGCAATTAGTTGGGAGATGCCTGGCAATAATATTGTAGCCATGGAAATCGTGAAAGCGGTCCAATGCTTAAAGATCAGATCTGGTATGCAAGGCAAGGAGGTGTTAAGAATAACTCCAAGGTTTTTTTGCTTGAACAACTAGAAGATAAACTGGCTACCTGATGTGAACCACACATTTTTCCTTTAGTGTTCTCTTCCATATTGTCTACTAGACTGGTGAGAACCCATTTCCCCAGGTTTATTCAGTAATAAAGAGATCCCAGCACATCATTTTAATGCTCACTTTAATGACATTGGCAAGTAAATTTTAAAATTTCTCTAAATATGTGAGAATATGTGGAATTATAGATACCCACTACTAACGTTGCTGATAAACCTTTTCTAACCTTGAAGATATACCAAGCTGAGTTAGGGATAAAAAAGAAAAATGTCCTGTTCAGCTTTGCTTTGAGATCTCCCTTTAAAAGCCATTTGTCTTATTGAAAGGGAAGGACCAATCTCTGGGAAATGTTGCTGTCAGCTGCTTCAGGCAACAATGATTTCCTTCACTTGTTTCAAAAAGGTCAAGAGACTGCAGGCAAGACCCCGCATGGCAACTAATATAGTTAAGAGAGAAACTGCCTGTTCTCGAGAAAAGTCCACATCCCATTGGGTATTGTGCTATCATGTTTATGCCAAAACATTAAGACCAATATAGGGCATGAACTCACGACAGAAGAGGGCAATTTGGGACAGTCTTTTTTGTCTCTAACAGGTGTGCTTCAGGGGAGAAAAGGATGAGAGTGAAGGATAAATGACATAATGTGATTGAATTGTTAGAGGCTGTTTTACTGTTATTACTGTAGGTACTTTTTTCCCGATCCATGTATTAGCGAGCTGCATCAGAGTGGGGTGCTTAGTATTTTCTTTTATAAAAATAAAATCTTTTGAATAAATGTGAAATCAATTTTTAGATGTGGAACCATACTGCGAGTGCAGCAGGTTTTTGCCAGCAACATTTTCCCAAGGCATCACCACTGATTAATGCTATTACATGGCTCATTGAAAAAAAAAATAGCTTTCAGGTCTTCTGTACTTGAAGTCCCTTTTGAGAGCAGGGTGGGCAGAGGGAGAGGGAGAATCTCAAGCAGACGCCCATGCTGGGCATAGAGCCTGAAAGGGGCTCGATCTTAGGACCCTGAGATCATGAGCCTGAATTCATGACCTGAGCAGAAATCAAGAGTCCAATGCTTAACAACTGAGCCATCCAGGCGCCCTGGAGAGAGAAAGAGAGAGAGAGAGAGAGAGAGAGAGAGAGAGAGAGAGAGAGAGAGAATCTTCAGCAGGCTTCATGCCTAGTGCAGAGCTCACTATATCTCAGGACCCTGAGATAATGACCTGAGATCATGACCTGAGCCAAAATCAGGAGTTTGATGCTTAACCAAATGAGCTACCCAGGAACCCATCTTCAAGTCCTTTTTTTTTTTTCACAAATCTCTGATGACTCCACTTGCCTGGAATTCGTTGATGGCTGCCTGAGGTTCCTTACTTTCTTCAGCCCTGCCCATCCATTTTCTACTATAGATTAGGGCTCTATTCATTTTCATTATACTTACTCTGTTGTGTGCATGTGTGTGTGTGTGAGAGAGAGAGAGAGAGAGAGAGAGAGAGAGACTGCTCTCCTATCATATATGCTTCATGTGTAACCACTCATGCAAAGTTTCTATTTTTTTTTTTAACATTTTTATTTATTTATTTGAGAGAGAGAGAATGAGAGTAGAGAGCACGAGAGGGAAGAGGGTCAGAGGGAGAAGCAGACTCCCCGCTGAGCAGGGAGCCCGATGATGTGGGACTCGATCCCGGGACTCCAGGACCACGACCCGAGCCGAAGGCAGTCGCTTAACCAACTGAGCCACCCAGGCGCCCGCAAAGTTTCTATTTTAACACTAATCCTTACTGACTGAATTTCTCTTTCTTATTTTCTAAGCAATAAGTAATCACTTTTCCCCTTATAATATTCCTCTCAATCTCTCATGAGTAAAATAATATAAATCCTGTTTCAGTCTGGTCCAGAAACAAAGCTATGGTGGATTCTCAGGAGAGGGCAGGGATGGTGGTGGGGGAGTTGTCTGGAAAGGAGAATGAGAATGCTTTCTGAAATGATGGTTGATTCTGTTTTGAGTGGTGACTTCACAGGTATATAGGACTGTGACTACCTGCACAGTTTAATGTAGGTAAATAAAAGAAATAAGAATAAAAAATAAATAAAAATAAATTTTAATTATTTTTCCTGCTCATTATTCTGCATATTAACTCCTGTCTATTTAGCTAATACAGTCACTTCTTCAGGTGTCTCTGTTGTTCAAACCACATTTTTGGTCTCTGCTTCCTCCAGACACACACTTAACATGTGGCAAATATAAGAAATAATAAGTAGATAATTTAAAAGTAATTGGCAGGGACCAGACATTTGAAGAAAGACAAAATTTTATTACTGAAAATTCAAAATACATTTTATGATACCACAGGAGTATCATTGCTTATGGAAGTAAAAAGCAGCACAGGGAAAATCTCTCATTTGGTAGGTTCAAGAAGCTAAATAAACACAACCACCCATTCCCAGAAATGCCCAGTTTCCTTGATTGTGGATCGGAGAGGAAGTCCCCAAAATATTTCTTCTAAATTTCTTTCGACCTATGCCTATATTCATATCTGTATTTGTGTTTTATCTATATACAGTTGTATAAAGAAAGAGGTTTTGGAGTTTAGAAAAATTAATAGGAATTAAATATCTAAGGTAAAAACACAGACATGAGTGACTGAGATGAACTGGAAGTCAGTCATTCAGAAGAAAAGTCAAGGAACTGAGAGGCCAGGTTACTAAAAAATATCTTCTAAATGAATGTGGAAAAGATGTGGACCAGAAGATACCATTTTCTTTTATGATAGGGAGTTCAGATTCTAAAAAAGAGGGCATTCTTTGGAACTCATGGCATTTAAAATTTTGCTTGGTGAATAAATAGGACTTTTCATAGCCAAGTGTATCTGTTGGCAACAACTAAACTTGATGCATCACATTAAATTGAGCCAAGAACTAAAATCACCAAGAAATGAATCATCAGAGGCTTGTAGAAGACTGCCATGAGGGGGGTAGTCGGTATAGAGTTAATGGGTTGTAGAGCAACAGCGGGGAGGAGGGCAATGGTGGCAAGGTAGACATCCATCTTCATACTCAGGGACATAAGAGATGTGAAAGACAAAATAAGCTCCATGTGAAAGAACTCTCAAGAGGTATTACTCTCAGAAGGAAACCAGGTCGCAGTTAAAACAAGATACTTAGAATTATTCATAAAAAATATTAAAAAACAGAGGATTGTGTGGATTATAATCTGGGTGCTAAGAGACACAGTAGAATTTTAGGCACTTCAGGAGGGATATAGAATAAGATCAGATGAGGTGGCACTGGAGCTCTATGGGAACAAGAGTCTGATTAGAGAACCAAGGCATGGGACTTTTTTTTTTTGTACTTCTTGTGATGCCATGATAAAATTCACCAAAGGAGACTGTCATGGTGAGACTCTGGGTTTGGAAGAAGGTTTGGCACTGGCAATGTTCCAAGAGGAAGGATATGAATGAATGATCAAGCTATCACAAAGATCAAATCACCAAATCAGACTCATAAACAGCAGGTATTACCAGAAACACAATTTGCTAATTAATTCAAGGATATGTTCCATCAAGACCCACAAGCAACACAAGGAGAAGTTTGGACTATCAAGTACAGCTCCCCAAATCCTTCTCATAATAGACCTGTACTCTGGCCAAGAGTAATAGATTTGATCTTTAATTATGTGTATGAGTTACATAATGGAGGAGGGAGTGTTTAAGTTATAAGACATATACCTTTTATACCCAGATAGCTACGTGGAATTTTCCATGGAGCCATGTCTCTTGAATTAATAGAATCCAGATTTTGTTTACTCTAAGGAATCCTATGCCAGGATCAGGCCACTAAAAACATTCCATTGATAAGGACTCTCCTCCTAGCAAACAAAAGCAGTTTGTATGTCAGGAGATTCAGTTAACATCAAATTTAAAAAGGGACTAGACTGGGACAACTTCTTGCCTTCCCCAGAGAGCTTATTTCCAGTGACAGGAAAGAAACTGATCAAAGCACCTGCTTTAATGGCTTCCTCTAAGACAATTATTATTTAATGGGTACTTTTTCATTTTAACTTTCAAACTCTGTTATTATTTTCCCCATGAAGAGAAATGGTGAACAAATATGTGAGAGTTTATTTCCTGATCTCAATATAATTCCCAAGTGAGAACAACACGGAAGCTTCTTCTGATTTGGAGTCAGAATGAATATGTCATCTCCGCTGACAGTGGAGTTATCAAGAATGATTTATTTGCATTGGACTCTTTGGGGGAAATAAAACTAATTTCATATCAGTTAATAGCTCCATTTTAAGCCTTTGAGAGTTCATTTAAAATAGTTTTTATTTATTTACTTTTTAAAGGTTTTTTATTTATTTATTTGAGAGCGAGAGAGAGCAATAGAGAGAGCATGAGTGGGGGGGGCAGGGGCAGAGGGAGAAGCAGGTCCCCACTGAGCAGGAAGTCTGACACAGGGCTCGATCCCAGGACCCCGTGATCACAACCTGAACCAGAGGCAGATGCTTAACCAACTGAGCCACCCAGGCATCCCTAAAATAGTTTTTAAAGACAAATACTTACTGACTGATGTTTTATAGAAGTACCTATAAAATTTGAGGGAATGACAACGGTGTATATTGTTGAATACGTAAAACTGATGCAAGATGGACAATATTACACAAATTTGTTAAGTGTGGGTTGAAATATGGGAAACACTTCTCTAATTTTTGACCTTGCTTTTATATTCTAGTTTAGTGATAATTACACAGTTGCTTGCTGGATTCTCTTTGGCTAAATGTGTGTGTATATATATATATATATATGAGTGTGTGTGCATACATGCATGTAGACATGCTAGAGTATAACAAGTACCATTAAAACTTATAATTACCTTATCTTAAACATTTTGTTACCATATAAATAGCTCAGTAACACAAAGGTGTCCACTTCTTTCAATGACATATATATTACAGTGAGATAAATACACATTTTTAAACAGAGCTTTACTTAAGAGCATAAAAAATTCACATCTTTACCATCGGACATTAATTTCCTGCTTTTACCAATCCACATACACACTCATCAAAATATTTCTCTAAATATAATAAACTTTTAGATCTCACATGGCCAAAACTATCCTTTAAAAGCTGCATTTTCTGCTTTAAAATTCTCCACATGCAAAGAATATCCAGATATCATGAAGACATATGTAGAATATCAAAAGAGACCGAAGAGGGGGAAATGTGCCCCAGAACACAAATAGGAAGACTTGCGTATTCATTTTGGTTTTGACACTTGGAACCGTTGTGGTTTATGCCAATCAGACATCCTTATCCATTTGAGCCTCAGAGTTTTAGTTGCTGCTGTTGTTGTTCTGTTTTGCATTTTAATCCACAATCGGAAAGACTTGGATAAATTGGCTGTGATCCCCTTGAGCACTGATATTCTGCACTTTTGTTAGGCAGTTAGTTAGGCATGAGCCAGGAGGCATAAAGCAGATGCCGACCACACCCTCAGAGCCACCTCTACGGTGGCTAACAGAACAGGAAAAGCCTGCCACAGAACGGGCTCACAAGGCACAGGGGACTTCCAAGAGCTGAGCATGCAACTTGCCCTTAGGATCACAGCAGAAGCTCATTAGAAACTCATATACAACACATAAATAAACACAATGATAATAAGGCGTCATGGGTAGGCACATGCGCAGAAGCCAAAATGTATATAACCACCGGCTGTCAGTCAAAATGTCAATCAAAGCCAAATTTACACGTACACAAAGCAAGCTTAAAAAGATGCAGCTAGAGTTCCATGGTGCCATTGCCACTTCTCTGAGAGTGGTCCACTTCTTCTCTTGAAAGTGTACTATACTTACCTACTCAATAAACTCTATCTTCACATTCTGGTCTGGGGTCTCCAATTCTTTGGTGCATCTGGGACAAGAACTGAGCAACCCAGTAGCACTTTGATAATCTGGAAAATACCGTAGCTGGCACAGAAGCACAAGCAGGGCTGATCTCAGGAATACCATGTAGTCCATGTCCTAAAAAACACCTAAAATGGCCCTTTGAGAGTCTGTTTGTATTCTTTGGGTAAGACTTTGAGTGCTTTTAAAGTATAAATATCCCTGACAACATCGTTAGTATGTGTGTGAATATTTCAGCTTTCTTCTCCAGAAAGATTCTGATACAAGGAGAGTAGTAAAGAGATTTTCAAGTTTCTGTATGCTTAAGGATTGTATGGGGTAAGAACCAGAGATGAGTCTGACCAGGAAGACAGTTGGGGGAAAATTTCTCCCCATCTGATCGGTGTCAGGGTCTTCATAGAAATGCAGGGTGTGCTGAACCTTAGCCAGACTGGGGTGTTGTCTCTGGCTGTGGGTCTGCTGCCCTTGACCCCCAAAGAGCCACAATACAGGCTATGACATTCTCTGATGAGGAAGCAGGGGAGCAAGCCTCCTGTTAGAATCATGAATGGGAGCCACTAACTCATTCAAGGAAAAAAGCATCTTGTGACTCACTGAAATTTACTGAGCTATATTAGGCTATCTGGATATAGCAATTTCATCTTATAAAAGATATATCAGGTCTGCTGTTTTTAGAACGCCTGCCATTCATTAGGTGATTGTGTATTTCCTTTGGTTCAAGTGAAATCTCATAGATCACCTGCTCCAAGCCCATATAACTGTTGAGTTTATCATTAGATCTGAAATGAGTCTTGAGTCACAAGATGATATATTAATGATGTGATATCCTATACCCTGAAGAACTTCCTCAGTGCAGAAGATTTCTATCTTACACAAAGCACAGTGCACCAGCCAAAATTTAACCTGCCCACCCCTGCTAATGGTAGAATGCTAATGGAAGATACGTTAACTTCTCATTCTCTTTGAATCCTCGATAAAGAGTTGATGTATACTGTGGAGAACTAATCAGATGAAAATAGAACAATAAAAGCTATATAAGTTTTGGCAATATCCTACTGAGTTGTTTTTAAATATTTACATAGAATTCATAAAAATGTAATTTAAGAGAAGAAAGCATATTTTAAAAAGTGCTTTCCGGAAACTTTTGGGAACTCATTTTCAGCCAGGTGAACCATCTGGACAAATATCTCTCTGTAAGATAAGAGACCATGGAGAGGCCAGAAATAGTACTAAAAGTTGATATTTTAGTTTAATGACACCACATAGAATGTTAAACTTCAAAAGTATCTTTGATATCATCTTGTTTGATCTTCCAGTTTAGGAATTTCTTTTATGAATCCTGCCGGAATACCTCATGTGACAAAGAACTCACCACCTTGCAGGACAACCCAGTTTATTTTTAGACAGAATTTAGCAATTAAAACTAAAATTAGAACCACTTTCTTTCCATCAAAACTAAGTTGCTTTTTTATCTTTTTTTTCTTATTGGTACTAGTTTTGCCCATTACAATTAGACAGGGTTAAGTTTTATTCGAATACCTAATTCCACTGAGTTTGGTTTTTTTTTTTTCCTTCTCTCCCTAGATAAATATCTCTGTTTCCTTCATTGGTCTTTCCAGGTCCTCACTATTTCTACCTGGTTTTCTCTGGACACACACATGTTGGCCAACCATCCCTTCAAAAATATAGCCTCTAGAAATTAGCCCAAAGAGATCAGCATTGGGCAGAGTGCGATTTTTTTTTCAAACAAATTTAAGTTAAAAATGTACTAAATAATTATTATAAGATTATCTTAAAACATTCACCAGGCTTTGTTTCTATTCCCCATATCACACTTTCTTGTAGTTTTCCTTGATTTGCATTCCCACTGCCTGTTTGTGAAACCCATCTTCTGGGATCCCCTCTCCCATTTCCATGAGTGAAGGACACTCCCGCCACACAGGGCTTAGCTGATAAACCCTAGCTGCATTTAGGGCTCCAGACCCCACTTGCTGCGGGAGCGACAAGGTGCAGAACCCAGAGAAAATGAGCCACAACTGAACTAGGTATTTCCTTTCACTTGTTTGTTAAAGCTCTGTACTGGGCTCTTCTTAAGACTGCCCTGCTTAACTGGGTGGTATAGTGAAAAGGCAACTCGCGTGGGAATCAACTCAGGAGTTCTGGTTTGGCAGCAATGTGGCCCTTCTTATGCCGCAGTGACATTATTCCCTCTCTTGCTCTCCTTGCCACTCAAGCCCGGAGGTATAAGGGCGCGTCACTGTTGCTAGGCTTCTACTTTGTTGGTTTCCTTAACCCTTCCCATGCCTCTGTCGATAGTTCATTCAGCTACCTCTTCCACTATTGTTCCCTAACAATGTCCTGACTGAGGACTTCTCTAAGCCAGTCTTCTCATCTGTAAAATTGTATAAAAATAGTACTTACTTTATAGCATCGCCCTGAGGGGTAGTGAAATAATACGAACATTTAGCATAGAACCTATTTATTGTGTAATACATGTGAGATATGTATAGTATTACCATTGTTATTAAGAAGCATTTAGAGAGAATGTAATATTTTAGCTATGGGAAATTTTGTTGGGAAAACTGCCTAGTCCTTTCAGTACAATAATTTATTAAATATCTCACTTGTGATCCTTGCCCAACAAATAAACTCAGTAACTCAAGTCTCAATACCAAAGGCAAATAAGAGTACTTAGTGATGACTGTTAGTGTTATCAGTGTCTTGCAAGAAGGCTAGAGGAAAATTAAGATTTTTTGAGAAAGAAAAATGGCACTTTTTGTTTTTAGAAAAATCAATATGAATGTTTAGCCAGTTTCATAGTCATGTTCCATGGAAAAGTGGGTGTGTATTGCCAGGTACAGTAATGATTCTACTAAGTTTATATGCATTTAGTCTTCTCAAAATTCCAATCAATGCTTGGTCTGTGTTCCCACATGGGTAGCTTAGTTAGACTCCTGGTGTTATCATGATCATGATGTGCTCCTGTGTGTCCCAGGTAGTTATCACTGACCAATGGAAAGTCTAAGATCCAGGGGTCCTATCTGTAAAGTTCTTGTCTTTTCATTTTTTCATCAGTTTATGTTAGTGTATGCTCCTCACTAATACTTGCTGCAAAATATTTGTTATATACTTGGTAACCTGGAAATGCTCTCCTACGTTTTCTCCTTTCCATCTTTATTGTCTACTGCTTTCAGTGCTTGCACCGATGGCTGCATCCTTCCTCCCCACCGCTGGGGTCATGTATTCTGCTTCCTTTGGCAGGAAGAGCCATTTGGGGTCTATATTTCACTTGAATGCAGATAGCCCACTGCCCAGCACTAAATACTTCTGACGTAGCATCATTAAACATTCCCTCAGCAAGAGTAGTCTAGGTGCATGCCCACATCGTGTGTGCCATACTGGATACTGAATGCGTGTTCTCTGTGTTGCCACCTGCATGTGTGGTTTTCACAACTGGAACAAATGGTAAGCCTCAATAACAAAAGAACTAAGAAAAGTAAAATCTCTATTGATCTTTGAAATCCTGCTTACTGTGTTAACTCTCACCTAGCACTCATGGCCGTGTGAAAAGATTGCTGTAATTATTGCAGTTTCCTAAAGCATCTTACGTGAGGCCTTCTGAATATAAAATACCAGCAGGAAGAGTTCTGGAGAATCTGTATTCCCTATTCTCAAAGCTACATGTGTACATTTACTGCATATCACATTCTTCTAGAACAGTACCCGAGAAAACGTCATTTTGTGTGGTGTGAGAGGTGGTTCATGACCTACTCATTTCAAGCACGGATGTCTTGGCTACAAGACAGAGTCCTCAGACCAAAGATCTCTGTAACAGTATTTAGAAGGGTTTGCATTATTGCTGTTGTTTTTAAAATTCAGAATTTCATAAAACAAAACAAAATGCTCGGTTACAAAAGAAATAAATGACCTGTGGAAGTGAGAACTATTTCCATGTAAACATAGAGGCAGCTGGATAACCACAATGTGCAATGTTATTAGGATACAAGCCATTGCCATTACTCATATCACTTTCTGATGTAACTGTACCAAGTAATCTCTGCATCTCACTCCATGGTGGTCAGTGCTATAAGGACTTGGATATAACCCTGATCCAGGGCAAACAATAACTGAAATGGACTGAGTTACTATGATTCTTTTCCCTCAGAGGTCCATAAATTAGACCACTGACAAATTCAGTTAGGTTTCTATGGGCAGCGGGACTAAGAAATGAAGATCATATAGACCCACTGGCTGGCAATGGTTTTGCGGTGACCATGAGGAGGCACAGCGTGCTATATATGACGGAAGGCAGACTTGGACAGAAAAGAGAAGGGAAGGAATATCAGAGAAGCCGAGAAAGCAATCCTTCCAGAGTCAGTCAGGTGGAACAAAATGCCAGCCCCATCCCTAAATTTATGAAGGCTGATGCAAGGATATACATTTCGTATTTTTTCCCTCTTTTTTGCTTAATCAAGAGTTTGTAAGATTGTGTCCCTTGAATTTAAAATTTTTTTTAAACAAAGACAAACTGAATTACTATGGGGGGTTGATATTATATTCTAGTATCTGTTTACCATAAAATAATTAGAAGTTTATTTGCACCAGACAAGGGTGTGAAAGTCTCGGTTCCTCATCTTCTTCTAGGTGACCTATGTATATAGTTCTTGCATCATTCTTTTTAAATTTTATTTATTTATTTGACAGAGAGAAAGAGAGAGTGAGCACAAGCAGGGGGAGTGGCAGAAGGAGAAGCAGGCTCCCCGCTGAGCAGAGAGCCCGATGCGGGGCTTGATCCCAGCACCCTGGGATCATGACCTGAGTGGAAGGCAGACCCTTAACCAACTGAGCCACCCAGGTGCCCTAGTTCATTAATTTTAATATTTCGAGCTTGCACTGCACTGTGGTTCAAAAATGTAGTTACCGGCGCCTGGGTGGCTCAGTTGGTTGGGCAACTGCCTTCGGCTCGGGTCATGATCCCAGACTCCCGGGATCAGTCCCGCGTCAGGCTCCCCGCTCAGCGGGGAGTCTGCTTCTCTCTCTGACCCTACCCACTCTTGGGGTCTCTCTCTCTCAAATAAATAAATAAAATCTTTAAAAAAAATGTAGTTACAAAAAAATACACATTTTTTTTTTCTCTCACCCTTCACCATCAGTCACATAACTTTTTCTCCCTGGAGGAAATTAATCTTACCATTTTTTGTGTACTCTTTTGGGATTTTTATTTAACAATTTTTTTTACTAGTTTTGAGAAATAATTGATATACATCAGTATATAAGTTTAAGGTACATGGTTTGATTTACATATATTATGAAATGATTCCCCCAAAAGATATAACTAACATCTACTTTCTCAAATAGATACAACAAAAAGAAAAAAGAAAACAAAAATGAAAGAAAAAAAGGAAAAAAAATCTTAAGATGCGAACCCTTTAGATTTACTTTCTTAAC
Source organism: Callorhinus ursinus (assembly GCF_003265705.2). Classification (NCBI taxonomy): domain Eukaryota; kingdom Metazoa; phylum Chordata; class Mammalia; order Carnivora; family Otariidae; genus Callorhinus; species Callorhinus ursinus. The sequence continues at coordinate 17,183,871 of NW_027397074.1, read as the reverse complement.
ATCTTTTCTGTGTATCAGATGGTGGTGTTAGCTGTAGTCATCATGTACATTACAACCCTAGTACTTCTCTCATAACCAGAAATTTATACCTGTGGACCACCTTCCTTCAAGACCCCTCCTCTAATAACCACATCTGATCTCTTTTTCCATAGGTTTGGTGTTCTGTTTGTTTTTTCAGTTTCTACATATAAGTGAGATCTTACAGTATTTGTCTCTCTCTAACTTATTTCACTTAGCATAATGCCTCCCAGGTATTGAGATGCCTAATTCCTTCTATGCCTAATTTGTTATGAGTTTTTTTTTTTTTTTTAAGATTTTATTTATTTGTTTGACAGACAGAGACACAGAAAGAGAGGGAACACAAGCAGGGGGAGTGGGAGAGGGAGAAGCAGGCTTCCCGCCGAGCAGGGAGCCCGATGTGGGGCTCGATCCCAGGACCCTGGGTCCATGACCTGAGCTGCAGACAGACACTTAATGACTGAGCCACTCAGGCACCCCGATTGTTATGAGTTTTTATCATGGATGTATGGGTGAATTTTGTCAAATACTTTTTTTATATCCATTAAGATGTTTATAAGATTCTTTTGTTTCATTATATTAATACGATGTATCATGTTGATTGATTGGCATATGTTGAACCCAGGGATATGCAAGCCAGGGATAAATTCCACTTGATCATTGTGAATGATCCTTTTAATGTGCTGCTGAATACAGATGGCTAGTGTTTTGTAGAGAATTTTTGCATCTATATCCATCAAGGATATTGGCCTTCAGTTTTCTTTTCTAGTGGTGTCCTTTCCTGGTTTGGGTACTGGGATAATGCTGGTCTCGTAAAATGAGTTTGGGACTGTTCCTTCCCCTTTAATTTTTTGGAAGAGCTTGAGAAGGACTGGTGTTAATTCTTCATTAAGTGTTTGGTTAAATTCACCTGGGAAGCCATCTGATCCATCCTGGGCTTTTCTTCACTGGGAGATTGTTGATCACTGATTCAATCTTCTTTCTAGTAATTGCTCCATTCAGATGTTCTGTTTCTTCCTTACTCAGTCTTGGTAAATGGTATGTTTCTAAGATGTTTCCCATTTCTTCTAGGCTGCCCAGTTTGTTGGCATTTGCGTGTTCATAGTAGCCTCTTAAAAACCTTTATGATTCTCTGGCATTCGTTGTAATGTTTCATTTTTCATTTTATAATTTTGATTTGGGTCCTCTCTCTTTTTTCCTTGGTTAGTCTAGCGAAGGGTTTGTCAATTTTGCAGAATTTTCCAAAGAACAGACTCTTAGTTTGGTTAAAATTTTCTATTGTTTTTCTTTTCTTTTTTTTTTTTTTGTGCTCTAATTTTTATTATTTATTTTCTTCTGCTAACTTTGAGCTTAGTTTGTTCTTCTATTTCTTTAAGGTGTAGAGTTAGGTCGCTTACTTGAGGTATTTCTTGCTTCTTAATGTAGGCATTTATTGCTGTGGACTTCCTTCTTAGAATTGCTTCTGCTGCATCCCACACATTCTGGTATATTGTGTTTTCGTCTCAAGAAATGTTTTTAATTTCCCTTTTTTCTCTTCTGTGATCCATTGGTTGCTCAAGAGAGTGTTGTTCACTTTCATGTGTTCTTGAATTTTCCAGTTTTCTTTTGTTGTTGATTTCTGTTGTGGCCATTGTAGACAGAGAAGATACTTGGCATGATTTCAGTCTTCCTGACTTTGCTAAGACTTATTTTGTGGCCCAGTGTATGGTATATACCCCTCAGAAAATGTTTCTTGTGCTCTTGAGAAGAATGTGTATGCTGCTGTTGTTGGATAGAATGTTCTTTTATATATGTTAGGTCCATTTGGTCTTTGATGTTGTTCAAATCCATGGTTTCCTTATGATTCTTTGTCTCAATGACCTATCCATTGTTGAGAGTGAGGGAGAGTGAAGTATTAAAGTCCCTATCATTTTATTAGTTTATTTCTTTTTTCTTTAATTTTTTATTGTTATGTTAATCACCATACATTACATCATTAGTTTTTTTAAATAATTTTTTAGTGTTATGTTAATCACCATATATCATTAGTTTTTGATGTAGTGTTCCATGTTTCATTGTGCATAACACCCAGTGCTCTACGCAGAACGTGCCCTCTTTAATACCCATCACCAGGCTAATCCATCCTCCCACTACCCTTATTAGTTTATTTCTCACTTTAACTCTGTTTTAGCTTTAAATATAATTTTTTTTAACTTAAAAGCAAATATATATATATTTGCTCAAATGTTAGGCACATACTTACAACTGTTATCTTCTTGATGGACTGATCTATTTATCACTATATAATTACCTTCTCTATTTTTGCCATTTTTAGTTTTAAAGGTTTTTGTTTTTTCCTAAGTATAGCTACCCCTGCTGTTCTTTGGTTACCATTGGTTTAAAATTTTTTTTCCATCCCTTCACTCTTAGTCTATGTGTGCCTTAAGGTGAGTTTCTTAGAGGCAGCGGACTATCGGGTTTAGCCATGGGAATATTTTATGTATATACAATCAGATTGTCTCTTAGCCCACCGTTAACATGAAGTAGTGATATATTATTCACATTTATGTGTCCTTTGCTTTTTCTACTTAATATATCTTAGAAGTTATTTCATGATGGCATACAAAGAGCCTCCCTATTCATTCTTATGGTTGGTTCTCCCATGTTATGGATTACTTAAATAGCCTGGTGATTGACATTTAGATTTCTTTCATTCTTTGGGAATTATAAGCAATGTTTCACATGTTTAGTTTACATTAATGTTACGGTCATTTGTAATGTTGATAGATATTACTAAATTGCACTCTACTAAAGCTATACCAATTTGCTCTCCAACCATGAGTGTGAGTCTGTTTCCTCATAGTTCCTAATGTAATAGCACCTTATCTTTCTATATGTACCTATGTATGAATCATGTATCATGTAATTATATATTCCTAAATATATTGTTAAATATAAAATCATTTGATATATACTTCAATATTATATTATCTTTGCTAATCTGAGAGGTAAAATATTATATATCTGAATTTTTTTTGTTTTTTAACTGAGGCTTATTTGGTATATAATAAAAGTGTTCAACTCCATGAATTTTATATATGTATACACCTGTGTAACCACCACCTAAATCATGACATACAACTTAACCAATATCCCAGAATCTCTCTTGCTCATTTTCAATATCCAACCTCCCCAGAGAAAAATGCATTCTGACTTTAACCACAAGAGTGTTTTGCCAATTTTTAATACAAATATAAATTATTAAATATAAACAAAATTGTGTAATATGAAGAATTTTATTTCTGACTTTTTTATGCAATACAACGTTCCAGCAAATGTTGGAAATTCATTCTTTTATGTTGTGTATAGAATTCCACTCGTTAAATATATCAAATCTGTATTTTTAATTTTGTTTTTGAAGTTTCAGAATAATTTCTATTTAAATGAGATTGAATTGAAATCTTGTTTTTTAAAAAGACCATTTGTATTTTTAATAAACTTTTGATGAGTTATTTTCTCCTTTTTCTATTAAGAATATCTATATATGATTAAATATTGTTACATATACAATATACAATCATATATATATTTAGACATTATTTATGTCACAACTATTTTTTTCTTTGCCAATTATCTTTTAACCTTCTGTGTGGTATCCAAATATCTCACCTTTCTTATATGACTTTCATCAATTTTTAGCATTCTTAGAAAGATCTTCCTTATTCCAAGGTTATTTTTAAAAATTTGATGCTTTATTCAGTGGTATTATAGTTTTTCTACATTTAAATATCTGACAAACTTAAACTGTATCCTAGTGAAAAGTGTAAAGTATGAGTTCAACCCATCCCCCTGGCAACTTCCCTCCTTCAGAACTTGACTTTCAGATCAGAAGTTTGAAGAAAGTTGTATGGATGTGGTCTCTGCATTGACTACTCATCACACGAAAGCAAAATTCAGCCTCTATGAGATTCAGGCAGGAAAAAGGTAACTCTTTTCCTCAAACGAATTTCAAAACTGTGTAATGCTGTGTAATTAGACCACAAACTAGTACAAGGTAACTGCTTCTGAATATTTTTTTCACAAACCCCACCAAAATGAAACTAGAAATAAAAAAACTTTCAGTAAGATACTACCTTTCTCCCTGCAAAAGATTCTGTGCTGGCTCCCAAATCACCTCCCTTACTGACAATGGGGACACTAGATTCGTCAATTTGCATTGCAGCCAACATGGTCCCAGTTATTTCAAAATAAAGCCAATCAAAGGAAAAAATAAGTAAATAAAAGCTTCTCGGTGGTTGTGAAAAGTCTTATGTAATCAATACATTCACCACAGAAACCAAGGAAGTGGAGGACAGGAAAAGAGATGTAAGTCTAAAATCACTCTGATGTGATTTATCTGGTATAAAATGGACTAAAAAGACCCATTATTTTAACATTTAACTGCAGTATTACTCAATTTCTCCAAGCTGCTCTATCTCATATCTAAGTAAGATACACTTTTGAGAAGGTAGATCATCTAAAATCATTCTGTGAGCATACTGGTCATTGGCCGGTGGCCAGTATTTTACAGAATGCACAGTATTTAGAGGAAGAATGAGCCCAGAAATTTAGAGAATGCACTGGCCTGAGCTAGAAGAACTACTTGACCCAGTCTGTAAAATATTACTGCAAGTTTCTCAAACTAGGTTAACATTTTTCTTACCATATGGTCTCTCTGTGCTTCAAACTAGAGGAAAGAATGTTCTGCATACGAGAGGTATATTAATTATCTGCCCATTTGCCAAGAAAGCCCAATATGTAAAAATACTAAATTGCTCAGATCCTTGAAGAAATGATTACCTTTAAACAAGGCTAATTTCAGAGTCCATGTCAAAAGCAAACTTCTCTTGTTTATCTTCAGGACCAATCCTATTACTATAGGCATAGTTTCTCACAGAACTATGGAGCTAGAGACAAGTCAAGTGCAATCATCAGGAAAAGGCACCGAGGTAGAGTGGGTTTCCAAGCGTGGGCATGTGTAACATTGCAGGTTATCCCACAAATACTTTAGAAGAGACAATTCCTCCCCTTTGTGAAGTAAATGCCAGTTTTGATCCACAATGTCCAACTGTGATTTTTGAAGAAGTCAGTGAAAAAAGACATACTAAAAAGTTCCCCATTTTTCAGTGTAAATAACAGATGACTTGTGAAAACAATAACAAATGAATGCTAGTTAGAATTTCCATGTAGAGGGCATGCATGTCATGTATCTAGATGCTGTGCCTGGAGCATTGGACTGTGGCATATTCTGTGACCCAGTAAAGTAAGTAAATGGCTTTGTTTCATTTTAAGAATGAGTCTGATCTGGAAATGAATAGTAATTAAAGGAATATTTGATTTTGAAAATGATGAATGTGATGAAGTATCAAGATCTATGCTTCTTAAACTTAATTGTCTGAAACAATAAAGTTCGATTCAGTGCACCAGACATACAAAGAAATTAATACATGTCATGCACTGTACAGACACTTTAAATCTAAAGCCTTTTTTTTCATTTTAAAAGTAATACGGTCATTTTGTATTTTTGGGAAGTAAACTCATGTTCAAATCTCCCTCACCTACGTGAAACCTGAAAAATGACAGAAAATCTTTGAAAATTAAGCTTAGCGATACACCCGCAAACTCCTGAAAAATAAGGGATTCAATTCACAGGAGACTGCAGCTATAGCGCATGCCTGGTGCGTGATACTGCAGGGGAGGCCCCGCCCCGCCCTTGCCTCAGGCAAGCCATCCCAGGAGGTGGCATTCTCAGCTGGGAACACTTAGAGGGCGACCATCCCATGAGATCACCCACTCTAGCCACAGAGGAAACAGCTATAGCTACTATGGGACAGGATGCTAAGGATTCACAGAAATGGAGAAGAAAAAAATCTGAGGAAGGCCAATATTATCATAGAGGCACAACATGAGAAAGATCTTAAGTCGAAAGAAATTAGAGTTATTAGAAAAATCAGAAGAGAGCTTTAAAATGACTATGAGGGGCACCTGGGTGGATCAATCAGTCGGTTAAGCATCTGCCTTCGGCTTAGGTCATAATCTCGGGGTCCTGGGATCAAGCCCCACATCAGGCTGCTTGCTCAGTGGGGAGCCTGCTTCTCCCTCTGCCTACCATTCCCTCTGCTTGTTCTCTCTCTCTGACAAAAGTGAGAGATGAAAGGAATCATCACTGAAATTAAAGCAGGATGCTATAAAACACAGATGACAAGAAAAGAAATCAAATGAGAGATCTAATGAAGAATTTAATTGATATGAAGACAAAATAAATAGGTAAAGAGCACATTATACATAGTTGAAAAATTAATTAGCAGACCAAAGATCAAACCTAGAAATTCTTCCAGAATCAAACAAAAAGCTAAAAAACAAACAGATTAGAATTGATAAAAAACAAAAGAGCAGAAAATTATGGAGAAAATTAAAGGTTGTATTTGAAAAGAACAATAACTTAGAAATCTGCAATTTAATCACTGAGGGAGAGAAAAGACACCAGGAGCAATTACAAAGAGGAAAAAAACAAAAATAGTAATCAAGTACCAGTAAGAGCAATGTTGGTAAATTCATACCAGTAGAATTGAAAACCTAGTTAAGATGATAAAATAAATACATTTCTAGAGAATTCCAATTTTAAAAACAAATCTGAAATATGAAAACATTCACACATACACGAAATTACCAAAAATATAGATATCTTTATGAAATCTTCAAGGAAAAGATAATTATCCTCTTACACAAATGGTTTTAGAACGAAGAACTAGCTCTATTACTGGCCAATTGATTTTACAAGGCATGATTTTTTTTTTTAAGATTTTTTTTTTTTTTTATTTGACAGACAGAGACACAGAGAGAGAGAGGGAACACAAGCAGGGGAAGTGGGAGAGGGAGATGCAGGCTTCCCGCGGAGCAGGGAGCCTGATGCGGGGCTGGATCCTAGGACCCTGGGATCATGACCCAAGCCTAAGGCAGACGCTTAACGACTAAGCCACCCAGGCGCCCCTACAAGGCATGATTAAAGGCATAGTACCAATATCAAAAATAGAGAAAAACTTAATAAAAGAAATATATAGCTTTTTTTATAAACATAAGTGAAGTGAATCAACAAATTTAAAATGCAAAGAATAAAATTCAACAAGACTACTGTATACAAGTTCAACATACAAATTCAATTGTCTCTGTACAAGAGCAACAATCAATTAAAACTTAGAGTAGAAAATGATGCATGTCATCATAGCAACAAAACTAATGTATCATACATTTATAAAATGCAAATTAAAAATTTTATAATTTTTAGTAAGTTGTACACATTTTATGAAGGCAATCCAAGAAATTTATAAAAAGGCAATAAGAGTCCTCAAGTCTAGAGTTATATAATTATGGGGATGTGTCAGTTCCATGTAGATATCAATTCTTTGTAAATCACTCTATAAAGCCAAATTAATACCTTTTAAAATCCCATCAGAGTTTCATGGAACTTCACAACCTAGTTATAAAATTAATTGAAAGAGTAATTATGTGAAAAATTAATCAAGATTTTTTTTTAAAGCATGAGGATGGGTTGACATGAAATCATTTAAAGAAAAATCAAGATAGGAAACTATACTAATTAAAACCATCATGTTAGAGCAAGAGGAGGAGAATATTTCTGAGGTTGCTGTGACTATCAATATGGGCTATATATATTTTATGCATAGTTATAAATAATCACATGGGGGCATATTTGCAATCTATATGTATCTAATACTCTGACAACTTGCCTTATTTTGCTCCTTTAAAAACATACTGCAGCACTCTTTTCTATACTCATAATTCTCTTTCATACCTCTTGATGACAGTATAATATTCTATTTCATGGGTACAACTTTACATGAAATAATTTCATTATTTATTTACCATTACATTGTTTTCAGTAAGCAGTCTTATCTATAATCTTTCAACCTAACACTAGGATATAAATGAGGAATATCCCCCTGAGTGGAACTTCAGAAACAAAGATATACAAATTTTAAGTTATACAAAAGAGTATCCCATTTTCTTTGCAGAAGATTGCATTTATGGTCCCACCAGCTATGCCTATAATACCATCTATTTAATACCAGCCTTTGTTTGGCTTATCCATGTTGAGTTACACTGAGAAGCTCTTTCCCTGGTCTAATGTTAGGTTCCTCCATATGTTTTATTTAAAATATCTACAATTTAATTCTAGAGGATGACAGGAATATGGCCTTTCCCATACAGCTGGATAGTTCTTTAAAAAGTTTATTGAATGGTAGTTAATTTTTCCACAAGTATGAAATACTACCACTCTTGCAGCTAATTTTGAGCTATATCATAAATCTGCCTAGTTTTCTAGTACCAAACTCCTTTAATATATTTTTAAATATATTTTTTAGTTTTCTTTTAATATATTTTAATATATTTCTTTTAATATATTTTAATAACAGGTAGGGCTACAATATCCTTTCCATTTCTACATTCATAATCAGATTTTTTTAGAGTATCTTTTGCACTTTTAAATACTTACAAATCCATAGATTTATTTTCTAAAAAATTGCTAATTTATAGTATAAATAAATGTTATATCCATTGTTTAAACTATGGCTCAGAATAAACTGAACAAAAATTTCAAAACCTGTGCTAGAAAAAGCTTAAAACTCTACTGAAGTACATTAACGACAATGTAAGGAAATGGAAAGGCATGTTTATCTTAGAAAGAACAGTAGTATTGTGTCACTTATTTCTAAAGCAGTTGATAAATTCATTTCCACCTCCAATCAATGAGCTAATAGGTAATTTTTACCTTGATAAAATGATTATAAAATAGTTCCAGAATAACACACACACACACACACACACACACACACACACACACACACCACACTAACAGCAAAGGAAAAGATGGAATAATCGGATTACATTAAAACAAATTCATTCAGTAACATCCACAAGATGGCAGAAGAAAGGCTTCTTCACTTGTATCCCCCCTCAGCCATACTCATTTGGCAGCTATTCATGGACAAAAAGTACATTTGTGAGAGCTCTGGAATGCAGATTTTAGAGAAGGCAGGCCCATGCCGGGGTGGCAGGCTCACAGATTTTGGTCCTGGTTAGAGACCTAGAAACAGCACTGACCCCTGTGCATTCAGCTACAGCCTGTTTGGCTTTGGTCCAGCCACCAGCACCATCTGCCAAGGACCTAGCTGGGAAGAGTCCTGTGTCCCTGTGCCTCAGCTAACAGGCCCTCCAACCTCTGTCCTTGGTTTCAGGCCCTGCAGCATCCAGTGACTTGGCTCTAGCTCCTCTCAGTCATGGTCCAGAAGCAGTACTGTCCTCACAGGGACAACACAGAAGATACACACACCCGCACTCCTGAGGCAGGCCCATCCTATTTTGTCTGACTGCTTATCCTGAAACTGCTCTTAAACTCTGCTGTCGCGTCTGGCAGTGGTCCTGATTGCACAGGAACTGTGCAGGAAACACCCACACCCAGGGAGGGAGACTTGCTGATCTCATTAGACAACAAATCCTGGAAAGGTTCTATATGCAGCTCAGCCCCTCTCAGCCAGGGTTTGGGAGCTGCACTGTCCTCTCAGAGATAAGATGGGAAACACCTGAAGACAGACACACCAGAATGCAGCATGACTTCAGACCCGGAAGCAGCCCTGTGACTGACTCTAGCCCAGCTCAGCCATGGTCTGAGGACAGTCTGGCTCCTCCAGGAACCTGGCAGGAGGCACTCTCATCTGTGCCCTAGAGGCAGACCTGCAGACCACAGTCCCAGCTGGTTAACGCTGAAGCAGCCCTGTGACTCTTTCCCAACAGAGGTTTTGGGTCATTGGCCTACCCATGGGCCCACCCTTCCCTGGGGCCAGGCAGAAGCCACACCCATCTGCACACCTGGTAACAGGTCCCTGGTCTGTGGATCCAACTGTAGACAATGAAAGCAGACACTTGTCCCAGAGCCAGCTCTCCTGGCCAAGGCCATAGATTCAGGTCTTTCTATCCAGGGACCAGACAGGATCCATGGCCACCTGAGGCCCTTGGAATCAGGTCTACCAACCATGGACCCCATAAGAGACAAAGAAGGTAACTATATAATGATAATCATCAAGATAATATAGAAGTCGTAAACATATATGCTATCAACTTTAAGCACTTCAATGTATAAAGCAAATACTCACAACAGAAAATGCAATATGAAAATTATAAAAAATGGGAAAAGAATCCTGAAAATCTAAGTGAGAATTTAGAGGTAACAAAAATACAGTTATACTCACCTAGTATTATTGTATATATATCACATGGAAGAAATTGTTCCACTATTTGCCATCATTCTAGAAACTTTCTCCCATAGCCTTTCCTTTAATTTCAAGCCCTGCCTAATCCTTTTCAGGGTTACTTCCTCAAAAAGGAAAAGTTGAAGTCAGGTCTCAAAAAAGGCATCAGGAAAACAGCAATCAGTTCTAACATTAAGGAATTGAAAATGTACAGGCTCACAAAATGGTAGACCATGTATCAATTAAGCATATTTCCTTATTTATTTATTTTTTAAAAAGATACTATTTATTTATTTGACAGAGAGAGACACAGCGAGAGAGGGAACACAAGCAGGGGGAGTGGGAGAGGGAGAGGCAGGCTTCCCGCAGAGCAGGGAGCCCGATGCGGGGCTCGATCCCAGGATCCTGGGATCATGACCTGAGCCGAAGGCAGATGCTTAATGACTGAGCCAACCAGGTGCCCCATATTTCCTTAAAAATAACTTCTATGTCAATCAAAAGACTGGAAGCAAGGTACATATACAGATAAAACTCTCCAAGTACATGAAATGTTAAAAGTGCCATATAATCTGGTAATCATTACTAGTATCATCTTTGGAGTATATCTTTAGAGGAAAAAAAAGTAACCTTATTATACACAAAAAGGTGCTGTTTTATGACCACTAATATAAACCAAATTTTTTTCAAACTGTTTCCTTTTAATGGTCAAATTTAAAGCCTCGTCTGTCAATTTATTGAAAGGTTCAAAGGAGATCATTTTGAAAGTGCTTTAAAATGCATTAAGAACAAGGGGATTAATGAAATTTATTACCTAATATATTAAGAACAGCCATACTATTGTTTGCTCTCATTTATGAACAAATACAGCCCATCAGTTCCGTGGATGGGCAGCCACAGGCGTAGCAGTGACAAGCTCCTTTACCCTGGTGCCCAAGAGTTCAGCTTTCACTCTCCAAGAAAAAACCAACACATTTGTTAGCCTTAGCCCAGCCGAACCAGAAAAGTAAGCCTGCTTTAGAAAATACAATGTTCTTCGAGTCACATCTATGGGACATAGAATTATCCCTGTGTTCTGGATGATCTCTGCTCTCACTGGACTCCACTGGCAATGGGAAGAGAGTGTTCACTGAAATTGCATCTTGTCTGTTGACCCTATTTTCATGATAGTTTTTCAAGGACCTTCATGAAGTTATCTTTAGAAATTGGCAGGCATATTATTTACACTTAAATGTGAAACTGTATTGAATAATTAAGTATCTATCCACTGCTGACAGAAACATTGAGTTTGTATGTACACAAGTGAATAAGGAAATAGACAGTAATGGGAAGTAGCCAGCTGCAGCAGTTTACTAAATGTGTCCCTACACTTGCTGTTCTAGTTTATTTTTATGGAAATGGAAATGTTAACCTATTGGGGATCACATCCCAATAGAAATGCTAACCGCTAATCACGCATATTAAACGTATTGACTCTGTTATTCATTATTTCCTTTGAATCCTCTCAGATAGGATTATATAAATAGTTGATCGCTTCAAGATGTTGAAGTTGGTATCCAAATAGTAATAGAAATCTGGTATTCATTGGAATGAATAAAATCAACACGTAAAAATATTATCAGAATATTGTAATATATTCTGGTTGGAAAGACTCTAGCTGAAGAGATGTCAGTAGCAATCGAATCTTATGCAATTAAGTATAAAACTGCATGAAAATCTATTGATAAAAATTAATGTGTAATAAGATAAAAAAAAATGATCTTAACTAGCTATAGCTTCTCCTCAATTCATTCTGCAAATTGAAGGAAAATCATCAGTTTGTGCTGGGAAATCCCTTCTTTACTACCCACTGTACTACTAGGTAGAGGAGTTGCTATACCACACAAAAATCCTCGTATCTAATCCATCACTTGGTCAGTGGTAGCCTGAAGAGGACTGTAACAGTGATGTTATGAGCTCTAATACCCTTCTCCAAGAGTTGGGAGCATACTAAGAAATACAGGTACAGAGTCTCATTTGGAAGAAGAAGAAAACTCATTCTACCCAAACAAAGATTTCTCAGACATTTGACCTTTGTGGTGTCAGAAAGGAAAAAAAATTAAACAGCATTTTTACTCGGTAATTGGCTCACCCTCAATGGAATGCACCCACTAACAAAGCAGAAACCAAGCAGGATTTTGGTACATGGCACTTTATTTCATAAAGAGCTCTGCTCAAGGTAATTTACAAGAAAGGGGGAAGGCTTACTTAAAGCTACCACTTATGATTGTATCAAATCGATTTCATAGCTTCTTTAAATTTTATTGATTTTTTTCAGCTTTTGTATTTCATGGAGATGAAATAACAAGAACATCTCTGAGAGGTCTCAATTTTGACTCCATTTTAAACTCAATTTTTTTCTTCTTAATTTCTTTTCGAAAAGAAAAGGTTTGCTTCCATTTTAGGCACTCTGAATAAAGGACTAGAAACCATTGTACTAAAGAATACTCTGACAACGCTTGGTATTTAACTTGAGTGTGGGCAGAAAGCCAAGGGACGTGTTCCTCCTGTGTGAAGGTGAAGATGATTTTAATATTTGATGCTTGTGTTTAGGATGGTGAGTGAAGCAGAAGGGAGGCCTCTCCACATTGTCTGTGCAGCAGCCGTGTTTGGGAGAGGTCTGGCAAATTCTATGATGGGTCTATCACCAAACCTGCTCTGCTCTAGGCCTTGGGACCAGGTCAGTTTGCAGCCCAAAGTTTTCCTCATATCTATAAACATTACACAATCATTCCCCTGCAACTGATATTCCATTCATTTTCCTTCACTTATAGCTTGAGGATAATTTGGGGTGATTATTACCATGCTTGTAGTTATAAAGTAAGAACATGTTGCTTTGTCACAGCCTACCTCACCAAATAATAGCTGATGAAGGCTCTGGCATCCTCATTCTTTTCCTGAATCAAAACTCAGAGAAGCAAAGCATCAGGGTTGGTTTCCAAAATGTGATTATCACGGCTCAGTGTACGCAATACCACTGGGCTAAAAAACCAGTGGGAGTTACTTCTCCCTGTATCCCAGGAGACCCTGCAAGTGCCCTATCATTGATTTCAGCCCCTCCCAGCCAAAGTCCACAACCAGTCTTGCTGGGCCAAGGGCCAGGTGGGAAACACATCGACACCTCAGGAAATCCTGAAAGGGCTCTACACTCAGTTTCAGCCACTCCATAATCTGTTAATAGATTCATAATATTTAAAGAAATAGATAAAATATTATCTCAATAGCATAATATGTGGGGAATAGAGAAGGAAAACTGTAGTTCTTGTATACAACTGAAAATAAGCTGTTATTAGCTTCCAAGAGACTGTGAGATCTGTAAGATGTTTCAAGGAAACCTCATGGTAACTACAAAGAAAAAACTGACAGTAAGTATACAAAAGATTGAGAGAAAGGAATTAAAGTATGCTCTACTAATAACGAATAACAAAGGAAGACAGCAAGAGAGGAAGAAAGGAACAAAAGAACAAGAATAAAATCAGAAAATGTTGACAAAATGGCAATTTAAAGTCCTTATGTATACATGATTAATATAAATGTAAATGGCCTAAATTATCCAATCAAGAGACACAGAGTGGCTAAAGGGATTAAAAATAAGATCCAAGGATAAGCTGCCTACAAGAGATACACTTAAACTTTAAGAACACACAGGGGCGCCTGGGTGGCTCAGCCATTGAGCGTCTGCCTTCGGCTCAGGTCATGGTCCCAGGGTCCTCGGATCGAGCCCCACGTCGGGCTCCCTGCTCCGCGGGAAGCCTGCTTCCCCCTCCCCCGTTCCCGCTGCTTGTGTTCCTTCTCTTGCTGTGTTTCTCTCTGTCAAATAAATAAAATCTTAAAAAAAAAATAAAAAACTTTAAGAACACATAGACTGAAAGTGAAGGGATGGAAAAAGATAGTCCATGTAAATGGTAAATAAGAGACCTAGGGTGGCTGTATTTATATCAGAAAAAACAGACTTTCAGTCAAAATCAGTTACAAGAAACTAACTAGAACACCAGATAGTGAAAGGGGTGAACAATTATAAATATATATGCTCCAACATTGGAGCAACTACATATTTAAAGAAAATATTAACAGAACTGAAGAGAAAACCAAACAGCAGAACAATAATAGTAGGTGACTTCAGTATTCCATTTCAACATTGGATAGATCATCCAGAAAGAAAATGAATAAGGAAACAGCAAATCTGAATAATATTATGGACCAAATGAACTCAACAGAACATTCTATCCAACAGCAGAATGATACACACTCTTCTCAAGCACATATGTAACATTCTCTGAAGAAGTAGATCACATGTTTGGCCACAAAGTAAGGCTTAACAACAACAAAAGCTGAAAGCTTTTCCTCTAAAATCAAGAACAAGACAAGGTGCCCATTCTCACCATTTCTATTCAACATAGTACTGAAGATCTAGACCAAATAATCAGGCAAGACAAATAAAGGCCACTCAAATCAGAAAATAAAAGTAAAATTGTCTCTGCAGAGGACATGGTCATTTATATAAAAAACCCTAGAGATGCCATCAAAACAGTGTCAGAACTAACAAATGAATCCAGTGAAGTGGCAGGATACACAGTTAACATACAAAAATAAATCACATTTCTATTCAATAACAAATATTTGAATGAGAAATAAAGAAATCAATCCCTTTTATAACAGCATCAAAAACAATAAAATACTTAGGAATAAATTTAACCGAGAGGTAAAAGATCTCTACACTAAAAACCATGACACTGATGAAAGAAACTGAAGACACAAATAAATGAAAGCTATCTGTGCTTGTGGATTGGGAGGCTTGATATTGTTAAAATGTCCATAGCACCCAAAGCCATCTGTAAATTCAATGCAATCCCCATAAAAGTTTCAGTGGCATTTTTCACAGAAATTCACAGTTCTAAAATTGGTATAGAACCACCAAAGGTGCTGAATATCCAAAACAATCCTGAGAAAGAAGAAGAACGCTGGAGCCCTCACACTTACTAAATTCAAAGTATACTACAAAGCACAAAACTTCCAGTTACCAAAATAGTATGGTACTAGCCAAAACAAAAAACCAGACACGTAGACCAGTTGAGTAAAGTCGAAAGCCCAGAATAATGCCATGTATATATAGTCAACTGGTATTTGACAAGGGAGCCAAGAATACTGACTGGGGATAAGGCAGTTTTTTTTCAATAAATGGTCCTGGGAAGACTGCAAAGTCACAGGCAAAAGAATGAAATTGGACCCTATCTTTGACCATTCATAAAAATTAATTCAAAGTGGATTAAAAACTTAACTGTAAGACCTGAAAAAAAATAGAGAAAAGGCTCTTGACATGGGTCTTGCCTATAGGTTTTGGAATATGACACCCAAATACCAACAAGAAAATAAAAAATAACCAAGTGGGACTGTATCAAACTAAAAATCGCATCCACAGCAAAAGTAATAAGTGGCAGGATGAAGAGGCAATGCATGGCATGGGAGAAAATATTTGCAAGCCATTTATCAGATATGGAGTTAATATCACAGATATACTAAGGCTCAAGACATACAGAAAGCCTTGCGGACATGATGTTTAAGCTCAGTCTTGAAAATTAAGTAAGAGACAGTTGAGGAAGAAAGAAGGTACAGAAGGAAAGGTGGGCATTCAGGAAACCTGAGCAGAGTAGCTTGGGATTAATGCATTGTTAAGTGTAAAGTGGAGGGGTTTGAGAAATACAGCTGGAGAATTAGGCAAGGCATGTTTAGAGGGTTGATCTTTTTGTATTGATTCTGGGTAGCTACTAAAAGATTATAAGCAGAGAAGAGTCACGATCAGATCTGCCTTTTAAATAACACTACAGAATTAAAAGGGAAGTTTAGGAGCCATGTGATAAAAACAGAATATGGGGATAAATCAATTTCTTTTTTTTTTCCTTAAGATTTCTTACAAGCTAACCAAGAGGAGTCATAAGAGACCAAGAGATAGAAACAACACCTGGCTCTTGAATACCCAAAAAGATGGTTTTGCTTTGAGTGGTTTTTTTCTGACATTTAGCAGCAGTTATGATGTTTATACTAACTCACCCATACTTTATCCAGTTTCCTGTTTTGCCAGTGACATATATTTGCAAACAGTTTTAAACCATCAGCACTGAACACATTAGGTGCTCAATAATTACATTGTTGATTTGTTGTGATTGCTACACAGGGTTGAGAATAAGGCATGGAGACATGTAATAGTTGTTTTTTTATTTTTTTTTCTCCTCTGTGTGAAGTTAATTGGACTATGTAGAAATTCAATTCTCAACTTGGCCTTAAAAAAAAAAAACCCTCTTTTTATCGTCTCAGTAGGAAACTCATTTTAGGCTTTTTAAGCATACTTTCATGATTTTGATGAGATTATCATTATCATAATCATTATTATTATCCCTCATTAAGTTCCTGGAATACAAGGACACACCATCTCAAGACAGGAAAATTTTAAATAGCCTTCACTATTTTTTTACTGCAATAATTACAGCAAATTCTGAATTCCAAGACTCTTTATATGGTCTGGGTTAAAATCCTTAGGTCCTTTGGTTAATAGTTGTCTTCATTTTTATAGAGATGTGTTGACAGCCTTAAGCAACCAAATAAGGCTTTGTAAAAACACGCACACGCACACACAACTAATAACTGCTGTAGAAATATGTTTAATGTGTGATGCTTAACAGGTCTTAAGGAATAGATTTCCTTTGCTTAAAATCTGTTTCCAGTCTAAGCAGCTACTATATTGTACAAAAAATATATATAACTTAAACCAATATTATTCACATCATACAGGAAAAAAATAATCTAAAGTTCTTACTGAACTCTCTGTGCCAGGATCTCTGCTTTTCAATCCAGACTGCACCTTGTCACCAATGAATGTAATTTTTCGGAGGCACAGTTCTGGACACGTACCCTCCCACAGCTGGAGTAATTCCAATAGATCCCTTTCGTGCCCCTGAAAAAGTCTGGCATTTAAAGCCCTTTAATGGTCAGGTGTCCACACAGTTACCATCTGCCAGGAACTATCCTAGGTGAAGTGGGTATAGCAGTGAAGAGGCCAGACTTGCAAGAGTGTGTATACGATGGTAGAAATGGATGGCTAACATGAAGAAACGTGAAATATTGTTCAGTGCCATGAAGACTACGAAAAGAGCATAATGGTATATAATGACACAGGAGGTGCCTTTAGTTAGGCAGTCAAGGAAGAATCTCTGAGGAGAGGACATATGAGTTGTGTCTGAAGGTTGTGAAAGAAAAAGACATGAAATCATATAGATAAATGATACTCCAAATGGAAGTAGCACCGAAGACTTTGATATGGAACAACCTCACTATAAAGAAGGTAGAAAGAGAAGAGTGGTTTGGCCAAACCTACCCTTCCACACATCAATTCTTCCTTCCGTGAAAACCCAAACCCCGAACTGAAATATGTTTCTCACTTTTCTCAAAAAGTTGACAAAAGGGCAAAAAGAAGTGTAGCAGTGGAGAAGTAACAGAGAAGTGTGGACTCTTCCAGTTTCTTCCAAGGCTAGCATTGCACTCAGTCCGCTAGAGTGAGCTTAGGAAGCAGAGCACACAGAAGAGGAAGAGCCGAGCAAGTGTTTGGGACCAGGGGATTCAGCAGAGTTTACCACTGGGCAAGCAAGAAGGAAAAAATATCCTCATTGCCATGATTCTCAAGAGGCTATGAATGATGAGGATTGCATTTTAGAGAATGCAGTGTATCAAGAATCTTCATACTCATATTCTGTTCATGATAGGATGCTTCTTGTGCATTCCAGTACATATATCATTTTTGTGTAACTTTATCTTGGAAATACATAAAACAAGAGAGTGTTGGGTTGTGCTATCTCCCAGATGTGTTTGACGGATATTAATTGAAGAGAATTCACCCAAAGTGTCATCTATGGTTCCATGATTAAGGGCAGTCAATGATCAAGAAGTGGATTTTTTTTTTCCTCTCAAGACACTTCATATACCATTTTCTAATATTATGATTCACTTATTTACTTATTTATTCATTAATTTAATAAGTATTGAGGGTTCACTATGTGCCAAAATCTATAACTTTGTCTGGAGATATGATGGTGAATGAAAGAAATGGTGGCATGTGGTCTTTTCTTCTGGATGAAAAAGGCCTTAACTTTAAGAATCCAAATTCATTCCTCATTATAATCCCTTATATTACCTGTTCACACATTCATTTGGCAAGAACCTAATAAAGACTTGAAGAATACCTGAATTAAAAAAAGAAAAAAAGGAAGAACCAGAATGAAGGTATACCTGGGCTTTAAGGCTACATAGAAATCCTAGGGAAAGCTGCAGGCTTAGAATCTGCTATGGAAAAGCCTGGGCTTTTCTTTAACAAATGCAGTGGGATCTGAGAGGCAGGACAGGAACAACATTTCTAAACTTTTTGCTCGGGAAGTCCACAGTAGGAGAGAAAACTAATCTCACTTTGAAGCCAAGATTCTTAGATGCCTTATTGATACTCTTGTTGAGTGGACATTCTGACTCCCAGACAGAATTTACTTCAGAAGAACGTTTTCATAATCGAAGAAAGGCGTGTGTGTCGTTCGTCATATTTGCAGAAAGATGGCTTCCAACAAAGTTATGGAGGCTTGGGCTTACTTTAGATTTCCAGTCCTGGGAAGTTCAAATGGTCCCCCTGTCATTTTAAGTAGAACCACACCCCTCCCACGTTATTCCGCCCCTAAACCAAAAAGCTAAGGCACATTATGACTGAACAGTTTGTGGTATTACCCATTGTCAACACAACTGTGATATTCCACATGACATGTATATATATGTGTATATATATATATATATTTTTTTTTAAAGATTTTATTCATTTGAGAGAGAGGGAGAAAGCATGAGCAGGGGGTGGGGCAGAGGGCGAGGGAGAAGGAGGCTCCCCTCGGTGGGAACCCCAGATCACAACCTGAGCCAAAGGCAGATGCTTAACCAACTGAGCCACCCAGGCACCGCTTTCATACTCTATACCAACTGCATCAACTTGAAAATGCAGAGAATGCTTTGCTATAAAAAATAATTCCCTGATCCCCAAGTATAGACTTTTGTTCATGGAAAAAAAAAGGGGAGGGGATGTGCTAAAGGGCCAGGCTGACCAGTATAGTTGAAGGCAAGGGTGGAGGGGAGTGGGAGCGCGGTGTGAGGCCGGACTGCAGGAGCAGCAGAGCCTTCGAGAATGGCCCCAGGTGAGGGAGGGTTCTCCTGGGCATCAGCAGGCCTGGGCCGGAGCAGAGGCTGCTGCATCTCTTAGATCCAGACATATCCTCTTCTCAGGGGTCTAGTGGCATCCATGCTTTTTGGGGGGCTCCTGAATGTTCTTGAGGGGTATGATTCCTGGAGCTGCCCCCGCTGCAACTCTTAGTTTCTCATTACATGTAAAGGCAAAATGTGAGCTTTTATTTTATGGCCTTGTAAGACATGTCATCTTGTGGTCACTGTGGTTTTGTGGGCAGGATTTTTCACCAAAGTTGTTAGTATTCTTTACTGAAATCTGAGAGTGTGGATGCTGGTCTCACTTGCTGCCTCCTGTGCTGGGAGCACTTCCTGAATCTGTATGTCAGGGTGCAGCCCAAGGCAAACTGGGGTGGGGGCGGGATTGAATTAATTGCAAAATTTACTACAAAGTTATCTAGTTCTTGCATAACTTATGCTTAGTTACCTACTTTGCTGATGGAAGATTCCAGGTGTCTTACCATGGATAAACTTGTTATAGTTAAGAGAGTAAGAATATAATATATTTGGATAGCATTGTATGATTTACAAAGTTTTTTTAATTGTATTATTTCAGATCATATACCTGACAACCCAGAAAAAAGAAGACACTTTTTCCATTTTGCCAGTAAGAAGCTAAGGTTCAGGAATGCTAGATGTTCACAGGAATACAATTAAGAAATTGAAAAGGAGGGGCGCCTGGGTGGCTCAGTCGTTAAGCCTCTGCCTTTGGCTCAGGTCATGATTCCAGGGTCCTGGGATCGAGCCCCACATCAGGCTCCCTGCTCAGCGGGGAGTCTGCTTCTCCCCTGCCCCTCCCCCTGCTCGTGCACGTGGGTGCGCGCTCTCTCTCTCTGTCAAATAAATAAATAAATAAATAAATAAATAAATAAATAAATAAAATCTTAAAAAAAAAAGAAATTGAAAAGGACTCAAATCCAGGCTAAAGGACTTGGATGTCTCTCTTTCTACCTGTGCTATACCTTCTATCTAATATGGGTAGAGCCCCCAGCAGCTCCCTAATTACACTGTAACAAGCAGTGTACTTCTTCATTTTAAGAGCAAAAGGGAGTCCTATGGTGAGCCCTGTGAACCGTGTAAGACTGATGAATCACAGACCTGTACCCCTGAAACAAATAATATATTGTATGTTAAAAGAAAAAAAAAAGAAGATAGCAGGAAGGGAAAAATGAAGGGGGGGAAATAGGAGAGGGAGACGAACCATGAGAAACTATGGACTCTGAAAAACAACCTGAGGGTTCTAGAGGGGAGTGGGTAGGGGGATGGGTGAGCCTGGTGATGGGTATTAAAGAGGGCACATACTGCGTGGAGCACTGGGTGTTATACGCAAACAATGAATCACGGAACACTACATCAAAAAATAAATAAATAAATAAACTCTAAAAAAAAAAAAAAAAAGAAAGAAAGAGCAAAGGGAGTCATCCAGGCTGATACCTGTGACTACCTCCCGGAGGTGGGCAGGAGTGACCCGGGTTTTCCTCTGGGGCAGGAGGCATGGAAACAGTGGGCATGCCATCACGGAGTGGCCCCAGGTAAGGACAGACACTCTGGACAAGCAGCTCCAGATCAAGTGGCCTCTGAGAAGCAGCTAGAATGCCTTTTGGGCAGGCCCTTTGAGTTCTTCCTAAAAACCAAATACTCATGGAGTACCTGCCGTGTCCCAGGACTTGCTAGGTGCCCTGAATAAGAGGATGTGGTCTCTGCCCTGGAGAAACACTTAATTTAAGGAACAAGACCAACATGTCAACTATGAAATGGTTTCCCAGGAGGGCACAACAGAGAGACAGCAAGAGGGACCGAGTAAATATTTCTCTGTTTGGATTTGCTACTTTGAGTATCATCTGCTGTGATGTGATGTTCCATCCTGTCTGTGCTCTCTTTCCTGAGGACTTGAATGGGAGAATCTTTTTCTTTTTTTTCATGTGAAGAAATAAAACCTGTGGAAGCCAATATGACACAAACTTCAGATACCCGAAAGACTAGATATAACCCAACTTTAATTTCAGAGCTGAGTTTTTATGATAAAATTAGACTACCTAGAAAACAAATTCGGCATCGACTGAGTTCAAATGGGGAAAGTTCACAGCAACCTTCTGATTGATGTTAAAAGAAATGCCAATGGTTCAGGAAGTAGAAATGAAACTGAAGATGGAAATGCACCATCAGGCTGTACAACGAGAGCCTGGTGAGACTGGCCACATTTCATCTTAAGCAGTAAGCCCTGGAGAGTGGTACTCTAACTAGACCCTTCTTTCTGACTATCGTGCCCCATGGGCAAGGGCCAGAGGGGCCGTGGCCTTCTGTGGTACACGGCCTCTTCCCCCCTCATCACCAGACCTCAGTTTGCTCTCAGGTGAGCCTCTTGGCTCCTTTTTGGGCTTTGGGCCATGAAGGAACTTCATGCCTGGGCACTGAGCAGGGCTGGGGCACTCTTGAACCTGGGCGCAGCTTGAATCAGAACAGTGCATTTCTCTGGAGCTCAGGTACATGCCCGTGGGTATTTTTCCCATGGGGAGCTTTCTTTAATAGCCAGACCTATTAACATTAAGGGTTAGAGAGTTGCAGCAAATTGGTGGAACTAAAGTACCCGTGCAAATTGAGGGAAAGTACATAGAAGTGTCATACTTTTTATTCCGTTGCTCTTCAACTTCATAATGTAGCATGAATGTGGTCAGAGGTAAAGAAGTCCAGAGTATCCAGAAGTAAAGAAGTCCAGGCTATTTCCTGAAGGCACCATTGATGCCTACAATGGAGACCTGTCACTGTTAGCTTTCGGTTCATAAGATACATTTTTCTTATATTAAAATTTCAGAGTAAAAACCAGCACGTGTCTGTCTGGCTGCCTATCGACCTATCTTGGTATAAGGCAGGTACTCATTACTATTACTATGAAGGAGGGCAGAGCAGGAACTTCTGGCTGAATGTGACATCACACCAGCTTCGCCAGTAGAGTCTGACCTTTCTATCTGAAATTGTATGTGTGTTAAAATGTATCAAATTCAACAGGAGAAGCCTGACTAAGCAATACAGAGATCCAAGGCCAGGGGGGCCTCTGAGATGAAATTAAACCTAAGCGGAGAAGAGTCTACTTGTGCATAGTACTCTATTCCCACTGAGTGTTGGGGCACAGGTGGTTTGAGCTCTGCATCGTAAGTACCCACTGATATCACCTTAGGCGTCTTGTTGGAAAAACAATTGTGTGTGTTTGTGCTTGTGTATGTGTGTGGCAGGTGTATGATAATCTTAATGACAAAGAGGTGTAACAGTTGGGGCTCAAGTGGGTTTTGTTGTAAGATTGCACAGACTGAGCTGGACACCCGGGCCACTTGCCAAATGCTGGGACAATCAGCAGAGACTTAGGTTAGCACCAGATGCAGCAAGAGGGTCCTGGGACTGCAGTGAGGCTGTACTGCATACAGGCCCTTGTTTCATGGTGACATGCTTTAATCGGGAACCCTAAGATCCTACTTTGGCCATGGTGGCCCTGGAAACAACCAAGACCAGCAGACCAGGTGGTCACACTTATAGCAACTGGCCTTGAGGAGCATCCCTGAAACCCCAATTTCACAGCACATAACTTTCAGTGTGAAAGAGAAAGGAAATGCTGATCTCTGCAAAGAACCTTGGGGACTCCATGGAAGAATTTGCAAAGAGAACGCAGAAGGAAAAGAACGGAACTGTGGCTAAACTCCGAGGTATTGTCGTTTGCCCACTCTGTGAATTTAGGTTTTATTACAGATTGAGATCTGAGGGTATAACAATTACTCTATGTTATGGACTGAATGTTTGTGCCTCACCCCCCAAATTGACATACTGCAGCCCTGACTTCCAATGTGATGGGATTTGGAGATGGGGCCTTCGGAAGGTAATTAGGGTTGGATGAGGTCATGAGAGTGGGGCCCCTGATGGGACTAGTGCCCTTACAGGAAGAGACATCAAAGGGCTTGCTCTCTTCATCTCTCCACCTGTGCACAAAAAGAGGTCCTCTGACCAGGATGGTGGTTGCATACAAGCTCAGAAGCCACTGCCTCAGGATGAAGCCTATTTTGTTGGCACATTGATCGCGGACTTCCTACCATCTAGAACTCTGAGAAATTTCTGTTATGTTAGTTTCACCCAAGCTGTACTATTTTGTTATAGCCGCCTGTCCTAAGATGCTACAGAAAAAAAAATGTGATTCTTTACCTTATTTGGGCAAATAGAATTAATAAAACTAATCGCAAAGCACTGTGAAATTAATTCTGAGTTTGTCTCTTTTGGTTTCTCTAGCCAGAGACTGACTATAAATTCTTCTTTTCATACATCATTTACAACTTGCTATAAAACTGCACCTCATCTGAATGTTTTTGAAATGTTAATGTGAAAAGTTTGGCCTACGTACATTTGGAAGCTTGGTAAATTGACTATTTTCACTGATTTAAAGTTTAATGCTAAAAAAAATAAAGTTTAATGCTCTTTTCTGTAAAGTCAGTGTTGTAATTGACTTTATTATCGTCATTGTTCATCATTTCTCATCATTGCTTAAATTAGCAAACCCTGATGAAAGTGAGAACAAAATTCAAGGGAAAGAGTATTGTTTATAGATTTGGAAAGACTTCGGGATATTTGAATGTTCAGTTTTACAATCAGATCACAAGCAGCATCAATGAGCAAAGCACAAGAGTAAAGCAGACTGTTGCCTACACCCTGTTTTCACACTCTGAGTCTATAAAGTTTCATGTGATTAGTCCTCCACTGTAATTTATCAGGCTTGGCAAAGACTAAGGACAACTGGAGATCATGCTTGCCCTAGGAATTGTTATTTACATTGTGTATCTCTAGTGTTTGGCTAACCGTTAAGCCTACGTGAAAAATAATTTAAACCTCTTAGTTGTCTTTGGAGCATACTGTGATACTCACAATCAGAGTCATAAGGGGTGTCCTGGAAATAATCTGAGATGAAAGAAAAGGCACAGAGAGAGCAAAGCAGGGCAAGGGGGCTAAGACAAACTAGTGCCTGAATAAAAGGAGTGGGGTATTCCAGAATTGCAGAGAGGAGATCTGGAGAAGAAGATTTCAAGCCCCCAGTGACTTGATAGCCATGTACTACAGTCCCATATATCTCATGGCAGGGAACATAATTGACCAATGGACCCAGGTGACATACTCGGAAATCCATTGGTGTGTCTGCTTCAGGGCCATGCTTCTCACCACATGCTCCCAGCCAGTGACTGAATGCTACAGGGACACCCAGCCAGGTACTTCCTGGGACATAGGAGACTCCTATGACTGGTGACTTTGGCTCAAGGGCTCCTTGTTGGCTTTGCTAAAACTTTCTTTGAACTGTATTACAGTCTAAGACCTTCCCTACTCAACCTGCCTTGCTTCTCTCTTTCAGAGAAATTAGACCTGTATCTTGGTTTCGCAATTCTCTCCATCTCTTCTGACTTCCTCCTGATTTGTCCTCATAGGCATTTTCTCCAATAAATTTCTTACACAGCTAATACCAGTGTGACATCTTCTCAGAAGACCTTGATTCACACAGGTGGGAAGATAGAGATAATAAAAGAGTGCTTAATAATAAGATTCTTTGATCCTCTCTGTTATCAAGGATACCAGCTGTCCATCTAGGAATTTTCTCCAAGATAATTAACGCTGAATCTCCAGGATGTGACGGGATGCTATTTTGTATATTAACACCAGTGTGATGTGGGTTTGAAGAAGGAGGTATGTTTGGAGCCTGGTCAATCAAGGCAGTTGAGGAAAGCAGGAGGTCCGTGTTGGCCTTACTGTATCATCCATGTATAAGCCAAGAGACAGGGAAGAAATGAACAGTGGAGTCCATCTAAGAGGACAAAGCTCGTTGTCTTTTTTTTTTCCTTAAGATTTATTTGAGAGAGAGAGAGAGAGCGAGCGAGCACATATGAATGGGGGGAGGGGCAGAGGGAGAGAGAAAAAAAATCCTCAAGCAGACTCCCTGCTGAGTGTGGAGCCTGACACAGGGCTCGATCCCAGGACCCTCAGATCATGACCTGAGCCAAAATCAAGAGCCAGTCACTTAACTAAATGAGTCACCCAGGAGCCCCTCACGGTCATTTATTTTTTTTTAGATTTTTTTATTGTTATGTTAATCACCATATATTACATAATTTGTTTTGGTGTACTGTTCCATGATTCATTGTTGGTTCATAACACCCAGTGCCCCACGCAGAATGTGCCCTCCTCAATACCCATCACCAGGCTAACCCATCCCCCTACCCTCCTACCCTCTAGAACCCTCAGTTTGTTTTTCAGAGTCCATCATCTCTCCTGGTTCGTCTCCCCCTCTGACTTACTCCCCTTCATTCTTCCTCTCCTGCTATCTTCTTCTTTTTCTTTTTTCTTAAAATATGTTGCGTTATTTGTTTCAGAAGTACAGATCTGTGATTCAACAGTCTTACACAATTCACAGCGCTCACCGTAGCACATATATTCCCCAATGTCCATCACCCAGCCACCCCATCCCTCCCACCCCCGACCACTCCAGCAACGCTCAGTTTGTTCCTGAGATTAAGAATTCCTCATATCAGTGAGGTCATATGATACATGTCTTTTTCTGATTGACTTATTTCACTCAGCATAACACCCTCCCGTTCCATCCACATCGTTGCAAATGGCAAGATCTCATTCCTTTTGATGGCTGCATAATATTCCATTGTGTATATATACCACCTCTTCTTTATCCATTCATCTGTCGATGGACATCTTGGCTCTTTCCACAGTTTGGCTATTGTGGACATTGCTGCTATAAACATTGGGGTGCACGTACCCTTTCGGGTCCCTACATTTGTATCTTTGGGGTAAATACCCAGAAGTGCAATTGCTGGATCGAATGGTAGCTCTAATTTCAACTGTTTGAGGAACCTCCATACTGTTTTCCAGAGGGGTTGCACCAGCTTGCATTCCCACCAACAGTGTAGGAGGGTTCCCCTTTCTCCACATCCCTGCCAACATCTGTCGTTCCCTGACTTGTTAATTTTAACCATTCTGACGGGTATGAGGTGGTATCTCATTGAGGTTTTGATTTGGATTTCCCTGATGCCGTT